>NW_024062963.1:12500-520947 GCF_006381635.1 Hibiscus syriacus | reverse complement strand
TCCCTGCAAATAAATCCCTGCGAAAAATCTGTGCATATAGACAGAAACGTAAAACCCATTTAAATTTAAAAGAGGAAACATGAGAGAATGAACACAGTAGTCAACGATAGCAAGACCAGTTCTAAGCCTTCATAATACCAATAACAGAACGTATAAGAGTAGAAGTCATGGAAATTACTACAAAGCATAAAAGAGACAGAGATGATACACCCTATAGATGTGAACACTACACTACCGACTACCCTAGTCTTAAGTCTCCATACTTCCTATCAAAGGTCATGTCTTTGGTAAGGCTAAATCCATCAAATCAGATCTCAAGCAGTCTTCCCACTTCCGCTTTGGTCGTTCTCTTCTCTTCTGGCACCGTCGATTTGTAATCGACTCTACCCTCCTGACCGCATCCGACGGTAGTCGCCTAAGGACATGCCCAAACCACCGTAGTCTTCCATCCCTCAATTTTTTGGAACAGGCACCACCCCCAAGGACATCCTAATAGCAGAGTTGTTGTCATATCCCACAGAGTCCTACCACATGTCCATCGAAGCATTCTCATTTCTGCGGCCCCTATCCTCCTTACGTGATCCTTCTTGATTGCCCAACATTCTGATCCATATAACAGTGCTGGTCTTATTGTCATTCTATAAAATTTTCCCTTAAGTTTTAGAGGCAATTCATGTCACACAAAACTCCAGTAGCGGCCCTCCACTTTAGCCATCCCGCCTTTATACGGTGTGTAACGTCATCATCTACACCCCCATCTTTATGTATCATAGACCCTAGGTACTTGAAACAATCATTTGAGGGGAGAACGTGTCCTTCTATGCATACTTCTACATCTTCATCGTTTTGGTTACCACTGAAGTTTGAACATAAATACTCTGTCTTTTCAATATTGATCCTTAGACCTTTTTTTCTTCCAAAGCATTCTTCCAGGTAGCCAGTCTACTATTCAACTCAGATTTTATTTCAGCAACTAGGACAATGTCGTCAGCGAAAGCATACACCAGGGTACACCGTCTGGTGTCGCACGATAGATGTCGTCCATAATCAAGGCGAATGTAAGGGCTAAGGGCCGACCCCTGGTGGAGTCCGATTTCCACCAGGAATGCCTCGGTGTCGCCAACTGTAGTCCTGACGTATGTAGTAATCTACAATACAATCACGAATCACCGGATATAAGCAGTTGGGATCCGTCTCGTTTCCAAAGTCTTCCAGATTGTATCGCGAGGAACGCTATATAAGCCTTCTCGAGGTCAATGAAAGTCATGTGAAGATCTCTAGACTTTTCCCTATATTTCTTCATAAGCCGTCGAAGTAGATGAATCGCTCCGTGGTAGACCTGCCTGACATAAAGCCAAATTGGTTTTCAGAAACCCTAGTAACTTGCCTCAACCTAGCCTCTATCACCCTTTCCCATAGCTTCATGGTATGGTTGAGTATTTTAATACCTCTGTAGTTACCACAACGTTGGGGATCTCCTTTATTCTTATAGATTGTATCACCGTAGACTTTCTCCACTCCTCTGGCATCTTGGCAGTCTCTAAAATAATATTAAAGATGTTGGTCAACCACTTAACTCCTCTTCTCCTAGGGCCAACCACACACGTGATAGGAATTGATCAGGACCGACAGCTTTGTCCCTTCCCATCTTTCTAAGAGCCATTTTGACTTCCTCAAACCCAATCCTACTTGTAGGGCAGTCATTTGCCGTAGTATGATGGTCGGATGACCCATCAATGTTACTATCTCTACATGTAGAGGCACTTTCATTAAATAAGCCAAAGAAGTAACTACCCCCAAACCTTCTTAATATCATGATCTTTAGCTAAAAGAACACCATTGTTATCCTTAATAAACCTAATGCTACCTAGATCCTTTTTCCTATTCTCCCTAGATTTTGCAAGCCTGAAGATGTCGTTTGTCATTCCTTGGTGTCTAATCTCTTGTACATTTCCTCGTATGCCTTATCATTTGTTTTAGCCACCGTTTTCTTGGCTTCCCGCTTTGCCTCCTTGTATCTTTGTTTAGCTGTCGACCGTTTCTTCGTCGTCATTGCATTGTAGAAACTCCTTGAAGCAAGTTTGCTTTGTCTTCACCTTAGTCTGGACTTCGCCGTTCCACCACCACGATTCTTTATGTTCCTTGGCCTTCCCTGTCGACAACCCCAGTGTGTTTTTGCCTATCTCTGATGGAATTTGCCATATTTTTCCATAACAATCCGTATTATTTGAGTTTGTAGTTCCAAAACCTGTATTAGACAAAACCTTACTCTTAAAGTCAACTGTCGCTTCATGTAAGTTTCTTCCAAGGATCCTAGGTTTACCAAGTTTAGCCTCCTATGAGTGCTCCGCCCGTGGGTTCGCGGAACATCAAAACCAACAATTTATGTTGTGATGCACATGCCTCTTCAGGTAACACCTTACAATCAATGCAAGCCCATTGATCCCAATTTTGAACCAGGATGTAGTCGATTTGGGTACAATGTCCCCTGCTATGAAACGTATCAAGTTCGCATCTCTCTTATTAAAGAAGGAGTTAGTGATCACCAAATCAGTGCAGTAGCAAATCAAGCAACGTACGCCCCTCATCGTTCCTGCTACCATAACTGAAACTCCCATGAACACCGTCATACCCGTCAGTTGCACTACCTATATGGTCATTGAAGTCTCCCCCTATGAAAACTCTTTGGTCCTCCGGAATGCTCCTAAGTACATCATCTAACTGATCCCAGATGCAACATTTCTCCCCCTCCCATAGGCCAAAGTGTGGGGCGTACACTGAAGGACATTCACCACTTCCGCTTCTATAATAACCTTATCTCATGATCATATCCCGGTATCTACAAACTTCAACTACATTTTCCTTGAGCATAGAGGATACCAAGATACCCACCCCATTTCTAGCGTTATCTACGCCTGAATACCACAACTTGTACACATTACACTCTCTGGCGCGAGCCCCTTTCCACCTAGTCTCCTGAATACATGCAAATCTATTTTTCTATTATTTAGTACGTCGGTCAGCTCCAGCCTAGCATTAATGAGCCTACATTCAACGAGCAAACTCTAAGTCTAGTCTCCTTGTCACTACTCTGTCGAGCCCTCCTATACGCCCCATGGGATCTAAAAGAATGACATGACCTCAAGTAATCATCTATAACCGAAGCTATGAGGAACTATAAAAAGGAATCCAAATAGGACAGAAGATGCACTAATAAAACGCTAGAGAATTGAGGAGTACTAAAAAGCCTAGTTGGTTACTTAATAGGATTTTGAGACAAAATTAACATTATCTTGCTCAACTTTAGGCCAACAGCTAGAAACAAATTATTTAATTTAAATCTTATAAAAAAATCTATCATACAAAAATTTACCTTTTAAGTAAATATTTCTAGAAGAGAACATATCAGAAGTTCAAAAAGAACTCAGGATTCAATTTCACATAAAACAAAACAATTTTTACCCTCTTTTTCCAGTAATAATCGCAACTAAAACCACTCAACTCAAATTAAGCAGAAAATTCACCGATTTTCACAAATTAATAGCTTCACAAAACCAAATATAGTTTAGATAGAGCAAAAATCCCTACAGAACTAGATCATAAAACTAAAAATAAGCCCTAAAATAAATTATTTAAAAAGAGACTAAGGAGAAGAGCAAGCCTGGATCCGGTGAGAAGAGAAAGCTCGACTCCAAGGATAGCAGCAAAGAAGTCCAGGACTTCAAGTGAATCGAAGAGTAAAGACGAGAGGATGCAGAAGGAAAAGAAAGAAAATGATCAAATCAAAATATGTCAGATGTGATGCTCAATTCCTATATAATGGTGCTCGAACCCGAAACTTCAATAGATAACATTGGTTTATGCAAGATAAATCAAGCATTAAAATGAAATTAAAGATAAATATCATGAGTCCACCTATTATTAAAAAGTTATAAAATAGTCACCCAACTATTCATATGTTGGGTGACTATTTATAACTTTTAACAGTCGAAAGACTCAACAAAGCAGTGTCCTATAGTCGGAGGATCATTTTGTAACTTTAATAGCTAGGGCTCAACAAGATAGCGTCTTATAGTCAGATGATCGTTTGTAACTTTAAATAAATAGGAATTATTTTCATCAAAACAATCATCGTCTTTTGTAAGTAATTTGGTTCTCAGACATTTATTTTTTATTCGAATGGAATTTTAGACATTAAGGTGCGTTTGGTTCACGGAATGTAAGATTACCAATGGGAATAAAAGATTATCAGGGAATAGGATTACTGGGAATGTTACATTACTGTGTTTGGTTGGTTTGGCAGGAATGTAAGATTACAGTGTTTGGTTGAAGGATAAAAGATTACTGGAATGTATATTTTACCAAATTGTCATTGTTCTATGTTTTTAACAAGTGAAATTCTAAATATTTAAATAAATTATTTATAAAAATTATATTTGTTGATAATATATTACTTGAGTATTTAAATATATTATGTATTATTTTAATTAATATTAAAATTTAAATAATTAATGTAAAAATATTTAACATTTTACATCAACATTTAACTAATTTTACATTGTGAAAATTCTCATAGATATTCATAATAATAAAATATGTAAATTATTTTTGTTATCTAAGATATAATATTTATTATATCTTCTATATACAATAATTTATTTATTTATCTTTTATATTATACTTAATTTTGCATACTTATCATTACTATTTTTCTCATGAATTTCTATTACAAAAACTTAATTCAAATAAGTAAGAAAATATAACACTAAAAATCATATTGTCTATAATTTTATATTTCATCGTCATTCATCATTATCTTTGCTAATATTTCTCTTGATTTGTACTTAACTCTTGATTACGAAAAGCAAGCAACCTAATAATTCATGTTTCCCAACCTGTAATTTCTCTCCGAACATACAAAAACCGACAGAGGCCAAACTTTGAACATACTAGACCGTTAATTTCTTTCATCAATATGTTGTTCTACATCCACATTTAAGCTATAATCAATCACATAAATAAAGGTTCATCAAGAAATATAATCTCAAAACTGTAAACATAAAACTAACGTAAATCACTTGCCGAGGAATCAAGCCTCTCGCAAAAGCGTTTCACTGCTTCAGCATTGAACCAGTTCTTTTTATCAGCAATGTAAAATGGGCAATTAGTACTTATAATCCACATTTGAAAAAATATGCTTCATAAATTAAACGAGATTCATACAAAGAGTTCATAGATGCTGATCTACAATCACATCAAGCTAATCGATCACATAAAAAGGCTCATAAAAAATGTCATTTCTAAAGTTAATGAAAATCACATGCCCGATAATCGAGCCTCTCACAAAAGCGTTCCACTTCTTCAGCATTGAACCAGTCCTTTTTCATCTGCAAAGTAAATAGCAATTTGTACCTCATCATCATACTTATAATCCACAATCGAAAAAATACATTTTTTAAACTAAACGAGAATGTACAAAGTAAGGGTAGCCTTAATGCTAAAGTTCTCCGGGATGCTTTCGACAAATGACTTTATGAAATAGAGAACAAAGTTCCCACATTCTTTACCATTTCTTTGTTGTGACACATGAAAAGGTAGTTTTACAGAGACAATAGAAAATGTAGTTTTAATTAGGCCTCCTATTTCTACCAAAAAAAGACAATAGAAAGGTAGGTAGCAAAAGCGGAGTAGACAATAAACAAGATTCAAGACTGAATCAATTCCTGACAGTAAGAAAATAGTGCATTTTCTGGAAGACATGTAACATCAAAAGCATGTTGCAAATATCAGATTCCTGGAATTATTTAAAGACACAGTGAAAAGGACTATGAATCTGTGAGTGTCACACAAAGGCAAGATATATCATTGTATCTCCAATTCCTATACCGGTGGGTTAGAACTTAGAGCTTAATAGTTGCTAATGTGTACTATAAAGACAGATAATAGAAGACGATACAATAGCTCATGTGTCTCTATCTATCCACAGGAATAGATTATGAAAATGAGAAGTCCAGAAGACATGATTGTTGTTATGTTAGAGATTGGCTTACAAACATTTATCCAGTTCTTTAAAATAATTTTACTTGTCTTTTGCACCCATGAACCATATAACTAACTATCCAATCAAATCACACAATCGTATCAGTGCAAATAGAGAAATATCACTAATAACATCCCTTTAAATGTGATTAGTTTCTGTACATTTATTGAGAGCACGTTAGAGCATTGTTGGGGATCTGAAAACTGCATTTCTGCTGTTCAGGCCGTAATTCTAGGAGGCATGAGGACATTATCCAGTATGTAACTATGTATTTAAAAGCTCCCTATTGTCTGAAAGGGGATCCACAAATTGAATCTAAAGAGTGAAGGATGTTCTTCCTTTTATTGAAATAGGATTAACCTTAGCTGGCCCTAAACTACTAAACAACTAAACCTGCAACTACAACTATAAGGCTGAAGCTGCATTATGAAGAACATGGAACAAGAACCATGTTTATGGCTTAAGAGTGATTACTGTTGCAATTCACTTGTCTCTATGAAGGGAAACTTTTTCCGCCTCGATATACATTCTTAGCACTACGAAAGCAGAATTATAGATCAACATTTCTTTTACCCTTCATTCTCATATTATACTTGATCTTCAGTTACGAGTATTTCGACAATGCAATGAATTGAACGCCAAGATAATAAATTATCCTTCAGGATATAATCCAATGGACCAACAAGTAGATATCAAGTGCTGAATCAAAAGGAAAATGAGATTACTGACCGCTGTAAAGCTCACAATGACCCCTAAATACAAATAGCTCTCCATCTGACAGTAAGACTCATAAAAGAACTACAAAATCTTGGTGCTTCAGTGAGTAAAATTTAGTTTGCAGTGTACAGACAGAAAGAGCTCCCAGAACCAGACTCCTAAATTCTAACAGCTATTGATATTCTGCCTACCAATCTCTCTCATTTTTCAGCTTCATTGAAGATATCATAATATAATAAATCTCAATTAATTAAATCCTTAACTACCTGAGCTCGTTCCAATGTAATTTAACACCAAAATCCAATCTAATTCAAGCTAAATTTTGGTTATAAACAAGCCCAAGAAACCCTAAAATTTCTTTTATCAATATTTTCAGAAATCTATAAGTAGGAAGAGAATGAATGGATTACCGGTCGGCGAGGACCAAGCGGCGTGAATGACGCAGCGTTCCTGGACATTAGAGCAGAACCCAACGGTGATCTTGTTGAGATCGCCACGTAGGACGCAGTCATTCCACACGGAGGATCCGTCGTAGACGGTTACTTGACCGGCCAACAACGTTGGGACAACATAAGCATCGAAAGCTACCTTAGGGACCCACTGACCAAGAGGATTATCTTTCTTTGACTCCTGTAGTCCCACTTCACTCGATCCGACGATGCCGAGATCCTTTTGGCAGCCTCCGTGACGAAACTACGGCATTACGGCAGCCAGAGAAGGCCGAGGCCGCGGGTTTTCTGGAGAAGCGAGCTGCGATAGATGTCGCCATTGCTGATGGTAAAACTATCGCTCGAGGTTAACTTAAATCGACTACACTAATTTTTCTGGAAAATTAAACAAATAAAACATTGTAAGAATGGGAGAGGAGAAGAAAGGGAAATGGTAAGAAATTTTATCAGAAGACGATGAATTTTTTGCAGAGGGAGATAAGCTCTCATGGGAGAAGAAGATAAAAGAGAGTATTTTAACCCTTAGCACACGGGAATAACGGGTGGGTGGGAATAACATTCTCAGAATAAACACACTTGAGAAAAAAAATGTTACTCTCACTTGGGAAAGAAGACCCAACCAAATATGAGTATCCTTGGAGGAAAAAAATATTTCTGCAAGGAATCTTAAAATCCTTGATCCAAACGGGCCCTTAGTTATGACTTCATTGAAGATTTGTTTGCTAAAGAAAAACATAAGAAGATAGCGATGGATCATAAATGTCTATAAATATTAAAAAAACGTGGGTAATTGAATTTGGAATATGAACAAAATAGTTGGAAATAGATTATCAAACCAAACATATCATTGTCCCATTCCATAAAATTGCAAAGTTTAAGGGCTACAAAAGAAAAGTAATTTATGTTGGTGTATAACATGTGAGACAATGGGCTCATAGTGGTTAAATTTTAAATTTATACCTAAATTATCAAATTTGGCCGGTATTAGTATTTTATTTATTTATTGCAAAACTATACCTAAAGTTTAATTTTTGTTTTATTTTAATACATATGTTCAAAATTTAAAGTTAATTTTTTTAAAAAAAATGAAAGCTTGTGTACTAAAACGGTCAAAAACTGATAGTTTAGATACTAAACGCATTAAGTTTTTAACAATAGAGTACTAAAATGAAAAAAAAACGTTAGATATGATTTTGGAAAAATTAAAAGTTAAGTACTAAGACAGATCACAACTGATAGTTTAGAAACTGAATGCATAATTTACCCTTATTAATTATGTATACTTTGAAATATGAATTTCCTTCAGTTATAAATGATTGTGCTTCTAGGATTTATTTATACTCACTTACGTACAAAATTTGTGTTACTAATATTTATTCACCCTAAAAAATATTTATAAACCCATCATATAAAGGAGTTTGGTCGACAGTTTATCACTCATTCCTTATGAATTCGACGCTTTAGGTCTAAAGGTGTCGAATGTGATCCCTCGAGAAAATTTATTCAAGGTTATAATATAAGAAAAACGAATAAATTTGGGGAGTAGATGTAGATTCAACCCTTTTAAGAACAAATAAATAAAGGGTAAATTATGTATTTAGTACCTAAAATATCAAATTTTCTGTTTTAGTACCTAACTTTTATTTTTTTAAAATCATACATAAAATTTAGTTTTTGTTTCATTTTAGTATCTCGTTCAAAATTCAACGTTAAGTTTTAAAAAAAATAAAAGTTTAGATACTAAAAATTACCAAAACTGACAGTATAAATGCTAAAAGTTTTAAATTTTTAACAGTAAGATATTAAAATAAAATAAATCTAATTATTAGATATGATTTTACAAAAAATAAAATTTTAAATACTAAAAGGAATAAAAATAATTTAGGAACTAAATGCCTAGTTTACCCATGAATAAGTAACTTCGTTTAACCTTTGAACGCATTAAACCCGAACTCGTCACTCTCCCGTCTCTTTATTCTAAAACCCTAGTACTACAATTGGCCCCAAAAAAAAAAACAATGGCAGAACTGGGTCTACTCAGTCAATACATTGAATCGTTCGTTGATTCGTCCCATTCCCCGAGCCAGCAGGTTCACTTTCCTTTACCTCAATTTCTTTAATTTCAAAGCAATTTCTCTTACTGAACATAATTTGTAAAAAAAAAAACTAATTGTTTCAGTTAAATTTAATTTTTCCAGCTCCTATTTTTCTGCCATATAATTTCTAATATGTTGGAAATTTATGTTTATATATGTCATATAGGCTGCAAGTTTGGAGGCCATTGCTACATTGTTGAAGAATAATCAGCTAACAATAGAAACACTGGTATGCTTCAGTTGAACACAATTTGCACTGCATGAAGAATAGCTATTTTTATTTATCTCGGGTCTTTTACTTCACTTTATTATATATTTAATTTTCTTCTTCACGTTTTTTTTGTAATTATTGCTTGCTTGCTTTCTTCTTATTCTTCTTCTTTTAAATTGAGATGATAGGTTAGAGAGATGGGAGGATATTTGACCACCGTGGACAACATTATTCGCGCTAGAGGTATTAAAGTTCAGCTCATCATTGTCAATAGGATTTAGACATGTTGATTTTAGGAGAATTTCTTGATATCATGGTCATTAAATAGCTTAATCTATTACTTGATGTTTGTAGACTTGTGGGTAAGCTACCTATTTTTTCTGTTCCATTATTTTATATTAGATTTTGTTTGGAAACACATATAAGATGATGATCGAGCATCTTGCTATATGGTATACTTTTTCAGGCATCTTCTTCTTGGTGAAGTTCTTGTGCACCTTACATCAAAGCCATTGGATGATGCTACTATTCAAAGCTTGATCAGATTTTTCACCGACAGATTGGTGAGCTTGCATTCACGATGAACATATGGTTAACTAAACAAACTGATGATGCATTTTACATGATTTTGAACCTACATTTTACCTTTATTCGATAGGTTTTCATGTTTATTTTTGCATCTCATTATCTGTGCTTGGCAGTTGGCACTTTGTGTTTTAACCATCCCATACCTGGATAGAAGCTCCATATGTAAATTTGAAACACATTCTTTACTTTTCCTTAAGTTAGTCACAATTTAGTGACACCATTAGAGCTGGGCTCTCTTTTCTGTTCATTATCACTATGTTATGTATTACATTCTTAGTTTAGAATTAGATAGATGATGATGTTACCACATCAGGCAGACTGGAGAGCTTTACGGGGAGCGCTTGTTGGCTTTGGCCCTGATGAGAAGGAAAAGCCGTGGTGATGGTCAGTGAAAGTGATGCAAAAGCAGTTGCAGAATCCTATTTAGAGAACCTACAAGTACAGTCTCTAGGCAGTATGAAAGGAAGGTAAAGAATATGATATTCCTATAAAAATGACCATACACGTAATTTTATTTGAGAGCTTTCCAGGAAACCATTATTTGCTAGATTATATATATATATATATATATATATATATATTTATTAGTTTTAGCAATTTCACTTTATCTTTTAAATGAATCTTGTTGCAGCTTTGCTTTGAACTTATGGAATGCCTGCTAGAACGCTACCCCAAAGCTGTTGCTTCACTTGTATGTTTTCAGAGCTTGTATCTTCAGTGTATTCTTTATTGGGCTGATATTCTAATGTTCTTTTATGTATTATTTTTGCATGTTAAAGTTGTATAATGTGATGAATTTAATGAAGAATAAAGGAAGCGATTGATGCAATCTCGTAGGTTGTACTATGCTCGAATAAAGTTTGGAACACATTCAATATATTTCTGTTAAGACTAACCAGAAAATAAAATAAGTGGACGAGGGCTATGTTTCTTAATGTCTAGGCTATTGTATATTACCAAAAGTCAGTTGTGGTTGGTCTGTTTAAAACACCTTGATAGAGACATGGAGCTATATTCCTTTGGTATAAAGGTGTTTATGCTCGTTATTATAGATTGGGTTCTTTAAGTTTATTAATGTCAGAGGAAGTTTTATGATTGGATTAATGGGACTATGTTAAATATGTGATTCATGCAAAGAAAGAGCATGGTAATATAACACAGTTTTGATGCTTTGCACAAGGAATGGGGGATTGGAGAATGAGAACATATAGAATTTCAGTTTCCTAAAAGTTTGGCAACATCTCAATTTTTTCCCATGTTGATGATATTTGATTGCTCATTTATGGTCCAGGGTGATACTCTTATGTATGGAATCTGTGAATCTGTTGACGGAGAAAAAGATCCCCACTGTTTGATGTTAGCATTTCACATTATTGAGGTTTATCCCGACTGTTCCCTGATCCATCTGATCCCCTTGATGGTTTTACTCGTGAACTCTTCGAGATTTTGAGCTGTTACTTTCCCATCCATTTTACACATGTAAGCTTTACGCGTGCGTATCTCCTCTGCTATATTATTAAGCTGTCTGTACAATTCAAATGAGTGTGGAATTCTGCATTATATATCTGATGAATTTAAACTGTCAATACAAATTGTCTTGATAACTTATGAGTGACACGTGGAATTTCCTTCAAGGACCTTTGAACCAAATATCTGGAATGGTTGCCATATTTGTTATCAACTTATTAAAGATAATTAGCTAGCGTGCTATTTCTCTTCTGTTTACCCTGAGAGATACATTATGTTAGATTTAAATAATGCTGGACAAAGTTAATGCCTAAATCTAATGATCCTTATTTAAGAAAAGGTTCATGTCTTGATGTTTGTTCCTGTTTTTTTTTCTCCTAATTTTTAAATGAATACATGACTTTTATCTCTGCTGTTCTTATTTTCAAGCCCTATGAAAGCTGGAGTTCAGTTATTGCCCTATGTGCTAGTCAGTTAACTTAAATACGAGCAGTTCTTTTGAAAGTTAAATTAGCCTTTATTTTACGTTGGAATAGAATTTTAAAAAGAAGCAACTATAAGCTCATGGATTAGTGCTGAAAGTAAAATACTGTGTGTATGAAATATGTTAGAATATGTACTGATAAGAGGCTTTGGTTTATGATGTTTGGTTCTTGTGTTCTCCAGCCAAAAGGTGAAGATGTGAATATTAAAAGGGATGATCTCGCAAGAGCATTGATGGTATGTGATTCTTCTGCTGGAACTTCTATCTCTTTTAAAGGTTATGCATTTAATTTCTTGTCCAAAATAGGACTACCATTATTAAGAATTCTGTTTTGCACTTTTGAATTCCAGTAGAACAAAACTCTACCAAAATTCTGTCTTTTAGTAGTTGATGGTTGATTACTATTGTCTGAGAAAAGATGCATTGCTATATTCACTTTGGTTTACCTGATATACATTACTTACCTCTGCTGTTTATATTTTCCTTTTCTGCTAATTTTCGTTTTTGCTGATTCTAAAATGTCGGCAAGCTTAGATTTTCTTCTCCTTAATACTTCTTTTTGGAGCAACCTTTTGATCAGTCCATGAAATGTAAATTTATCAGAACAGAAAGGAGGAGCCTGAAAAATGGTGTACCTAAGGCTCCTCTCTCTATTTTTTTTACTATTATCACAATGGATTTCTTCTATACGCACATTTTCTTTGTTCTAATTTTCTAATTCCTGTAGTGAAAAATGAAAATACAATTTACTTCTTTTATTTATTTAATACATATAACCCCATGTAAATAGTAGAAAAAGAATGTATGGAAACACAATCATATGATTGAAACATGTTTTAGAATTTTGGATATCACCATTTTTAATATAGAGGCATTCTTTGATATTTTGTGTAGTTTAAGTTGTATTACTTGTACCCAACAGCGTAAAGGATAGTTTCATCATTAGTCGTACTATAAGATGGTTGGTCACCTAAAATTTTTGTAAAAGTTCACTTTTTATATTGTGTTAATATCTTGTTTATCATGTCGTAGAGTAGTCAACTAAAAAGTAATTTGAATCCTTAAGTTTGCTAAAGTCAGCTTTGTATGACCTTATTTCTTTTCTTATAAAATGAGTATTTTAATTTGTGTTATATGTCTGGTCTACTTGTTGATTTTTTTAATCATTGTAGCTAGCATTTTCATCCACAACTCTTTTTGAGCCGTATGCCATTCCATTTCTACTTGAGAAGCTTTCTTCTTCACTTCCATCAACAAAGGTCAGTGCAAATGAAATATTTTTTCTGTTTGAAACTAATTCGAGGATCGTAATCTTCATTTATGGCTATTGGAGTGTCTCTTTAAATGTCAAATCTGTTGAACGTTAAGTGCTTGTTTGCAGCTTGATTCTTTGAGGTATCTTAATGATTGCACAGTGAAGTATGGAGTAGACAGAATGGCAAAACATGTTGAAGCGATCTGGTCTTCATTAAAAGAAGTAATATTTACTTCACCTGACAGTGATTTACCTTTTACTCCAGAATCCCTTGAAGCTCTAGATCTTCCTAAAAATGAAATTGCAGCGGAGGCTCTAAGTCTTTTACTGAAGCTTATTGTGCAAAATACAAAATTGTGTTTGGATTTAATTGTTGGTGATGAAGACATAAACATGATCTTCGACGCGATATCTAGTTATGAGAATTACCATGAAATTCCTTCAGAGAGCAAGCAGAGACTACATGCAGTTGGTCGTATCCTTTCTACTACAGCTAAGGCTTCACAAGTGTCATGCAATAGAGTTTTTGAATGCTTCTTCGTTAGATTGATGGATATTCTGGGTCTTTCTTCTAGAAACTCATCTGGACAACCAGATTCTGGCGAGAGTACTTTGATTTCCAAAATATATAATCATGGAGCTCTCTATCTTAGCATTGAGCTCCTTTCAGCATGCAGAGATTTGATTGCTAGTTCTGAAACAATCCTAGCAGCACCTTCTCATACAAAAGAAAAATGGAAGTATTTGCTTCAAAACTTTTCTCCTTCACTTACTATGTTCTTCTGTTCTGCCTTCATTCGCAGTAGCGAAGATACTCATGACGCTGATATGTGCTTTCGAGGTGAATTCTTTGGTCTTACAATGATATAGATATGATTTCTGTGCTTATCTTCAGTTTTAACGACAGGCTTACATACCTATTTGTGGTGCCTCTGGTGTAATTTGTTCATATTGCATTTTCTCGATGCTGTCAATCTTTTTGCTCGTGGTTTTAGTAAACCACTGACTAGGGTTTGTGATCAAGCAATTTATCATATATTTCAAATGCTAAAGGTTGGTTTTACTGAACATGGTTTTGTCCTCTTAAATTACTCTGACCCACACATATTTAGCCTAGAAGAATTTTATAAATTTTAGCATATGATTTAATTTGTACTATCCATAATGTTTTGCAATTATTGGCTGTGTAAAATTTTATGGTTCAGACCCACCTTTCAGCTTCCTTTCCATTTTGTTTTGTTTTGCAACAATCGACTGTAAAACCAAGACCAAAATCATTGATTTATTTTGTCTTGTTTTTGTTTCGGTTTAACATGCAGTAAAGGCTTTGCTTATTTTGGCAACCTTCCCTGGAGGTTATTGCTGATATCGAAAGCTGTGTTTGAGAAGATCTTGGTGACATTTGTGTCAATTGTCAATGTGGACCATGGCAAGTCATTATTATGGAAACTGGCACTGAAAGCCCTGGTGCACATTGGCTCATTTATTGAAAGATACCATGACTTAGAAAAGGAATCAAGCTATATGGACATTGTTGTTGAAAAAGTTGTTTCGTTAGCTGTTGTGGGTGATATTAGCATATCATTTCCGCTCATACTGGAAGCACTCTCAAACATTGGCACAAGTGGGCGAAGTTTATGATGAAAGTTATTCAAGGGTTGGAAGAAGCTATATATTCCAATTTATATGAGGTTTATGTATGTGTGGCCAAAACAAATATCCTGATTTTGGTAGATGATGGTTCATCATCTTCAATTTTTTTATAGATGGTTTATGACTTTTCACGGTGCTTAACATGATACAACTTTACTGAAACATGCTAAGCCTTCCCTGATTGTTTTTCTATGTGATTTTTTTTAACCTTTCGTATTTTTCTCTAACCATGTAAATATGATTGTATATTATAACTCAGTGTTGCCTTCTGTTTGCTTAGGTCCATGGAAGTACGAATTCAGCAGAAATTGTAACTCACCTTTTGACATGCTATTCTGATAATGTGATTCCATGGTATATAACTCTACCTCAAGTTCTTGCTCATTTATCTATTTTATTTGGGGTTTGGAGGTTGGAAAATGGTTTCTTTCTTGTCCCTCACCCTCCATTCTCTCTTTTTTTTTGGGGTACAATATAATCATTGGCATGATGCAGGATATGTTGTGCAAAAGGTTTTGATGAAGTTCTATTGCAATTTGCTATTAATATTTGGAACCAAATTGAGAGTAGCATGGTCTTCAATGCTAGTCAAACCAACAAAAGAGTAAGCCTTTTTTTAGTGCATATTAGAGCTTCGCATCAGTCCTTTGGGATTATATGGCTCTAATCTTTTTTTTCCTAAAGGGAGTTCTTGATGCTATGTAAAAGCAATGAAACTTGCTGTTGCAAGTTATTCAGAGGAAAAGCAAAGCATAATTGTGCAGAAGAGTTACAATATACTTTTATCAAGCATTTCTTTTCCATTGGAGGAGCTATCCAGCAAGAAAGGTTTCAAATTGCTCAAGATGTAGATAGTAGTTCCAGTAGAGATGAATGGGTTCTTTCACTTTTTGCTGCAGTGATTATAGCAGTTCATCCTCAAACCCACATTCCGAATACGAGAGCGATAGTTTCTCTGTTCATGACAGCCCTGCTCAAGGGTAATGTTGCAGCAGCCCAAGCATTGGGTTCTATGGTTAACAAATTGGATCCAAAATCCACTGGAGGACAATCTTCAAGTGATTGTACCTTGGAAGAAGCAATAGATATGATTCTTAGCTCAAGTTTATGGATTTTCCACAAGAATAGTTCCTCTAATATTCAAGCTAAAGTGGTCGGTGTTCATGGCATAAGTTTAAATTATTTATGTAATGGCACTGGAGATTTGACCTCCCTTCAAATTCATGCCATTACGGGACTTGCATGGATCGGAAAAGGTTTGCTTATGCAGGGCCATGAAAAGTCAAGGACATGACTATGATCTTTCTACAGTGCTTACAGTCAAGTGGAAGAGCAGATATCTTTAATCAGGAAAAGGGAGTCTCCGAAAACAATTATGAGCTTGATTTACATCATTCTTGATGAAAAGTGCAGCAGATGCATTTCAGATCCTTATGGGTGACTCTGAACAGTGTTTGAATCGGGAATACAATGCAGTACTACGTCCTCTCTATAAGCAACGTTTTTTCTTAACAATAATGCCCATTTTCCAATCACTAGTTATGAAATTGGAACCCCACTCACGGTAAAATGATTTTCTTCATTAATATTTTGTATGTTTATTTTGTTGTGTGTATATTGTACTCATCTTCAATTTGTCCATGTAGTACCACTAATAACAATTATGATGCTGAATTAGATTGTTATTGATTTTCATTCTTTCTCAACATCTTGACGACAGATCCAGCAGTGATACAGCTTAAATTTCATTTATTTGCTTCTTTGTCAATCATAACCACATATGCATGCATTTCAATCTTCTTAAATGTTTAAATATTTGGATTGATTTCTCAACCTGCAATGTGATTTCAGGCAGTTTCTGTTCCGGGCTTCTGCACATATTAGAGAGGCACTCCACTAATTGTTGTCTTAAGCGACACCAAGAAGGTTAGTAATGAAATTCACTATTAAAAGATTAAGCTTGTCTCAGATATTAAACTCTTTGAGAAAGCTGTTAATTACTACACTAATCAAAATTTATTTACGTAGATCATTCCAATGCTATTGGATGGTTTATCTGCATTAAGCAATGTGTTGCGGATAAAGATGTTACTTATGGTCTCCTGTTGGTCTTTCTGGAATATTGATGGACAAAAATGGTGAGCCTAACTGTACTGTTGTAATTGTTTTAGATCTTTTCGTCGATAAATGCACTTTTTATATTTACTCAAAAGGATTCGTATATTGTGAAAAGATAGAAGCTAAAGAAGTAAAGATATTTCCCAACCCGAATGCCTGTCAAAAACCTGAAGTGGCAAATAAGTAATCTTTTTTCAGGTGGTTGTAGTTCATTGGTCAATATTTGTAAAACGCTTGAATGCTTGCAAAAAGTAATATCTTTTTGTTACTTGTTAGGTGTTTCATAAAGCTTGGCAGCATATAACTATTAGATTACTATTTTACTTATAGAGCAAGTATATACTCGAGTATCCTAGTAATGTTCTAAATATTGTGTGCATGCAGGTCGAGAAGCTGTTTAGACAGCGCACATACGATCGTCAATTGTCTCATTGATCTAATCAATACCCTCATATGACGGTAATAGAAATCTTTCAAGGAAATGCATATGCTTTTATATTTATTGATCTTGTGCTTGATAGTACACATTGTTATTCTGTGAATAACTATCAGAATGAGAAGAAAATAAGTGGACTATCGATATTGAAAATCTATTGTATATATGCTATTCATCTACCTTGAAATTGTGATTTCGTTTCCGTTTAATCCATACCAATATATTTTGTCGGTTTTGAAATCGTTTTCTTTTTTTCTTTCTCGGAACCTTAAGCTTGTTCGTGAGACAGCCCTGCGGTGTCTTGTTGCCATCTCTAGCCTACCCCATACAAGGATTTATCCAATGAGAACGCAGGTAAGTCGACTATTAACTTGACGGTTTTCTTTCTGGAATTTTACTACCTTTTTGGCTGCAATATATAATGCATCTTTAGGATATACCAAGGCCAGGAAAATGATAGTTCTTAGTCCTGGATAACATCGATGAACTTATAATCGAGAGTCGAAACTATTTATGCATTCAAATGCTCATTGCATTTTCCCTCTTCTTTTTGTATTTGCATTTAAATTCATATCTTTGTTGTTTTATCAGGTACTAGGAGCAGCAATAAAGGCTCTTGATGATCCGAAGAGAGCCGTTCGTCGAGAAGCTGTCCGATGCAGGCAAGCATGGTGAGTGTTCTAGAGTTGTATTTTCTTCACTCTGCACAACTTCTTTCTATTATTTGAAGTTCATCGCGATTGTTTTTTCTTGCTCATTTGTCAAAACAGGGCATCAATTGCATAAACAAGTCTTCATTTCTAATTTCATCCATGGCTACATGTTCTTTATGATTACCCTGCATAATTAAAAAAAAAGACTGTAACATTTTAACATTTACAGTACATATGTAATTATTTCAAGGTGTAACATTGCTAGTTCATAAGACCGTAAATGAACTGAGCTTGAAAGAACAATATTTATTTATTTTTAGATTTGTTCGAATTATGTTGGAAAATATCATTACCAAGGGAATAATCTTTTCCGGAATTGTATTCTCACGTTTGGTAAAGTACACTAGAGGTCCCTAAACTATGATAATGATTTGTTGATCATGATTTTTCAAGAATTATAAAATAGTTATTAAATTTATCACTATGTTATAAAATGGTCACCGTGAATATATAATAATAATAAAGTTTGATAAATTTAATGATTTTTGTATAGTTTGACAAATTCCAATGATTATTTTATTTCTTTAATAATTTAATGACTATTTCGTAATGCCACGATGTTTATTTTATAACAGTTCAATAAATTTAATGGTTATTTTATAACTTTTAAAAATCTAATAGCAAAAGCAACAATTCGATCATAGTTTAGAGACGTCTAATATATTTTATTCTCAAATTTGTTTTTTCCCCTTGGTTTTACAGCAAGATCGATTTAGTTTACCCACACCCAAATCTTCCTCCTCTTCAACCCGATCCGGCTCGTTACTCCGGAGCTCCATTGATCCGATTTTCCAACACGGGCTCCGCTCCCACAAAAGGCCCAATCCAAATATCTAGAGACCGCATCGTGCAACTGGTCCACTCGGGTCCTCCATCTCAATCCAAACCCATGGGTAAGAAAAGAGAGGATCCGAAACCTAACTCGAAATCGTCGTCGGGTCGGAAATGTTTACATTGTGCGTCAGGAAAGACAGCACAATGGAGAACCGGGTCGATGGGTCCGAAAACATTATGAAACGCAAGCGGTGTGAGGCATAAACCGGGTCGGTTTGTACCCGAATACCGACCCGCATCCGACGTTTGTGTCCATAAAGCATTCGAATTCGCATAAGAAAGTTGTGGAGCTTAGGGGGCAAAATGAAATGCAAAAGAGCACAACATCAACGCTTTGTCAGTCAAACATCGGTTTTCGGCATATCCGACGATGGTGATTGTGTTGATGATTTTTTGATGCATCATCATGTGGGTCCAAGATTTTAGCCACATGAATCCCAAATCAAATAGTGATTAAAAAACTTTAAAATAAAAGAAAAATAATTTTATTGTTTTATTAGATTTAAATATTAATTTTTTAGATAGTATATTTGTTTTTTTAATGAAAAAGAGAGCTACATGAACAGTTAATAAATCAAATTTACTAAAACAAAAAACATTACAATCATCACGAACAAACGATAAAATCCGTTCGGAGGGTTATGAAATATTTCAATTTCGATAATCAATTAAGTTGTGATTAGAAATGGATATGGATCAGGTTGGGTTGGATTTTCAGTCAATTCGATCTGATTCGACCCGAAATTTTACATCCTCCATCCGAAATAAGACCTGAATTTAAGATGGCTTCATCCGACCTCAGTTTGATTCGTCTTTTTGAGATAAAACCCAACCCAACTTGACTTGACCGACCAACACAAATATATTTATAAAAAATATTACTTTTATTCGACAAATAAAAGGAGATAATTGAAAAATAATATATAGAGAAATATTATTACAACTATCCCTAAATATATAAAGTAAGAGAATATTATTTTTTTGAGTCGGATAAGATATTTTTCATTCTAAACGTGAACCCTACCCAAACATATTTTCTAAAAAGTTCGATCTGATTGGAACCCAATTCTTTTTTTAAAAAATTGACACAATAAAGTTGATCAAATTAAAACTCGTCAGATTTGAGTCTCTTACCGGTCCTAGTTGTTAGGTATTACATTTAAAGATGTCATTGTTTGTTTCGATAAATACTATGTCAACAATTTAATGTGTTGTTTAAATACCAAGTCAACACATATGTCAATTGAATTTCAATTTTTTTTTCTATAAAAATATAAGTATAAATAAATAGATAAATTAATAAGTAGATAAATATCAAACTATATATAAATTTGGTAAAATATGTATATAATTGCAATGATGAGAATTTATAATCGCTTATGCTTATATTTTGGGTAAAGTATACAAATGGTTCATCGGCTATAAGATACAGTTTTATTAAGTCCCCTGACTATTAAATATTTTAAAGTAATCCTCTGATTATATGGAGTTACTTTGTTGAGTTCATTGACTATTAGAAATTACAAAATGATCATCCGACTATTCATTATGTTCCATACTCGTCATTTCCCGTTAAAAATTTGACGAGAGCCTGAGTTGTATGTTAACTTGGTGACCGAGATATGATAAAATCTGATCACGTAATCTCAAAAAAATATCATAGCTCAGTTAATATGTTGAAGTCCAACTTAGACGACTGTTAATTTTTTAACGAAAAAGGACGAGTTTGGAACATAATGAATAGTGAAGTGACCAATCTATCCTTTTAATAATTGAAAGACTCAACAAAACAACTCCCTATAATTGGGTTTCATTTTGTAACTTTTAATAGTCAAGGGACTTAATAAAATAGTATCCTATAGTTGGGACCATATATGTACTTGATCCTATATTTTTAACCAATTTAACTGCACATGATCTTCCCAATCTCCTTAATGCAAAATGCAAACAAATCCCACAAGATTTATAGCCTATTCTTTTTTACTTGAGGGTATCCCCCATCACTGTATATGCAAAGAAACGGTACCGGTATTTAGGTGCCGGAATATTCCATAGACGGAACGTAGGGTGCAAGCACGATACCTTACGCCATCCGTTTCGGATCACGACCAGCCGCAAGAAGGTCCTGCGAAACCGAAACCGAAACCGAAACCAATACAAGATCAACAGAGGTGCCATCAAACATAAAATGACATGTCCCAGACAATGAGGCACATTCCTATGGAGCTAGCATATGCTAGAACTTAAACTTACCGAAATAATATCGAATGCTCTGCCGTCCCATTTCTTCAAACCCTTTATCGTTGATCTAGGCGTTCGAGTCGTGAAGTTTGACCGGAATATATCCGGCAGAGGCGGTCCTCCATTAGATCCACCAGAAACGTTATCGATTCCGGCATCGTAATTGCTGTTGAGCAAAGAAACTCCCCATAGCACCATAATTCATAGGCTGAGAACAAAAGACCGGATTCATTATTATGCCGGGAGGACCGGCATAAGGCGCGGTCCCTAAAGGAAACATCGTATTCGCATTCATCCCGGCGGCTTGAGAACCACGGATACCACTCGAAGCATCAGTAGAAGTTCGATTACCAGATTCATTTTCGATGTTGGAAAATATATTTTCATGCATATTATCACCAGTATGAAATGAGACATCTGCAAAGGGATCATCATCATTTTTCTGCTACTCGGAGCCGAGACCGGCATCGAGGACATCTCGAAATAAGTCGTCAATACACGGCTTGCTGTCGGAATTCGAGTATTTTGATCATGTTGGTTTTCTGTGAAATTATTTCTGCCTTCAAAGATTTTTCTGAATGATTTGCCAAACCATCTCTCTGTTATGCATTCAAAAGCATCAGTACCAGTTTACCAATGCCATATATTCGTCAACCACTCAACTGTAGAATGTACACTTCATTAACTTGGGAGAAATACGAGCAAGGACAAACACATAATTTTATATTGGGGGTGAATGTGAATCTATAAAATTTCAGGGGAAACGAACTTGAATCTATAAAATTTCAAGAGCGAAAAAAAGTTTCAATGTAAAATACATGGAAAAATATAAAGGGTAAACTACACATTTAGTATCCTAAACTATCCGTTTTAGTACTTAAACTTTCAATTTTTTTAAAATCATACCTAACGTTTAGTTTTTGTTTCATTTTATTACCCCATTATTAAAAACTTAACACATTTAGTACATAAACTATCAATTTTGGTATGTTTTTGGAACCTGAACTTTCAATTTTTAAACATATAAATGAAAATGTTGAGAATAACTTAAGTAAATATTCACGAAGATATAAACGAACACGTTCGTGAACATTAAATGAACAAAATCAAGAATACTAAACGAACTAAACACGTTCGCACCACCACAACTACCACCACCGTGTCGGCCTCTGAGTACCTCATTTTCAAGTAACTAAAATTTAATAAAACGATTACGTAAGTGACTAAAATTTAATAAAACAATAACTAAGTGACTAAAAGTATACAAATATAAAAGAAAGTGACCAAAATTTAATCCGCATATTATTTTCGTGAAAATAATATAATTTTAATTTTATATATTTAGAAATAAAAATAATTTAAGATACCAAACACTTTTTATTATTATAGAATATCTATAAATCAGTTATTAATTTTAAGTATTTTCATAATAAAATAAAATAAATCAAATTAAAAAATGTTAAATATAAATTATAAAAAGGGAACAGAAAAATACATCCTTGGAAAAAGAGAAAACAGGGAACTCTTCACGGAACTGGAAAATTGAATCCCTAACGAAGAATTTGAGGGGAGAGAGAAAATCGAGATGAAGGAACCGATGCATAAAACGAAAGTGGTGATAAGGCATCTTCCGCCGTCAGTTACCCAATCGTTTTTCTTTTCTCAAATCGACGAACGTTTCTCTGATCGTTACAATTGGTTCTCCTTCCGTCTCGGCAAGTCCAGGTTAGGGTTTCGAACTTTTAATCCCTACTCCCCTAATTTCTGACACCCCTTTAGTTTATATATTTCGTTTGCATTATGTTTTTGTAATTTAGTTCCTAGGGTGTCAAATGGAGCAGAATTTGTATTTGACTGTCGAGTTTCTTATTTATGCTTTGAACGGGTTTAGAAAGTATTGTTGTTTATCTGCTGGAGGTGAAAAAAGGTAGGTTGGAATAGTTGAAAGTAAAATTCGAAACTAATTTGAGAGCCAAGTTTTTTTTTAAATGTATTTGTTTTGCCAGGAATATGGTTCTCTTAATGATGTTTTGCTTCTTTGCTTAATGGAGAGCTGCATGAAACTTGAAGAAATTATCATAATTTGCAATTCTGTAAATGCTAGTCATATTAGAAAGCTTGGGAAAGAACTTGTGATTTAACTAAGATGTGATAGAAAGTTTCGGAAGTTCTATTGATAATTTCTTTTGAACATGCTTTTATTTATTTGTTTATGTTTTCATCATACTCCATCTTTTGATCCTTAGGATCTCTTTCTTTTTGTTCTTACTTTGCAGCCATAAGCAACAGAGCTATTCTCGAGCTTACATAAACTTCAAGAGACCGGAAGATGTCTTTGAGTTTGCTGAGTTCTTTGACGGACATGTATTTGTTAATGAGAAGGGTACTTAGGGTTAAACGTCTGATTCTTTACTATTATAAACTGCTGACACATTTTTCTTGTTTTAGAGGACAGCTTATAGGATTCTTTCTAAATACTTTAAGTACAAATTTTGTTTGCATTTGTTCAATTCGATTGCAATATGTTAATTTCTTTGTCTCTGAGTTTAATTTACCCGTTGGTACTTCTATCCTAATCATTTTGACACCCCTTATTTCAGGTACTCAATTCAAGGCCATTGTTGAATATGCTCCTTCACAGCGTGTACCGAAGCCTGGCACTAAAAAGGATGGTCGTGAAGGGACCATTTTCAAAGGTGCATTATTTTGAAAAAAGAGTTCATTGTTAGGCATATTATTTAATGGAAGCCTTTTGAACTAACATTGAATAGCTTGCTATCTTGTGCTAAATCTTCTTTTTCTTTTATGAAACTAGATCCTGATTATCTGGAATTTCTCAAATTGATTGCAAAACCTGTTGAGAATCTTCCTAGTGCTGAGATTCAGTTGGAGAGAAAAGAAGCTGAACTATCTGGTTTGTTATGATAGAAGGAATACAAAATTGTGAACTCTGGTTATGAGTTTTTGCCACCCGAATATGACTGATTGATCCCACTTTCTTCTTTCTAGGTGCTCCCAAGGAAACTCCTGTTGTTACACCACTAATGGAATTTGTGCGTCAGAAGCGCGCTGCCAAGAGTGGGACTCAGGTACTTTACCTTGGAAAAGCTGCATTTCTTATCATGACGTTGCTCTTTCCCCTGAGTATATGGCCTTAAGTTATTGCGCTTTCAATTTTGCATTTACTTATTTGTTATTTCTAGCTTACTGAGCTTGCATCTATGTGATCCAACTTTATTAAAATATGATGGGCATATTGTTGACAGTAGTTGCATGGTTTCCTTTTAAATTTCCACTCGAATTATTATAATCCAATGTGACCAGAATTGTCGAACGTCTGTTGGACATGCTGCAGTCTATTATGTTAAGTAATCCTTCCATGTGTCACTATTTCTTGGGATCTTTATGTTTAAAATTGGGGCCCAGAAAAAGGAAAAAGAAATGAAAATGAACTAATAAGCAGTCCTTTCATGACCACGTTTGAGTTTGTTTTGTTAACAGGGGTCAATAACGACAAGAAAGATTGGCAGAAAAATGGCTGGCAAGCCTGGGTCAAGTAGCAAGAGCTCTGAGAAGAAAAAGGTATCTAATTCAATAGCTTTCTTATGTATTTTATTGCTGGATATTTGAGCATATGGTAATTTACACGTGGATATAAACCTTTAGGTACTTTAAAAAAATAGGATCTTTGCATTGTGTACCGCTCTAATAAATGCACCCTTCTGGTGAATCGGAGGCATTTTATTTGTACAAAAGCATAGCTTCTACTTATCTGGATCATCTGCTTTATAATTGTCTCTGTTCTTAGTTGATATTTATTCTAGCTTTAGTTTTGCATGCACCTTAGTTAGGCACTTGTGGTCAAATAAGAAGTCGAAATAGTCTGGTTTCTGAAATTTGAAGCAACTTCAGATTTCTTCGTAAATACCTGTAGGGTGATATCTTTAGGTGAATTCTTGGAGGTTGCTTTTAATATTTTACTGATCATTGGATCAAATTTTGCATGAAGTTTTGATATTCTTAGATATTATATTCATTGCCTCTTTCCTATGAAGCAGTTTTCAATGATCCTTCCCAATGATCTTGTGTTACTCTGTGTGCATGTCCAATTTTGAAGTGGTATAGTTTGTTATTTTCTCATTTGATAAAACTTGTTTGATTGACAGTATATTCTAAAAGACAGTGCAAAAGGTGCGAAAAAGTCCAATTTTTTTGTAGCATCCAAGCAAGAGGATCAATCAGTGACTTCTGTTGCAAAAGAAATAAGAGAGAATGGAACTGGTGAGAGTTTAAACAGTCTTAGCAGAGGTTATGATCCACATAGAGCTTTGTCAGCATTTATACGGGCTTAGTGTTATCTTTGTGAATATTTGCAAGATAAGAAAACCTAGTTATTGATAGTTTTTTGCACACAAAAATGACTCATGCTGTTCTTGTGCGTGTTGCTGGATTAAACTAATATCAATCTGAGTGTTCAAAGTCGTCTGCAAACATGTGTCTCATATTGTTTCAATAGCCATCTCATTAAATGGTTAAACCGGAAGCTTAGCATGTTGTCATGAATTTGTTTTATTGCAAAGCTATTTGAATATGTTTCTAAAAGAAGATTTTTGTACTTTTTTCCTATCATGCCAATGCCACCTGTTATTCTGCATTTAAGTTGGCTGTGACAACCCTTCTGTTATTACTTGCAGATTAGGGACATTATAATCATTTTATAGATGTAGCTGACTCATGTAATACGGATATGATGCTGCTAGTTAGTTATAGTGCCATAGAAAAGGAATACATTGAAATTTTGTTTAATGGAACCCCCATGATGGATAACTTTAGGTCAACCCGAGTTCATGCTTTGGAATACAACTCATCTCTATACTTGATGCAGCTTGGTGAAGGTTTGAATAATGCTGACCTTTTGTTTTCTTATAATCATTTATTATACTGGAATAAGAGCTAGAGCCCCTTGCCATTCTATTTGCACTCAGTTTTGATCATGTGTGCATATATGTGCTTGTTTAAATTGATGGTTTGTTCTCTCTGAACTTTGGTTTGAATTTTTTTCATTTGACTGGAAGTTGTAATAGATTAAGTACAGGTTGTTTTGGTTCTTAGTTTTTCTTTTTTGTACTGTATTTCCTTTCCTCATATTTTTGCTTAATAATAAATTGCTTGCAGTCTGTGGCATCGATGGGCCTGTAACTGGAATTACTTTTGCTGCCGACTCTGTCAAGAAAAAGATCCTTCTCCTTAAACCAAAAGACCGAGAGCCTCCTAATGTAAGATATGTGCCTTTAGTTTGTCTTGTTTCTGCACACTCGTGGTGTCTGTTATATATTTAAGTTTTATATATGCTGGGACTATGTTCTTTTAAATTCTCAGGTGCCAGAGGGTGTATCTGAACAGCAGTGTGCATCATCTCCTGCAGCCAATACACCTGGCTCAACTACTTCAAGACAGGGTCAAAGACGCAAGGCTGGTGGGAAGATAATAAGGAGCATACTTTTGAGAAACGAGGCAGGCCAAAATCAATCTTCAGCAGCAGGCCAGCTTCAGCAGAAAACTCAAGCCATGAGTCCGGACTCTGTCAAAAAACCTCCCCAGCCAACTAATCCGCGATTGGGTATGAATGGTCATGTTCCTAATGAAATGCCTGCATTGAAATCTTTTGGTGATACTAAAAGAGTTTCAGATGATAAGTTCATCAAAAAGGGACTTCATGGTTCAGGTTATGGAAGCGAGAAGCATGAAAAACGTACAAGAAATAAAGATAGACCTGATCGTGGTGTATGGGCACCTCTTAATCGTTCTGATTTTTCACAATCTAGTGAAGAACGTCTGACACCCCCTGTGTCTTCTCGCAGTTCCATGGACGGTATTAATGCTTATTCACTTGAATATCTGGTGTTGCAAGTGTGGATGGATTTTGGATACAGTTCTTATATAAAGTTGTTTTATTGAATATGCAAGAAATGAGGAAAGCTAATATACCTCATTTTCTGCCTAGTTACCCTAGGAGAAATGAAATGTGACATAGCTAATGGAAGCATCGGGTGTAATATTCCGTTATAAAAAATGTTTTTAGTCTGTCCACAATTTATTGGTTTGGTACTGCTGTCACACAGCGGCACTGGAATGTCGTATTGATGATCTCATTCATATGCAGGTTCCAATTGGCAATTTGGTCGGGGCGCAGCTACCCATAATATAAAGATGATGGATCTGTCATATCAAGTGAGGGCAAGCCTTCAAAAAGAGGAGGTGCTACAAGCTCTGGAGCCCATGAGGTGAGCTGATTCTATGATGAATCAGCAGCAGAATCTGTCATCTTTACCTTACCTTTGGTTCTTATGTTCTTTTCTTTATCTTCTTGCAGAAACAAGTGTGGGTTCAGAAATCATCCACAGGTTCTTAAAAAATCTAACATGAACCGGTAAGCCTGTTTTGTATTTAATCCCATTAATATTATCCATAACTCGATTTTTTCTGGGTTTGCGAAACTGATTCATATGATTTACAGGGGTCTTGAATCACAACCCTTTCGACCCAAATTCGGGGTGGTCATTTTCTGCCATGTTGAGATGAAGTGTGCATGCAACACATCTATTTGCCTTGTTGGGTTTGCAATAGTTGTATTCTCCAGAAAATGTTCTTGATTAGTCCTTTACCTGGTACTGCATTAATCGCCTTATTAGATGACTGTCAAGAGCAAAGCATTGGCGAGCAATCCGATGGTTGCTTGCCTGGTCCGAAATGCGCTGTGATAAAATTTGGGAAAAGAGGTGATTGGATCAAGTGTATTGCCTGATAATCAGTGGTGTTGCCGGAAGGGGAGATTCTACTAGATGTTCTTGTGGGTTTTTCTTTTTTCATTTTAGAGTTTTATTGAATGATGCAGTGCAAAGAGTTTTGAAGTTTGCTTGAATCATATTGGTCTTTTTATATATGTATTTAAGAAAAAGGGTCTTAGTTTGGAAGAAACAAAAGTTGTTGAAATTCAAACTTCAAACTTTTCTTAGTGGATGATGCAGTGCTCCCAAGTTTATTTATTTTTGGCTCGCATTAAATAAGTGTCCAAATTATACTCTTTGTTCAAATGAGGTGTTTAAAGAATTTTTTATTTCTATAAAGTTTTTAACATATTCTTTTAAGTGTATATGCTTTAACGATCGTTAAAAAAGACTATTACCTGACAAGTGTTGCGTTTATATTTTTTTAAAATCAAACTTAAAACTATTGATTTTTATATATATAAAAAGGGAACTCATCAAGGTCATTGATGACTGAAAGTGATACAACACCAAAGAAGCATAACGATTTTACCTAATTGAAGACAAGCATAATGATTCTACCTAATTTACTGGCCTCATATGTCTAATGATTCTGCCTAATTTATTGGCCTTGTATGTTTATTTATTGGATGCCATTTTCCCATAGCAGTCCAAATACCAGTAATCCACCAAGCTCCTTCAAAGAGAAAACAATGGCAAACAAATGAAGGCAAACGGCTCTCCTTGTAGTTGACATGCAGGCAACTCCTTTCTTTCTCCCTCTTTATATATATATATATATATATATATATTGTTTTATATACTTATGTATCCTTTTGATTTGTGAACTCGTAAAACTTTAGATATAATAAAAATACATCAACAATTTCTTTTATTATCTGAAATTTCATAAATATACTAGTGGATCTAAAAATATTTTTGAAGATAGACATATATATTAATAAAATAATTTTTTTGTATGAGATGAACACATAAAATTTTAGGGTAGACACTCTCAATAAAATAAACTATTAATATAAAGAAATTTAGATTTATACGTACCACACTTAGATAAGCTTCAATCACATCTACAGTAAAATTAAAGGTTTTACACCCTTTTAGATCATTTAATAAGAAAAATCAAAAGTTGAGATTTTTTTTTTTTTGCAGAATGATTTTATTCTCGAAGGAAGATCAGCTAGGGTGAATGATCGCGAAGCCATAGTCTCTAACGTCATAAAAATTGCAGAAATCGCCTGGAAACGCGGTGTTATCATTGTTTGGGTAATTGTTTTCTTGATTACACTAGACATCTTTAAATTAGACGAGTCATAACTCCTAAATTTTATTTTTTTAAAAATACTTAATATAAAAATAGTTGCTTAAATTTTGTCTCGAAAAATGTTTTAATATCTAATTTTTTTCCCGCTAAAAATAGATTCTTAACAATTATGTTTTTAGGTGTTTATCGCTTAATTTTTAATTAAAAAATATTATTTTTAATTAAAAAAGAAAAAATATAAAAAAGTAATTTATTTAAAAAAAAACCTAAATTTTTACTAAAAAACATTAATAACTCCTAAAACAGTCGCCGACCATCTTCAACCACCATCGTTGTCGCCGAAATAGTTGAGTTGTGGTCAGCTGTGTGCATGTAGGCTGCCACTGATGTTGGGCCATTCAACTCCAGACACTGTTTTTGGTAAGTAAACACGCATCATTTCGTTTAATTCAATTGAGCTCTCATTTCCTTTTTCACGACAAATCCCTAATTTTCTCTGTGATCCCTAAAATTTCCCCATTTTTTCCCGATCATGACAAATACTTCTTTACTTGTCGGTAGACTCGACTCAAATTTAAAGAAATTCCACATAACCTGATACACGACCCAATTTTTAGGCAAAATCCCAACTCAGCTTGACCAAAAACATATATATATATATAATTCTCATTTTTATAAGGTGAACTAGAGATCTAATTGGAAAAAAATATAAAGTGATTATAATATAATATCCCTAAACACATAAAGGTTAAATATGTTATTATTCTCGCATTAGGTCAAGTATTTTATCCAAAATCAAATCCGACCTGACACCTTCTTTTAAAAATCCGACTCGAACTAAACTTTAAAAGATAAAATAAAAATAAAATAAAATATCTTATCGGACTTGAGTCAAATCGAAACTTTTCGGGTTTGGTTCGAATGTTGATCTCTACCTATATTACTCGGGTATTTAAAGAAAAATAAAGAGTCATATCAACGTAGTCTTGCACAAACTAGTAGTACTTTTTTCCTCCTCCATGCCTATATAATGTATTATGACTCTCCATCAACCCAATCTCCACGACCACAGGGTGCATATGCCAATGATAACCCAAACTGAAGCTCTGATGGCGGCCCTGCCCCCGTTGAAATTCCGGCAGAACCGTAGACTAATTCAAGTATTTGCAGAAATTATCAGTGTTTCTTCTGCTATACATGAGAATGGCTCATGTTCTTAGTTGATTTGCCAAAAACCATTAACTCTTATATATGTGCAATCTTGTCTTTAAAACCATTACAAATTTACTTCTTTTTATTATTTTTTTATACATTTTTATCTTAAATTAAATTGATATATTTTATATATATTATAATATTATATGTTTTTAAATATATAATATACTATTTAAAATGATCATTTATCTCTTAGAAGATGATTTAAGAGCAATGGTAAAATGTCTCTCTGTATAAAAATAATTATAATTCAACTCTTCGAAATCACTTTCGTATATATTATTTTTCATTACACTTTTCGAAAACAATATTATACTAATTTTATATATAAAAACTTATCAAACCAAAATACATGTATATATTCTTTTAATAGAAAAATACATGTATATTGATTGTATTTGTATCATCTGATGCGTATATATAGGGTTAGTATCCGTTTATATAATGTAGAATTTTTTTTAGTTTTACACATATTTAGGACCAATGGATAAGTAAAAATATACGGTTGAGATTAACTCATTTTTTTAGTGAATATATTCTCATTTCTTAATATTAATCTCAACCGTCTGATTTCACTCATTTAATGGTCATAAATCTGTATAAATCTTAGAAAAATATACTATGAAGTGGATCATATATATATATAATAGAGGATTGACCCCAAAGATAAGGTAAAAGAGTTGGTATATGGTTTAGTATGGTGACTTAGCAGATAAGTTATTCTAGTACATGCATGAAATAGAGCTGTCCTCTCTTCAAAGAAAGCCTAACTTTGGGCTACATTTGAGACATTATGAAATTGAGTAGGGATATAATATTAAAATTTTCAAAATTAATATATATAATATAAAATATAAATAAAAAATAGGTACAAATTGACGTGACTCTTCCCATAACATTCAAAGTATATAAAGGATCAAAGAATATAACAGTATTTGGACTTCCATCGCTTCGTATGGAAGTTGCCTTTACCTAAAGCAAAACCCTAAGCATTCGTATGGAAGTTGCCTTCACCTAAAGAAAACCCTAAGCATTACCCCAATCTAACAAATTATAATATATATCCTATGGAAGTGGTTTGCATTTCAACTTCGTTTGAGAATAACATTGCATTTGTCTTTCAATGGAAAACGAAGACACCAAACAATCATCAAAGAGGGTGCCCTCTACCGAGCTCGAACAAATCGACTCCGACTTCGCCATGGCCATGGCATTGCAGGAACAAGAAAGAGCTTCTTCAATGATCGAGAGTGATGATAGCGAAGAGTACGATACCGAGGCATCCTACGAAGAAAGCAACGTTAATGATTACGAGTGTTTTGAAGGCCTCGAAGCCGGAGATGACCTAGAGTTCGAAGATATGGAAGAAGATGATTTTGAAGAAGAAGAAGAAGAAGATGATGATGAGATAGATCCGGACGATTTATCGTACGAAGAGTTGATTTCTTTGGGAGAGATTATAGGAGTGGAGAAGAGAGGGTTATCTCCCGACGAAATTTCACAGTGCTTGATCCAATGCAAGTTTCGATCCGTCAAGTGCAAAACCGAAATCGATCGGTGCGTGATTTGTCAAACCGAATACGAAGAAGATGAAGGTGTTGTGGCTCTTCGGAATTGTGAACATCCATACCATTCAGATTGTATATCTAAATGGCTTCAAGTTAAGAAGATCTGCCCCATTTGTAGCACTGAAATCTCATCCCCCAAGAATTAAGGTTAGGAATTATTAATGAAATTAATTATTAGCTATGATTCATGTAATGTTACATATTGAAAAGTTCAATTATTTATTTTTAATTTTAAATATTTTTAACGAATTATTGGCATGTATGTAAGGTGGTGTACTTTGCATTTGTTTATAATACAAAGTACCCTCTTTTAAAAAAAATGTACATATTATACTCTAGAAATACATTAAATATAAATTATATGAATGTTAACAATATATTTCGATTTATCGATAGATTAATAACTAAGATGGTTATCAGGATGTAATATAATTTACATTATGATTTATCCACATATTCTCATGGCACTTAAGTTCGATGAAAGGATCATTAGGGTACGGTTGGAGTTTTAAGTTTTTAGGCAAAGTTTCTAAGAAAAATGCTTTGGTTAGGATGATTGGGAAGACCCAAACTATCTGAGAAAATATAAGTAAATATATGCACATAGATGTTTAAGTGTTAATTATCAGATAACTTAAAATTTTTGAATAAATATTACCTTGTAGAAGTGTTCAAAACCAATTTCGTGTATCAAAAAGTTGGCCCCTCTCACGGCTTATTACATACGGATACCCGTAAAATCCGTGTATCCGTATTTCAGGGTCATAGGTACTCAGTTAATAATTTTTTTATTTTTTCTTTAAATTGTATTATTTTTAAATATATATATATATATAGAAAATTTCTAAAATTTAACATTTAGAGGTCTATAATATATATAATCAACACTTAAATTTTAAAAATTCAAATTACATAATTGAAAGAAAATTTATTAAAATTTAAAATAAAGAAATATAATTAAATTTCAAATGTTTTGAAGTTAAAATAAATATCTTAAAAAATAATTTAAAATGTTAATGTGAAATAATTTTAGAAATTAAGAATTTAGAATATTATGGTGTCAAGATTTAAGAAATTAGGAATTTAGCATGTTAGAGTGAAATAATTTGAGAATTATGAATAAAAATTTAATAAAAATGAAAATAAAAAAAAAACGTAATTAAGCGGGTGCTAGATTGGCGAGTACCTGGTTAAACAATATTTTGTGATATGGACTCGGCCCGAAAACCCAAAAAAATTGCAGGTCAAGTACTCGACCCCAGAAAAGTGAGTATTTTTATTATAAATATCAAATATTTTTTAACCATATTAGAGGATCGACGTGTCGGGTCAACCGAATCAGGTGTTTTTGGACACCTTTACTACATTGTAATCACTTATGATCGATTACCTCCCAATATATGTAACAAAGAAAATCACAAGCCCCGAATATATAATATAAAAAGCACAAAGTGAAACATTCAAAGTTGGCTTACAATTATTTTAGGGCATGTTTTGCCATTATTCCACAAGTTTAATTGACCATACATTTAGTTATATGTGATGATTTTTCACCTACAATAGTAAGACCTAAAATCTAACTCCAATGTACCATATAATAATCCTATAAATATTATTACATGCAAAATAATCAAAATATTGGATAAAATACACAAATGGTCCACCGACTATAAGGTATTACTTTATTAAGTCCCTTGACTATTATTTTTTAAAAGATCCCTCGACTATTAAAAGTTATAAAATGATCATCTAGCTATAGATTGTTACTTTGTTAGGTCACTCGACTATTAAAAGTTACAAAATGGTCACCCGACTATTCATTATATTTCAAACTTGTCATTTTCCAGTTAAAAATTTGACAGTGTTCAGAGCTGAACGTTAACTTGTTGTATGTGATATAGTAAAATATGATCCTAGAATCTCAAAGACTATCATATCTCAGCAATTATGTTAATATTCAGTGTAGACAACCGACAATCTTTTAGTGGAAAATGATGATTTTGGAGCATAATAAATAATCAGGTGTCCATTTTGTAACTTTCAATAGTCAAGGGACATAACAAAGTAACATTCTATAGTTGAATGATCATTTTGAAACTTTTAATAGTCGAAGAACTTAATAAAAAAAAATCATGTAGTCGAGTATCATTTGCGTACTTTATCTTAAAATATTTTACAATATAAAAAATAAAAATATGATATGAATATATAAAAATCCACCTAACATATATTTTTAATCTATAAAAAAACTATAAACACAAAATACTATAAATAGGATTATAACATGAGGAAAATTTGTCAATATGGCATGTAGATATGAGTTTCATTTTTCAAATTTAATGAGAATATTATAAAATATTGTTAAAATTAAATAAACAAATAATCAATACAAAATCCGAGAAACAACTCGTATTTTATCACCTTAAGTGTCATTAGTAAATACTTACTACAAGAATAATTGGATTAGATAAATATTGAGTTTAAATCAATGCTTAACATATCCATATAATTTCTCAACAAACATGGATGTTGTCCATGTTACCTAATCTAATTTAGACTTCCCTCTCTATTAAGGAAGCCGGTCCCGGCGTTAACCTGAGCACGAAACCGGCGTCTTAAGTAGACAGAGAACGTATTTCTAGTATAGTATTAAATTATGACTGTAATATAGTATAACGGATGCAATGTAGCGTTTTTTAAGATTACCGCAATATTGCACATCACATCCGCAACATAAAAACATAATTACTTTTAGAAAAGAAAACATGTGTAACGTTAGCAACATTTGCAACCGTGACATTGCAGCTGCAACCTCAATTTAGTACCATGATTTCTAGTCTAGCAAGTTATTCTTCTTTGTTGGAGTGGGATGAAATTACTCGGGATGAAGCATTAGATGACATGGTGCTTCCGTTTTCGAACTTTCTAGATGCCGATGTAGCCGTCATTCTCGGAGTCATGTTAGTTGGAGTGGCGGGTGCTTGACCTGCCTCAGATAACTTCCGGATAAGGTTCATAACGGTGGGAATCAACCGGGTGGATAAGGCGATGATACCAGGAAGCTGCAAGCATAGAAAGATGATTTTAAGTGTTTCGGATCATTGTAGCATAAGAGTCATTGGCTAACCAAATGGTTTTAGCATGCTCATAAACAGGGACAAAGAGATATTAAGTTCAAAACTCACGACGCCGTAGCGGAATTGACCCGAAACATCGAGCTGCACCCATAGAGCCTTCGCGATTAGGTAACCGACGAAGATGATAGCCAGATAGAAAGGGTTTCTGCAACAAAGGATGGGAGCGAGTAAGCACAAGCAACGGATAGGGACCGAAATTAGTCGAAAGGAATCGAAGCTACCGAGTGCAACGCGCACCTCAAAACAGTCATAAATTCATTAAATCCCAAGACCAGCAAGGCAACAATTGCCCATGGAGGTGGCAACCAGTTGTTGCTACGCTTGTTGGCTTCCTGAAAATATAAGAAAACTAATCAGGCATCAGTACAACTCAGGTGGCAGAAAAAAGATGCACCGGGAAGGATCGGAATGAAATCTTCGAGGTAATTAGAACTTTAAAATTCATGCCTGAGCAGAAATGGCCTGAGTGACAGTGTACTCGGTCTCAGTCGTAAATTGCCTCCACAAAGCCTTGCACTGGACTGGTGTGATCAATGTCCTTGCGGGAGGGACCTGTACCGATTTCGATTAATACGATACAACGTTAGAGAGAAAGAAGGAAAGCATTACATATTTAGTAGGTGAATGCTACAAATTTTTATCAATGAATGTGAGGCAAATCTTTATCAATGAATAGCATGCAATGATCAAGCAGTTTGTACGGGTTCAACTACATCTCATGAAGGTTCTCAACTAGAACAAGACTTCACCTGCTCCCAAGTGCTCGAGGCCAATGGATCTGCTAGTGTGCTCTTGTTCGCAGCTCTATTGCCGGTATCCAACAAGGCAGAAAATAGTATTTCCTCAATATTATCAACGCTATCTTCCAACCGAATAGCAGCCATAATAGAGAGCAATTTCAAGCACTGGTAACAGATAATAAGCAAGTTTAGCATAGAAGATAATGTAGCATTATTCTGAAAATTGTACATAAACATACTTCGGTACGAGCTGTTCTAGTTATGGCTCGAATATCTTCGTTCCCGGTCCAAATCCGAGGCATTGAATCGGAATCATGACTAAACAATGTTGAAAACCTGAATGCAATTTTTTTTTTCAGTCAATTCCAGTAATATACAATGTCTTGGTAATCAACCACTTTGACTCAAACATTGAAATGTGTTATTACCTGTCCTTCATACGGATCACTACCCTTCCGGCTTCTTCTTTAGCTTTTGCTTCAACCACTCCTCTGGCGTAATCCTTTAGGCTCGTTAGCATCTTGCCTTTTGCAATTTCATCCAAGTCAAAACCGGAGAGAGCCTTGGACATTCCACTGACAGCTGATTCAGTTTCACACTTAAGAAGGTTCCTTATTGAGAGCCAGGTCTCATTATTAGCTCCATCAAAAAGCGATTCAACAGGTCCTGCCAATGTCTCATTCAGCTTTGCCTGTAAAAGCATCATAATTATGTCAATGATTCCAAGTGGTGATTTATCCAGTCATAAAAATGTGCAGTTTGAATGCACCGTGACTAATTCTTCACGCGATATGGAACTCCATGACTATAAACCACGGAAATCATCCATACAAGAAGAAGAATTTCACCGATACCAACTTTGATACAAATAGGATGGACATTTTACCCAACTCGATGGGTTCCGATCCGATCGGATCCAGTTGGGTCTGTTTTTTATTTTGAAATTTGGGTTCGGTCAGAATTTTTTAAAGGGTAAGATCGGGTTAGGTTTGGATTTATAGTAAAGAAAACTTGATCTTGCAAAATATTATAATTATAATTTATATACTTAGGGATAATTTTAATAATACCTCAATTAGATCCTTATTTACTTAATAAAAATGATTTTCTTATATTAAGGTCGATTCGGGTTGGATCGAATGTGAGTTTTGACATAAAAAATCAAGTCTAATTTTGGATCGGGTGGACCCTCTTGAACAGGGTTGGGTCAAATGCGAGTGGAGGGGTTTCATTTTTGTGTCGAGTTCGAGTGACCAAAAATCCGACCAGACCCCACTCATAGCCATCCCTAGATACAAAGTAATTTGTTGTGCATCCTTCATAGTATATGGGAATAAAAAACAAAGCACTTAAGAGCCATAATCCATGGTCTGAAAAGAATTAAACAAGAAAAGCACGGACTTTCCTTATTCACAGACCTAGATAAATATTTCCTTATGCAACAATGTGAATTGTGAAAATTTCAAAAATTAGGAACACAATGAAGTTTAAACAAATTAACTGTATTAATATGACATCTTAACTAGTTTGGCTAAAATTAATGCACATTATATGCAACAATTTGAAATTTTCAACAACCTGCAAGAACTTGAAAACAAAGGGTTTAGGTTACATTATCCAAAATCTTCATAATATTACTTCATCGGTTAGGATTGTAAACACAAGGTGATTTGGAAATAGTAAAATTGTTGATAATCATGAGGACATATCACTCAAGTAAATGGTCAGAAGGGGCGGACAGATAAGTTTATGTACCTGATACGTTGAAGTAAGCTCTGAAAGCTTAGCAGCTTGGACAGAAGCCACATGTGCCTCGATATCGCGATCTAGCTTATCTCTATATTTAGAGGAATCCCAATTTGCTAGTTCAACAAAAGCATCTGAAAATGATGTCAAACTCCATGAGAACTAATATTCTGTAGCTTTCTTTTATAACGCCAGTTTATAGTAAACGAGAATGATTTATAAAGGTCAACCATACCTTCATATCCTTCATCAAATAGAGCCATGTACGATCCACTGCAGTTACGAGCAGCCACAGAAAACTTCTCCCCTCCATCCAAAGCCTTCTCAAATGCTTCCTTAAATTTTTCAAGAGTTCCAGACCTTAAATGTCCCAGTACGGAGTGGTGGGCTGGTTGGGCAAGCTAAATCAGAAGAAGAAAAGCAAATGAGCTGAATAACAACAAAAAATTGACAATAATAAGAGTTGAGTGCCAGTACTTGGAATAGTTTTTCTTGAAGCTGTCTTCTCTTTGATGATCTGACACCTTCATCGAAAAACGTGGCTTCTGAATCATAACTAAAATCAGAACAAAATGAAAAATTAAATTAATGTCCCTGATGTGGTTGTAAAACTACATAAAAGTCAAGAATCTTAAAATCGATCATCAGGCTCTTATTTAGCCAAGTTATGTCTTAATTTTCATCCAAGGTTCACCCATTTACTGAAGCAATGTCATTAACACCATCATGACTTACAAACCTGTAAGTAGATTCAAGCCTATTTGTAACTTGACACTGAAACAATTTTCTTGAGATCTCATTAAAGCAATCTTACTCTGATAGAGAAGTGTAAAGAAGTGAATTCAGCTTCTTCCCAAACCCAGAAACTGGACCAGTCTTTACAGCTTCTTCTAACTTACGCCAGCTCTGTTATATGAAGTAATAGGTTGGTTTCAATTTCTAGAAAAATACTGGGAGTGCCTGCATTCATACATTTAGGATTTTCAAACAATTTCACATGTCCTCGTACCTCACTTTCAATGAAAGCTTCGTACTTTTCATGGGCAATTTCTTCGCAACGTACCGAAGCCACCATGACCTACAGGAAATGAAACATGGACAACAGAAACATCAACGAGATTTACAAAGTTACCGTCAAAATAATGTCCAAAAGCTTACCTTATGGGCTGGAAGGTCAAGGTCCTTGTTCTCCTTAATGACTTTCCAGATCTGCTGTGCACTAAAAGAGAACCCTGAAGCAGGTACCACTCCCCTCCTATCTCCAGCAAGTCCCCCCGGTGCAATAGAGTGAAAGAATCGTTGTCTCAATTTAGCAACCTTCAGTAGTAATAATAGAATCAGACAAACTTCCCGTTTGCATGCCAGTTAATTAAAAGTCTCAGCAACATCATCCAACAAAAAGACAAATTATAAACCGTACGTAGAGATATTTTATTTTAGCAATCTACAGAAACTGTGAACTGCACCTAATAACCTGGTCAAGTGAGGCAAAAAAAGAAATGCAACAACACGAATGAGAAAAAAAAACGATTTAGGTCATCAAACAGTCAATAAGGTAACGTCCACAAATCTAGATATTGACACGTCCACAAATCTAGATATTAACCCTATTTCTTTTCATTTAAACAAAGTTCTAAACAGCCAAGTGTGAAAGTCTCATTTGCTTGCCATGCTGAATGTCCTTGTTGGTGACTTAGATACAGATTGTGTACCTGCTCCTTAAATAGCTCTTCCTTTTCTTCATAACTATTAAGTGCCACAACCTCTACCTGGCCAATACAAAAAAATAGTATTAATCTTCAGAAGCAATAATCATCAGAAAAGATATAAAGAGATGTCAAAACATTTAAAGCATGTAGCATGAAATAACGACCCAATGTATCTATACATTGAAAAATTCACTTAATGGTGTTTCCTTATGCGCTTCGGGCTTAGGAACCGTGTCCCATATCTGCAGTTCAAGAAATACTGATTAGAGGAAAGCATAACTGAATGTACTGAGGAAAGCAAGGAAGCATAGGCACCATATACGTGCCTTCTGAATATCTTCTCTCAGAACAGGTTCTAAATTTTCCAGTGGTGTCTGCAAACAAGGAAAATGATGGGATATAAGAACAAAATAAAGCTTAGATGCTCAGAATTCTTAAGGAAAATGGTGGGAAAATAATAGCTCTCCAAACAACAGTTACTCCATAATAGAAGAAAGGCACCCACCCTTGTTTTATCACGAATGACAAACATCAATGTTGTTTTGCGGGGACTAAACAATCTCATCATGACCTGCAACCAATACAACCAAATTAGAAGTAAAAAGGAACCCCTTGAAATTCAGGGCAGTTATTAGGAAGGCAACAATGTCGCAAAATACCTGGAATACAGTCTTAAGAAGGGGCTTGTTTGCAGCTTGCTCACGTCCAATATCATGACACCACCTAGATCAAAGTTGCTCAAGCATATTACCTACACTTGCACATACTACTGATGGCAATGAACTTAAATGAATCAAGCACCATGTAGATGTCAAACCTTACATGTTTATGAGTACTATATCAGAAACCGCCAGTGCAAAAAGTGCACTTTGTTTCTCAAATGCTGTGTCATCCTGGAGTAAGGCAAAACAATAATTAGTATGTAAAAAAATTAATAAAAAACCCCTTCTTCCTCCCCATTTTTCATAAAACAAAGGAAAATCAAATAAAACTTGTCAAACAAATATAGGCACAGAAAATCCATTTCTTCATCTTTTATTATCTGAATTCCAACTATTGAGTCACTCTTAACTTTCAGTGCAGTGGGACCACTTTAAGACATTCAAAAATCATTTACGGTTCTTTTAACTAAAAAACCTGTGTAATTATGTGATCATGGTTAGTTCTTCAATTTCACGTACAATCTCCTAATCCATGTCTGAAAATATGCTATTGTATAAATATCACCTTTTGTCTAACGTTTATGACAGAAAAGAATGTAACATTCAGAACTAAATGCTTAAGATAAAAATAAAATAACGACTGACCTTCAATTGATTTTACTCTTCGGTAAAATAAAAATTCATTCAATAGTATAACTATTCCTACAACTACCATATCATTAGCATTACCAACCGGTTGAAATTTTCTAAGAATTATTTAGAGGATGTACTTGCTAAAATTGCCATCAAAAGGGGAAAAGATATTTAAGCTGATAAGAAGGAAGACAAACAACAGAGTGAACAAATATTTATCGGTAAATAAAACAATGTAGTTTCAATTTTCGGACGCTATAGTTAATAATAGAATGCAAGTTAGCAACAGAACCTCCCCACGTTCTCTTCCATCAGTACCCTCCAGATCCATTACTAGAGTGCAAGGCTCTATACCATTGCACTTTGCCATCCAAATACCTTTCGTGGTTTGAGACCTAAAAGGAAACACATCCCATCAGTTGTTTGAGCTAATTGAAACAAATGCAGTGTGATGGTACTACTGAAAACTAAGTTACCTTCCTTTAAATGCATCCATTTCTCTGAAATTGGTGAAAAACAAATTATTTAACAACGTGCTTTTACCTGTCAAGATCATGCAAAACAAAGTGAAACTTTAAATGGCATAAGCAGAACTTCTTACATGGCCCAAAAATTTATTAAACAACCCCCCCCCCCAAAAAAAAAAGGTTAAAATCACTCATGGTGTGTCTAGTAGACTCAAAATATTGATACAACAAAGATAGATATAAAACACTGAAGTGACTGAACTTCTAACTAATCATGCCCTAGTTATTTGTATTCCACAATTCTAATTAAAAATACAACCGCTAATGAAGCAGAAATCAAGAAGATATAGAGCATACCGCTGCTCTGTGGTCCCATAATGGAAACCACCGCATACGACAGCCCGCATTCACCAAGTTTTACTTCCTTGATAAACTGTTCGATTCCAATGACATTGAATGAGCCATCTCCGTCAATAAGTTGAGTTGAACAACATTCCACATCCGTCGCTGAGAAACGCAATGTTCATAATTCATATCATGTGTAAGTGGCGCCAATAATAGCTTCCACAACAAACACCGATTCCTTGTTAATTCAAAAACTAATTTCTCCATAAAAATTGATCAACGAAATGATATTCAAGAAAGGTAATAAAATGCATATAATTTTCAGTGATCAGTGACCACGAAATAGAATTCTGTTGAGCGAGATAGTTATAGAGTAGAAAATTCATATTCCGATTCTCTTTGCTTTCCTGTTTCATTACCTCAGCTTTCTCAGCATCCAAACATGCAATAAACATTAAATCCATCTCCACTAGCTCTTAAAAATATGTAAAAATTCAAATTCAGATACAATTTTCGTTTTTCGTATAAAACAAATTCGATCCTCCTCCTTAAAGCCGCATTACATGCTCTAACGCTCTCCTTCTCAGTTTTCTTCACATTACGTAAATCAAATCAAAGAAATCGATAAATTAATGAAAGCAATAAACAGATCATACAAAAATCAAAACAAAGGAAATAAATTATGAGACGGTGAGAAAACATTACCCATTGAATCTTGTTTGAAACCGATTAGCTCAAAAGCTGAGGCGATCCATTTCAATGGAAGACATATAGAGAGAAATTTGAATCGATCATGAAGTTCCTAATTCATCATCTTCCATTTCTATTTCCTTATCCGTTAAAAGTGGAGGTTGACAGTTGACTGCTCCCGCCTCCGGTTTTGAATAGTGACCAATCATGTAATCTGCGGTGTAAATGAGTGAATTGAACTCAAATCAAATAAGGTTAATTACATCAATTTGAAGTACGATTATCTAATCCAAATTTGAATTATATGTTATTTTTTTAAAAGGGCGACTTGTCCTCTATTAAAAAATTTAACAAGACAGACAGAGACAAGCCCTTCGATAAAAAAACCTCCATAAACCTATATGGAAGAAAAATAGTGTCTTAGACCAGTCGAACCAATAATAATAATTTTTTAATTTAATCTTAATTTAAAATATTTAATATATATTTTTTGGTTGCCCTCCCGGTTCTAATGTTTTGTCTTGACTAACCTGGATCAAACTCGGGACATTGTTTAAGCGATATCAAATTGTTTACTACTTATACACGAATCAAACAACTTTAGCAATAAAAGAATTGTTGTTTTTTCATTGAAGTTTCGAGTTTGAACATTAGAATTATCGGGATACGCACAAAATCATTAAAGTTACTAACCACTTTAGAACATTTTCCTCAAAATCAACAACGACCTGTCAAGATATAACTATAAATAAAAAAAATTATCATAGTTTAAGTTTTCAAATATCAAATATAGATTTGTAAAAATAATAATACAAATCAAGTATCATATATAAATTTATAAAATAGAGTTACAACTAAGTTACAAATAAGATTTACGATATATATGTTACTATAATAACTTAAGATATATTTTGATCACGACATCTAAAACTATAATTGACCATTGTAATATTCGATCCTCATCTAAGTACTTGTGAACGAAAATGTGTTTTGAACGCTAAGTTCGTAAAATTAGTGTTACACAGATAATTATATTATACTACGTACATTCATAACATAAGCATTAATAATAAGTGTACTTATGATTAACAAATGATTTTATTCTAAAGCCCAAATTAACTTGCTCGAGCCTTATCGGGTTGACCCCATCAACTAGTTTTACCTTCATTCATTCATTCTCCATTAACTAAGGTTTTAGCAACAAAAAAAACGTAAATTACAAATTTTACCACTAAACTTTATTCTCCTTCCTATTTTTCTCATTAAACTTTAGAAGTTTTCAATTTACTCACAGAACTTAATATATTGAGATTTTTTGTTCACTTCGTCGTTAAATAGTTAACAACAGTTAAACAATATCGTTTTAAAAAAATAAAATTTTCACCAAAAACGTCATTTTGCATCTATATAAAAGCTCAATTATAATGTCGTTAGTGAGAAAATGGTTTGAGTACCAAAAAATTCAATGTATTAAGTTTAGTGAAGAAATTGAAAAGATTTAAAGTACAATGAGTGAAATAGGAGAGAGAGTAAAATTTAATTATCGAATTTGTAATTTACCCAAAAAAGTTGTTGCATAAAAAAGGCGTGAGATGACGACTAAATCCTTAAATAGAAACGGATCTTCATTACTGAATCGTGTGTTAGTGAATTAAGAACGAATCAAACGACTTCGATAGTAAAAGAATTATTATTATTTTTTGAGTTCTCGAGTTCGAGCACTAGAAATGTCAGGAGTGTGAGCTTTCAATATCAAATGATTGAGAATCATATTTGAACAGACTCCCTTGTCTCCCCTTGTCTCCGCTTCTTCTTGCCCGATGGTACTCGCTCTCTCTATGTATAATGTATTTGTTTACTCTGAAATTGTAATTCTACAGCTTCCAATCATGGGTTTTCTTATTTATTTGTAATTTTTTTAACGAGTTAATGTCTTTAGTTGATTTCCATTAAATTTCAATACTGGTCAGCTTTAGTTTGTCATGGAAACTCATTGTTAGTCGTCTCCATATGGTACATCTTCATTAATTTTTGGCATGTTTAGTGGTTTCGTTTAAACTTCAATAGCCCTTTAAATGGTTCCCTCTTCTACATGATGAAAACCCATTTTCTGGTTTTGTTCTCTCTCCTCACTGTTTAGACATGTACACTTACTGTTCTGTGCATGTACATCACGGCAACGAAAGGGGCAGACGAGTCCATGCTCGAAGAATAGCAAAGGGTCGTTCGAGAATCACAGCTTAGAATCTGGGATATTTCATCAGAACCAAATATAGAGGCTACCTGAAATAGTTTACAACCAAGCAATTTCATAGCATCTTTGCTCAAAACTGTTGGCTCAGATAGATGTATGCCAGCTTTTAGATCGCCTTTCTGATATATCAACACTAGCAGCACCGTAAGCTCAGAATATGATCGTTGTTCGTTATTTACATGATCCTTTAGCATGCTACTTATCCGTGTTCGACCGTTTATAAATAATTCGAAGTTCGAATTCAGTTCCGGTTTCAAAGGTTGTGTTTGGGAGTACAAATACCAATTGCTGATTCCACTAATGAAGTTTTATGATGAGCATTGACTGATACACACTACAATCAGCTTTAAATATTTGATTGACATAGATTTATGGGCACTTAAACACAAGTAATTGAGATTCTTTTTACTTCAATTCGATTTGAATGATTGAATAACAATGAAAAGCCATGAATGATTTCATACTGAAATTAGGCTATAGTGATCAGAAATATTACTATAAAGAAAATACATAAACACAATACCATCATTGAACCACAAATTGTCCCAAAACTATAAAATATTAAAACAAACAATCAGAGAAAATGCCAGGTTAGTTAAGGAAAGCTAGAAATCCAGAGACATGGATGTGAATGAAAAAAGCATAAAACGGGTCTATAAAATTATTTCCCAAGACGGTAAATATTATATATAACCCTGGAACCTGGAAAATATATGAGGCGATCAAGACAACCTAGGCAACCTTTCTTGGACAGCTACAGGGCATTGTTTCGAGTTCATCCGAGCAGTTTTTCGAAAGTTTTATTCTTTCACGAGCAGAGCGTGGCTCTCAAGAATGTTGTCACCAAACCACAACTGGTTAATATTCCCTTCCTTTGTATTGCATTTCCTGCAAAACAGAGTTTCAGTTGTATCACAATCCCCAGACGTCTAATGTTCTTTATAATAAATGAAACACCATATGTTAATCTTAATAGGTTCCAAATAACTACTCGGGCTCAGAAGTGTTAAATATCAGGTACGAGTCCCAAACGAAATATGCTACATCCATGTCCAAAGAAGCATATTTTAAGCTAAAACGAAGAGTCGGGGTAACAGACTATTTTACCCCTCTGCAAATCTACAATAACTCGAACTTTTGAAACCACTTACCGGTTGGTAGTACATCACAGGTCGTTGCCCAAGAAGCATCTGCTGCCCATACTGCAGTTTTGAAAAATATAAATAATAAATAAGCGTAGCAAGATGGGTATATAAGATAATAGTATAGTAATGATAAGTTGCCCACCTGTGGCCCACTTGGATGAAAATATGCTTGAGTTGATTGCATTGATGCCACCTGTGGATTGAATACAACAGGTTGGTGTCCCGGAAAGGAGGGTCCAATCTGCAAATCCCATGAGGTCAACAATGGTGAACATGAAGACTGACGAGAACAAATTTTGCACCGAAAAAAGAAAGAATAAATCGACAATGGAAGCGAATCATAAGAAATGAAGACCATATACCAACGATTATTAAAACATATGATGTTGCATCCTGTTTCAAAATTACTTGATACAAGATTATTTATTGGAAAAGGTAACAGATTTTAGCGAATTTCCTATAGACTGGAAAACAAAAGGCCACATGCACACAGCTACACCTGATCAAAGATTTAGTTGAATACAAGTTGAATCCATGCAGTACTTTTTCATTACAAGTCAGAACCCTAGTTAATCCGACCTAAACCTTTAACCCACAAAAGGTAATAACAAGAAACAGGAATAAATGCCAAGTCAAAACTCCCCTTAGAGCTCGAACGTGTACGTCCAGTCATAAGAGGCAATAACTGAGGATCTTAACAACATATGTAACCGATACATGATGCAAGTAACCAAGGAAAACCTTCGAAAACAATATTTAGTAATTTCACAATGCAGTGACATCGAGAGAGGCCCTACGTGACGCAAGAGTTGCATGTCTTGCTCTCAAAATCAGTGTTCATAACAACTGCAATTACTTTTCAGCAGCTTACCCCAAAAGTAACAGGCATATGCATATGTGGCACAGGAGTCGCTTGTGTTTGATAGTAGAATGAACCATCAGAGACTGGGGATGGAGGCCTAACAGATGTCTGAGATGGTTTGAAACTCTTCGCATTAGGGTTGAATTTGAATTCCTGTTGGCATCAAGATGTGTGAAAAGACAACAAAAGGCAAGCACCAAATAATCATGTTAAAAGGTAAACAATAGAGCAGTAGTGACATTAAGATATTGCACCTTTGCATGGGGGTTCAGTGTTGACTTCTCAGAGGATAATGAACCCATTGATGAACTTGGTGATAAGCCAGGGCCACTAGATGCTGAGACAGCAGCAACAGAATCTGAATTTGATGATGTAGAACTAACAGGTTGTCCACAGGAGTTTACAGAACGTGTTTCCCCAGTAACTTTGTTAGCAGCTGGACCCTCAGAGCGTTCACCAGAAGAAGCTGGCTTTTCACTAACCTTTGACATAAAATTAGCTTGGGGTTGAGTAGTAGGATTTGCTGGTGGCCCAGCTTTATCAGACCCCTCAAACTTGTCATTCAATAATGAATGGGAATCTGCATTACAAATTGCTCTATAATAAAATAACCAGCTGCAGCAGCAAGATTAAGTACAGATCAATACTGTATAAAGCGAGATTAAGCATACTAACCAATGGCATTTGACAACTGCTGGTCCACAGATGGCTGCATTATAACAAATGGGAATTCAAACAGAAAACAAACATGTTAGAAACAGACAAACTAGGATCACTAGAACAAAGAAATCCAATGCTGATATGGATCGGTTATGGAAGTTAAAGCAACAAATTAAGGAGCTCAATATTCACTATAGAAGATTTCAATCTAAGGAATGTTCAACTTACAGACTGCTTTTGAGCAAACCCTTTAGCATCACTGCTTCCTCCATGCTCACCAAGCAAATTGTCTTGGATCCTATATTGCAAGTGTTAAATCAGGAGAGAGAGAAAGAGCTAACCCCAATATCATGTCCAGAGAACTGATCCTTAGTAGAATATCTAATATTGCCTTAAACTTGACAGAAAGGAGGAATCACAAATTTAATCAGCAAAATACAAATCATAGGCACGTCTAAAATACCTGCTTTCACTGCCAGATACAGAGAAACTTTCAGAAGGAATTTCAGATGCCAGCTGTTTGGATTGACCATTAAAGCCAGTATGGTACAAATCTGCACCAATGGCGGCTTGGGAAGAGGGTGCCTCATCCTACAAAACAAAGATAAAACAGAAATCTGTTATAAAAGGTTAAGGATCACAAAGAGGAGTAAACACATGCAAATAGAAACACATCGGATGATACAACTATCATTCGTAGCACTTTCTACCTGGCATGTAACTAACTTTTAGCATTATATCAAGTAAAATCCTTTACTAGATTCCAAAATTAAAATTGAAATAACCATCAGGTGCAGTAGGAGAAAATTATGTTTAGGACAGGCAATGATAAAACACAAGATGAGAAAAGAAAAAATTCAGAATAATGGCATTGTTGAAGCAAGTACACCAAAGTGCTAAAACAATTTTAATTAGAAATTCAATTAGCACGAAAAATTGTAACAGATCCCCACCACCCAACTAATCTACCTCCCAAGCCATTTCATCAATCATGATAAAATGAGAAACCATCTAGATCAACATTGTAGTAAAGAACCATAAAAGATTTATTAACTAATAATGACCAACACCAATTTTTTCCACCATGGTTCTAATCTTGCTATTTTATTACCCTCTTTTGGTTTACGGACAGACTGACAGTACATAATCCCAAGAAAAAACACCACCTTAAAATGGTTTAGATGTAGAATGGCAATATATATATGTACATGCATTCAAAAAATAAAGAACAACATTTCTAATTCCAGAGGCCAATAACTACCACTAAATGGAAACTGGTCAAATCCGCTGGCCCCCTACTGAGAGAATCAGAAGAATCTCCAAAGGTCTCAACGTTGTGGGAATCCAACTTAATATCCTCCTCTTCTTCATAACCGCTATCGTCAAACCCTCTACCCCTAAAGACAGAGGAGTATCTCATCTCCTCATCAATATCCAAATTATTATGAAGATCAAAGCCTCTCTCCTGTCATAAAATAAGCAAGAGAAAATTTTAGAGACAAATTAACAAACTTAAAGAGACAAATAATACATATTAAGGAAAATTACCTCTGCTAGATGAAGGTCTTGGGTCTCCTCGCCCTCAATCTCTCTTGCTATTCTCATTGCTTCCTTCTCCAACTCTCTCGTTTGAGGACCTCTCTCAAGTTTTGTTGTATAAAGCTCCTCATTGAAAGTACTTTGTACACCAAACAACTTTTGATTGGTTTCAAACTGATCCCAGTTCCTAATAATGCAATTAATTGAGTATATTAAATACAACGTTAATAAGAAAAAGATAAATGCTACAGATATTACCCAAAAAAACAGGAAAAACACATAATGATTGTCGAAAGTAAAGATTTGCTGTGAACTTTTTTTGTTTTAATGCAACGTATGTCCTCTCTTTTAAGCTCACCAACATTCTAACATTGACAACAGAACCAGGATCTGCCTGGTTGTTGCAACAAAACTACAGGGGATAGCAAAAAACAAACTTGTCATACTAGATTAACATGACATATTAAATCTCAACCTGCATTTCCATATTAAACTAATCTCACAGAATCAAATATCAAAGTAGAAATCGTGTTTTAGTTGAGATCCTTGATTCTCTCAATACTAAAACCATTAAAAAACACCACATCTTGAACTCTCTGACATCTATTTTCGAAACAAATTTATTGATGGGAAATAACCAAGCAAGACAACTGAAAACAAATGAATCTAATATATAAAAATGGAGATCGAGTGGAAATAAGTCAAATAACAAAAACAAATTAGATGCAAGTGGGATGAAGAAATTGGAACAGAAAAGCTATCACAAAACATATTTTTGAAAGGAGAGAACATGATTGTAACCTATTCCGCGAGCCACCAAAAATATTTTCTAGCTCAGGACACTGTGGGACATCTTCGTCAGGAACCCAACGCTCCAATTCTCTCTCCATCCCAACATGACGGGATTGTGATATCACAGAATCTATCAAAAGTTCCTGATGTTTTTCATGCTGGAGCTCACTTGCAAATCCATCACTGGTTACAGCCACATCCTGAAATCAATTAAAGTAAAACCAAATTAATACTGAAGAAATAAAAGATAAAAAAATAGAAATATTTTTTAACCAAGTTTTAACTATTCATTCACAATGATCTAACTGAAACAGACTACCAGTATTTAGAAAGCCCCCCATAAACTACTTGACAATTCATCTCTTACTGGCAACTCGACCAGGGATGGAACTCTAAAGATAGGAAAATTAGCAAAACCTTTGCAATAACTTGCACAAGTTCTTTGGCAGGTATAATCAAAATCTTTGTGGGTGCCTTGCTAACAAACTCGGTAACAGGCTTGTTTCCTTGCGAAGTACCTTCCTTTATCATGCGAGCCATTTTCAAGATTATTCCTGAAGTTGTAACAGAGTGGATGTTAAGAAGATGAATCATTTTTCAAAGTTCACTTTATTCGCATACGAGTTCTACGTGAACAAAGCTAAAATTATCAAACTAATTACAGTTGCATAATTAATATGGAAAAAAAAAAGAAATACAATACCAAAATCCTTTTCTGCATCAGTTGCATGAAATATTCCAGTGTAAATTGATCCATTTTTCACATGAACTTCCACCATATGCCCAATGAGACAGGTTGTGAGAAAAACTAGCCGATCACGGGAAGAACTCTCACATCGTCCAGCCTTCCCACCAGCCACTTCAGCTATACCAAGTAAATTAGATCAGGAAAATAGTTCAATAATAAGAAATTCATGTAAGAGAATGTTCACCTGAAGTTTGAATTCTTCCCTGATTAGGTTTTCCCGACTGCACCTTATTCTCCAACCTAGCCCCACCCTCTCTATCACCTCTTCGACGGGGAAATCCATTAGCAGAAGATTTGGGCAACAGTGCTTGTGGGATATTCATCTCAGAAGGAAAAAAGTGCTCCTATAGAGTAAGTTTTTAGTATAAACTCAAGCTTCTAAGATCCAATAATAAAACATTAACACTTAAAATTTTCAAATTCAGGATTTTTAATTTAAAAACACTCAAGTAGTTTTAGAAACCAGGAAACCATTAAATCTAAAGTTAATGCAACGGAATGGAAGATCTCCTCCATCTTCCCATTGTTCCATGAAACCCATACATGTGTTCAGATTTGCAAAATTGTGACTTTTTCTGCATAGCCACACCAATGTTAAAATTTCAGGGCTCCCGATGTTAATCTAAAACTTCCTGCTTATAAATGTAGCATTAACAAAAAAAAAACATCCTCATATTGCTAATCTAAAACTTTCCACCTATAAATGTAGCATAAACCTCTAGGATTAACTGCTGTCAATGGTCCATCTTCGCCTATTCTACTGGTTATATATGCATAAATCATCATTTATTTAGAACACATAAGAGGCAGATCCTTATCTACTTAAATATGTTACTAGAAAAATATATTGACACGTACATCCAACAGGTTAACTACAGAGGCAACAAAGCTCCCATATCAAGAATGAAAACAGTAGCTAAAGCGTAAATTCCTTATTTTCTAGTCTAAAAAATCCAGGTTAGTTTAACGTAAAATAAACTGCATTAAGCACGATATTGTAAACTGCACAAAATGATTGACTGAGAATATAGCACAATTGTTGCAAGAAAATTTTCACATAAACAGCAGTGCCTTTAATCAATTTGTGAAGGATATTAGACCCTGTTTATTGACAATAGTTGGGCTAATGTCTGAAACGGTTGCATGTTTTATTAAAAATCAACAGCAAAGCAAATGCAAAATAAACGTCATTTACAGAGTTTACAGATTAAGAAGACCAATTTACAGCAATATGAAACTTCCATGTCCAAAACCCTAAATGAAATTTTGAAATATACACTGAGTAACCCTAAAATATAACTGCTAAATGCATTCGCATCCGGATTTTTCAACAATAAATAAAAAGAAATCAATGAATGAAAGTGGGAGGGGAAAAGCGATCCTTGCCTTAGAAAACTTGATTAATCGATAATACGGGCGGATGAAAGCGGCGGGTAATCCGAGTTGGGAGGAAGGATTGTGAATCAGTGAGTTGGGGTTTTCAGGGTAAGAGAGAGAGAGAGGGGATCGAAGCACGAAAGACAAGCGGCGAGGAGGAGAGCTCTCGATGCGATCAAGCGAGAGAAAGGGGAGTTTCAAAAAAAAGGTTTTTTTTATTAAGGAAGAAGGGAAGATGCGAAGACGAATATATACATTATATATACAAGGAGTAAATTATGTGATAAACTACGTATTTTCAATTTTTTAAAATCATGCTTACTGTTTAGCTTTTATTTCGTTTTAGTACATCTCCATTAAAAACTTAACTTAATGGTTGATTTGCACGTGACACCTATTTTATAGTTGAATTACATTATTCAACTGTCTTTTCTCTCTTATTTTAGTCACTAAAGTTTATTTTTTTAATTCAATTACTTCACTTTCAATTTACTCCTAATTTAACCACTCTAACTTTTAATTTTTTTTGAATTATATATTAATAAAATAATAAAAAAAAATCATGTCACAAAAGTTATTTATGAAATAATTTTTTTGATTAATTTGGGTAAGTACAAGGTAGTATTTGTTCAAATATAACTCTCAAAACATTTGACAATGAACGCTCACATCCTTAGCATTCATGGTGCTCAAACCTGGGACCTTAAGGAACAACAACAATTTATTTACCGTCGATGTCGCTTAGTTTGTGATAATAATATAAATTAAAGTGATTAAAAAGGAACAATTTGAAAGTTGACTAGTTAAATTGAAAATGTTTAAACTTAAGTATCAAAATAGGAGTAAGAAGATAGTTGAGTGATTAATGATATAATTTACCTATAAAAATACAGTGTTGTCAAGTTTTTAGTGGCATGTATTAAAATGAAACAAAAATTAAATGTTTGATATGATTTTAAAAAAATGAAAACTTAGATATTAAAACAGATCAAAACTGATAGTTTAAGTATTAAATTCATAATTTACTCAAAATAGTTTTATGATTGGAGAAATGGTAGATCATCCATGCCCAGGATTATGTTAATAACGTAGGTCCTATTCTCCTATTGGTCATTTGCCATTCTTTGTCCTCTTTCTGATAATAATTCAAAGGGTGAAAAACATAGGTTAGTTATGCTCAAATCATCGATTTAGCATTGTATTTTTAAAGATTATTGAATGATTGTTAAATTTATGAAATTGTTATAAAATTATTAGTGCGATATATAATAATTGTTAAATTTTGATAAATTTATAATAGTTTAATAAATTAATGATTATTTTGTAACGATGCTATAAAATTTAGTGATTATTTTATAACTTATTAATAAATTTAAAACTTATTTTTATAACTTTTTGAAAGTTTAATGACTAAAACAATTATTTGAACATAGTTCAATAACCTTTAATGTACTTTACTATATCCAAATCTACTTTTTTGGGGTAAGGTATATGAATAGTTCCTTGACTATAGTTTGATGTTTGTTGAGTCCCTTGAATATTAAAAGTTATAAAATGGTCACATGACTCTTTAATATGTTCCAAACTTGTCATTTTTCATTAAAAAAATCGACGAAAATCTGAGTTGGATGTTAACCTGCTGACTAAGATATGATAAAATATAATCCTATAATCTAAAAAAATATCTTATCTCAATAAACATATTAACATTCCAGCTCAAGATATTGTCAATTTTTTAATGGAAAAGGTCATGTTTGGAACATACTAACAGTTGAGTGACTATTTTGTAACTTTTAACAGTCAGGGACTCAATAAAGCAACATCCTATAGTTGAAGGACCATTTTATAACTTTTAGTAGCCAAGGGACTATTTGTGTACTTTACCCTTTTTTAACGTAGTTGGACGATGCCTTAAAAAAGCATTAATGAATAGTAAAATCAAATCAAATTAGAATAAAGAAAATAAAAAAAATTACACCAGATGATAAACTTACAATCTCCAACACATGTACGTGCAAGAAATTATAACCGATAAATGAACTTGGAAACATATTATAACCCAGCCAAGAACATAATGAACTTGGAAGTTGTTTTTTTTTTTTCTCTAAAATGAAAATTAGGAGAACTCATTGAACTAACGATATCGATAAATGACGTCGAATCCGAATTTACATAACCGAGGATTCGTTTCGGTTTAGGGCTTCAAAAGAATGTTTTGATACAATTGATAAGAACAGTTTCTTAGACAGATTATCATGGTTGAAAAAATTTCCAAACCAGTCGAAGCTTAGAAACAAAAATGGTCGGGAAATCGGTTTATGACGATTCGGGAGTCCTTATTGAACTAACAAGATCGATTAGCGCCATCGAATTCGAGTGTACTGAACGGAGGATTCGAAGTGGGAATATAATGCAGCCTGCAGGGTACGGTATGCACCAGTGCAGGCTTATAATTGCAAGTTGATCTTCTCGGACCATTTGGAGATATCGGAATGAACTCGATTCCCTCCCAGTTCCTCGCCCGAAGCTCCGGCCGCGATCCTCATGACATCCTCGATTAAGGCAAAATTTCCCATTATATCGACGTGAGCTCCGCTAAGGGTGCCGCGTCCTTCCCGTAGCTTCGACAGCGGAGAATGACGGTATTCCCGAATATATGTTCGAATTCCTGAAGGATTGAATCTGGTTTTACCATTCCAACCTTTGGCACACATGAAACCGGCACTTATAACCGGTACGGTCTCATCCCCCTCCACGGAATACACACCGTCCTTCAAGCAGGTCGCTTCATCGTCGGTGGATGTATCTATCCGAAACGGAATGTAACACTCGGCAGCAGAAGATAACTTATAAACATATGCTCTTTCGGTCGGTAGACCGACTCCATAGAAAGAAAAGATTTCCATTTCAGGAGCATTTGGCAACCTGCACAGCATAGTGACAGTGAATGTATGTCCACAAATGGCATTAATTAAATCAATTAGCCGAAGAACAAATATCCGATGGAGGAAGGGGACGTAGTTATCGGATTCTCACGTCGTTTCCAGGGGGTTCGACCAATACTTGTGGTGTTTATATTTAGGTTCATCCAAGTTATCGGCGATTCCATACGAGAAATGAGCAGCACCGCGTGCCATCGTTTTCGGTGCAACGAAACGAAGAAGTTCGACAACTGATTCAGCAGTGTAAGCTTTATAATCTGCAACACCTTTGATACTTTCGAACCCCATGCCGTGGTACTCGGTCCACGAATCTCTGCAAGTCTGATTTGCAGCACCATGACCCTTAACAGCACCCTAAACATGAGCATGAAATCAGAGTAAATTCGGACATGGTTTCGAAGAACCGAGTGATATAAATTCGCAGTCCAAATCCGAATCTGTAATCATCAAACACAAGAAAGTAAATTACCCTGAAATCTGTTCTCTCAATACCATAAGAAGGTGCCTCAGCAACATTTTTGCCAAAGGATATTATCCTTCCATAATTTGCACTTCTTGTTTGTGAAACAATACTTTTAACACGAGCTCGATCCATGATCCAGGTGCCGTTTTTCGTTTCTCTTTTCCGGCCACAAGGATAGCCTTCCTCCGGTGACCAATCTAGACCACCCCATATGGTGTTGCCACCTCTCGGTATCATCGACATGGTCGAATCCCAAGAACGGCTCAGCCTCATCACATGTTGCAATGTCTGATGTTGAAATATATAGTTCTCAAGAAATCCAGGTACAATAGCCCTGCATTTTGGTTTCATTTTAGTGCAACTCTAATGAAACATTACCTATATGTATGTGTATATGTCGAACATTCACACCCGAGTTCGAGTGTTACGTACCTGGCAACCGAAACATCCTTGGCTTCAGCCGAGAAAAGCAAGGAAACAGCTTTCGGAACACCAAGAAACGGTGCGGCAATGTTAACCACAGCCTTAATATGCTTAGAACACCAATCGGGTCCGCCGCCTCCGCCCATCGGGGCCGGTTCTTCGACCCACTTCATGAAATGCAGGAAATATAGAGCTCCCATGGAATGTGGAACAATAACAGCCTTTTGTCCCCCGCTAGTAGCTACCATCCGTTCTATATGACTCTTGATGCTGCTCAACGTCCCATCCCGTACCTGATTATCCAAAAGACGATCAATTCACGACGTCCATTTAACTCGCTTCTCGATTACGTTAACAAAAATCGAGTTCTGGAATACGATTTACCTCGGTGTTTTGAAACGAGAGTCTCCAATCGTAGGCAACCATGTACATGGTTTTCTCTTCGTATCCGATGCGTGCTAAGTTGGAAACCAGAGTCGACCACACAAAATAGCCTGAAGCAAAGTCATCGGCACTCATTAGTCCGGACACAGGTCTCACTCGTATACCAATTGGATCCAAACCAGTTTCACTATCCAATGACATGTGCTCAACCCAGCATTGAGGTCTGCATAAAGACATTAGATACGGATATGATTAGATTTTAAGTTGCACTCAACCAATAATGTTATGTTTTTTATAACATTTTCAGTTTCGTCTATTTCATTCCGTTCCTTAATCTTAAATTAAATTGTTGTACAACGTCTCGTTATTTCATACATTTAGAAAATCCCTGGTCACATCTTTACATCTAAGTTCGGGACACGAGTACCGAACATCTATTTTACTCCGACATCTATGTCCGACACGTGTATAGTTTAAGGGAAGTTCCGTTGTACGGCAGTCTAATCTAAGGTTAAGAAACGACAGGGAATGAGCGCAACCGAAAATGTCGTAAAAAACATAACATTCTTGTTGAACGCAACATAAAATATTAACCTTTTAATATTTCTGCTGAATCGAAAATGTTACAAAGAATATGTGCAATAAAAAAATGATAAGAAAAAGTTAGTAACATTTTAAGTTGCGTTCATTCCTGACGTTTCTTAACCTTAAATTAGATTGTCGTCCTTGTTACATTCCCATAGTTTAGTGTATTTTCCTATCATATATATGAAATATATATTATTTTCGTATATATTTAAAAAATATAAAATTATTTACAAAATTCATCTCGAAAAAAAAACCTTACAAAATTAAATTAAAATTCATCGATTTCCTGAGAAGGACTAATTATTATTGTAATTTTTCAAAAAAAAAACATAATTATAAATAAAATCAATATCCATAGAAAGGACTAAAATGAAATAAAAATTGATTAATTTCCAACCCGATCCCGGTCCTTTAGTTAGGTTGTTAGTTTTACCACATCAGATGACCATAAAACCTTAAAAACCAATAATAAATCATAAATAACTGTCGTACTAAATCAATAAACAACCATGAAAGCAGCATTTGAATAAAAAGGACCACTTTCTTCTTCTCAAAACCTCTACATTTATGGTTAAATTATTATTTGGTCCCTTTACAAAAATTTAAGGTTTTTATAATTCAGTTTTATTCTAATTTAATTATTTATAATATTTCAGTTAGTTTAATTAACTGATGGTATTGACGACTGTGTTTAAAATATTGACATTTAAATACAATTTTGACATTTTTAAAAATTGTCTAATAAAAAAAGATTGCTAATTAAATTTAGCGAATTGTTATAAAACTACAATCACTTACTGGTAACTCTGTAAAAAAAAATAGAGGATCACATTAAATTGTAAATATTAAATCACAAGTTTTAATATAGCAAACCTAAATTTACCCAAAAGTAACTCAAAATATTGGGGTAACTACACTAGAGGTCACTTAACTATGGTCAATTGAGCTTTCTAATCAATGAACGTTCATAAGTTACAATATAACCATTAAATTTATCGATCTATTATAAAAATATAATCATTATATTATAATGATTTTGATAAATTCAATGATTGCTTTGTAACATTTCAATGAGAATTTTTAACAATTTGATTAATCTAATAACCATTTTGTAATTTATAAAAGTTTTATAGACAAAAAGAACATTTGAATATAGTTTAATGATCTATTACTAAGTTTACCCAAAGATTATAGCTGCCAAAAAGTAGAAAAAAATATAGGATGTTTAGGGACTCAAAAAAGAAACGTCTTATAGTTGGTGGATCATTTGTGAAATTTACCCAAAAATATGTTACCTCTTGTAAACTTCACTGAAAGTGCCACCCCAAACCCGCTTCCTAAACAATCCTTGAGCACATTTCCGTCCTTCCCAAAGCTCAAGTCCGCCGGTCATCGGTGCCGGAACAAAAACCACCGGATGCTTCACCATCAACCCTTGTTTCCTCATCCTCACGCCAGGCGGGTCCGGCAACGGCCCGGCAATCGCCTCCATCACGTACTCGGGTAACGAAGCCGTCACTGCGCTGTAAAGGAACAAGAAGAACCACCACGTGACGCAAACGCAACCCATCAACCAAAACCACGTGTCCAACCTTGAACCCTTCGCCGGCGGCGGTTCATCGCCGTGCTTGACGGTCTTTAATGGGGTTTTCCTCTTGTTTTCATCGCTGAAACAGCCGTAGCCGCCGGCGATGGTCTCATATGTTTTCTTTTGGGGTTTCGAGTTTTCACTGAAAGGGCATCGTCTTCTTCTAAGCAAAGACATGGCTTTCGATGATTCCCAGGCTATGTTCTAATTTAAAGAAGCTAGCTGATATATATATATATATATATATATTATCGGACTCCTCAGTTGTATACAGGCTTGAATTTCGAGGATCTAAATTCCATTCGATGTTATTATAATAAAATTTAGGGTAAACTATAAAAATAGTCCCTCAATTATAGGATCTACTTTATTAAGCCCTTCGACTATTCGAAGTTACAAAATATCACCCAACTATTCATTATGTTCCAAATTCGTCATTTTTCGTTAAAAAATTGATGATTGTTTAAGTTGAATGTTACCATGATGATTGTGATATGATAGTCGTTTGAGATTATGAGACTATCTTTTATTATATCACAATCAACATGCTAAAGTTTAACTTAGAATATCGTCCATTTTTTAATGAAAACAAGACGAGTTTGAAACTTAATGAATAGTCGAATGACAATTTTATAACTTTTGATAGCCAAGAGACTCAACAAAGCAACATTCTATAGTTAAAGGACCATTTTATAACTTTCAATAGTCGAGGGACTTAATAAAGTAGTACCCTATAGCTAAGGGACTATTTGTGTACTTTATAATAAAATTTAAGGTTAAAGTACATAGTCCCCGACTATATAATGTTACCTTGTTTAGTCCCTCAACTATTTAAAGTTACATAGTCTCATTTGTTATTTTGTTAAGTCATTCGATTATTAAAAGTAAAAAAATTGTCATCCGACTATTCATATATTCTAAACTCATTCTTTTTCGTTAAAATTGATGGTCGTTAGAGCTATACGTTAACCTGTTGATTTGGATATAATAAAATCATATTTAAATGGTGGCTACTAGTACCGTAGTTACTTCCAAGCACTAGCTCAACAACATAATGTAAAAAATAGTCGATCCAAAAAATACAACTTAAAAAAAATATGAGATCCTATTATATCATATCCTAGTCAATAGGTTAACGTCCAACTCACATGACCGTCAATTTTTTAACGAAAATTGACGAGTTTAAAACATATGAATAGTCGAGTGATCATTTTGTAACTTTTAGTTGTCAAATGATTTAACAAAGTAACTCTCTATCGTTCGAGGACCATTTTATAACTTTTAATAACCAAAAGACTCAACAAAATAGTACTTTATAGTCGGGGATCATTCGTATACTTTACCCAAAATTTAATTACGATCCAACCTTATCTTAAAATAAATTTTAATTTAATGTTACTAATTTTTTTCTTCTACATGTGAGTATATTTTTATCGGCACTCAATTAATATTAAAAACATTTGACTTGATGTAACGTGAAGCTTAAAATGCATAAAAAATTATTATTCTCGATTCAGATTCAAGTCAAAATTCATTGGGAATTTAAAAAATTAATATTTGATATAGCACGTTTGTTTATAGGGGAATTTAAAAGGAAAAAAAAACACAGCAAACAGAGTGAAGCAGTAGTGGGAATAGTGGGAAATGAACACGTGAGACGATCTTAATATACGGTTAAAATTTTGTTATCGGTATTATTTTTGTTAATAAAATCGATAAAAAATTTACCTAAAACATTATTATTTTTATTGATTTTATTATTATTAGACGCTTTACCGATTTTAGTAACATATCCGGTAAAGTGCTACCTAAAATATTATTTTTTTACCAACTACTTTTACCAACACCGGTAATTAACAATAATAACAAAACCGGTAGAAATAATAATGTTTTAGGTAATTTTTTTTTATCAATTTTGTTAAAAATAATAATAACAAAACCGATAACACCTTATTTTAACCATATATTAAGGCTGCCGCACCGTAGAACTTTCCGGGAATTAAAAAAACTTGAATTCAGCTCATATTTCAATACGAACACAGAAATATATTAAAATTTAGACTTTATAATTTTAAAAATGTTTATATTATTTTAAAAATATTTAAATAATCAATTAATATATACATTTATTATACATTAATGTATAAGTTACTTTATAATTTCATTTATTTTAATATTAAATTCATAAATCTAAAGTGTTTAACCTTACATTTTAACTTTTAAACACTAAACTTTAAATCATAAAATGTGATTTTAATTATAAACATTCTAATAGATCAAGTCGTAAAATCAAATTTTACCCTATTCGTATATTAAAAAAAATTCATTACATATTTATAATTAATACATATATTCAGGTGGAAACTGAAAAATGTGAAGTGTCCCATTTGAAGAAAGTTAATAGAAATGATCATTTAATTCGAATTTAACGAGTTTTGACTCGAATCGATATGATAAAGTCCAGTGTAATTTTTAATATACTTAGATATAATTGTTATAATATTCTCTCTCTGATTTTTTTTAATTAGATCGTTATTTTATCAAATTCTAAATTAAAACCAATTTAAGTGGAGAGGATATACTTCTTGAATCGAATTGATTCGGGTCGATCGAAAACCCGATCTTTTCGCGGGCCAGGGACGAGAGTGCCTTGAAAGAATGAAACGATGCCGTTTCTGAATGCATCTGGGTCATTGTATTGTAATTAATGCCCAAGATCGCCGGCGAAAGAGATCCACTGTCCTAGAATCACGTGTCTTGGACCAAGTGAACTAATTATTTATTAATCGTTTTTCACGTTATTTATTTAAATATTTAAAATATATATATATTAAAATATAACATAAACAAAATAATATATTAACCTAATTTAATACCTTCATTATTTAAATAATCACATGGTTTGTAATATATTCATAATTGCCCTTACTGCCAACTCATTTATGTACATGAAAAATAGGTCGTGCAAATACGTGGTATGATAGTATTTACCGACAGATTAGCTGATATGCACATCAGCTGTATGATAAAATGACTAGCTGGAACGAAATTGAGGACTCTAACCCCGTGGACTCTACCATTTTTCTTTTAGGGTTTAATATAAAAATAAGTCTCCAATTTATATTTTAAATTAATTTTTTATGCGTACTTTTTTATAAATTGAAAGTTTAAACCTTAAAACGGATCAAAATTGATAGTTTAGGAACTAAACGTGTTAAGTTTTTAACAGCGGGTACTAAAATAAAACAAAACTAATAGTTGGGTATGACTTTAAATAAATTGGGAATTTAGGTACAAAATGGATCAAAATTGATAGGTTAGGTACTAAATATGTACTTTACCCTAGAATTTATTTTAGCGGTTGAAATTAATTTGGGACCCAGTTGGACAAATTAAAAGGGGCCCACCTTGAATAAATCAAGTGCTCCTCAAGTGTGGTGGGATAGTAAAATTGGATACACTTTTGACATTTGTTTGGTGAGTACATAATTCCACTTCAACCTATAGTTAATTTGATTAAAAAAAATTACATGCTATAGTTCGAGACGAGTAAAAATCAATTTGATTCGAAAAACCGAAATAAGTTAAATTTAAATTAGAATCGAGTTATTTTTTTTAAAATCATCCTAAAAAAATTTGTTCAAGTCGAGTTCAACTTATACAATTTGAATATCCAAAAACAATAATAAATTAGTGTATTATGTATACACTTATTGGATCATTGTTGATTTTAAAATTTAACAAATTATCCCTAAAAAAACTCAAAGTAATCTTAATTTAAAAAACACAAAATATCTCCAAAAATTTATAAAAAAAATAAAAAATACGAATTTAGAAAATCGCAACGACAACTGTAGACTATCGCAACGACAACTGTAGACTATCGCAACGCGAACCGGAAAATCGCAACGCGATTTTCAACTATCGCAACGCGAACTGGAAAATCACAACGCGAAATGGAAAATCGCAACGCGATTTTCAATTATCGCAACGCGAAATGCAACGCGAATTTGCGATAGTGGAGATCGCAACACGAATTAGAGATCGCATTGCGATTTTGTTGGTCATTTTCGTAAATCCAAAAAAAGTTGATCAAAATCGTATATTATCTGGGATTTTTGGTCACTGAGGTTATTTTCTCTAATATTTAATTCTCAATAGAGACGAGCACGTGATTTTACGTTAGAAGGTAAATTTCTAAAATTTTAATAAGAAATAAACTTATAAAGTTTCAGGGAATGCAAAAACATATTATTAGTAGAAACTACATAAAAAATCTAAAAATATATGTTAATTTTAAAATTATATATGCTCTTATTTTTTAAAATTTAACTCAAATAAACTTATTTGATTTAATTTAACTCAACTCTTAAAAATTCAATTTTATTAAAATAATTAAATAAAATATGAATGCTAAATATAACACATCGATTCAATTAATTTAAGGGTGGAGTACAATAATGATCCTCTAACTATAGGGTATTGCTTTATTAAGATCATCTACTATTAAAAGTTACAAAATAGTCCTCTAAATATATAGTGTTGCTTTGTTCAATCCCTCGACTTTCAAAAGTTACAAAATGGTCAGACGACTATTCATTATGTTCCAAACTCGTCCTTTTATGCTAAAAAATGGCGATATTCTGAGCTGAACGTTATCTTGTTGACTGTGATATGATAAAATCTAATTACAGAATCTCATAAGATTATCGCATCCAAATCATCATGTTAACGTTCAACTTAGACAACATTCAATTTTTTAATAGAAAAAACGAATTTGGAATATAATGAATAGTCGAATAACCATTTTTTAACTTTTGATAGTCGAGTGACTCAACAAAGCAACACTCTATAGTCATAAGATCATTTTATAACTTTTAATAGTACTAGAATAATTTAATAAAATAATACCTTATAATCGAATATTATTTATATACTTAACCCTCAATTTAATTTTGTTTAGTCAATTTAGTTGGGTGTGTGTATGTAATTGATTGTCTTGATAGTGGTAGGAGCTACCAATCGCCTCAATGTGGTAAGCGGACGATTAATTTCTTCCCATTCGTACAAGAATAGTTTAGGTTAGATAGGATATTGTCGGTTTCACATTGTCCATCTTTATGCGAATTAAAGTGGGCATACACATATTAATTATTAATTTTTTTCATATAAAATAGATATAATTATAATTTTAAGGTGAACACCCATAATAAAATAAGCATTAAATATAAAAAAAACACGGAGTCTATCTTGGTTTTTCCAACTTTTATTTTTATTTGTACGAACCAAGTGACTTCTGTAGTAAATGAATTGCTGTTATTCTTTGAGGACCTAAGTTCGAGCATTATAAATGTAAAGGGTGTGACCGTTCAATGTTAAGATATTAAGAGTTATTTTTGAAAATACTGCTTTATAAATTAGCTGACCCTATTCCCATATGTAATGGGGTAAAGGGGGAGGTAGAGTAGTAGGCTGCCCCTAACGCCAGGTAGAGGGCAGCTTCCGTGGAAGAGATCCGTTATGAATTGCCCTCCGTTATGAAAATACTGCTTTATATTTACCCTGTATTAATAAAAAATTTATTTTTATTTTGATATTTTATTGTTAAGTTTAAATGAAATATATTTATTCAATTCAAAATTATTTTAATCTTAATTTGACACTTGTCGGACGGGTATTGATTATTGCTACCTTTGCATGGTACTATTAATCACATGCCAATTTGTTGATATTCTCTTGGCAGATTGGCACGTGGCGTGCGTTCACGTGCCTTGGTTGGTAGGACCGTAGGAGTGTTCATACCAAGCCAGCGTTAACATTTTTTTTTCCTCTTGAGTAAATATCGATAGGGTAAAGTGTAAAAATGATCATTCGGCTATATAATATTATTTTATTAAGTTTCACAATTATTAAAAGTTATAAAATGATCCTCTAACTATAGAGTGTTGCTTTGTTGAGTCATTTGACTATTAAAAGTTATAAAATGATCATCTGACTATTCATTATATTCCAGACTTGTCCTTTTTCGACGGTTGTCTAAGTTGTATGCTAACATGATGATTGAGATATTATAATTGTTTGAGATCATATTTTATCATATCACATTCAGTATGTTAACATTCAGCTCAAAATACCGTTATTTTTTTTAAAAAAATAAGATGAGTTTGAAACACGATGAATAGTCGACTGATCATTTTGTAACTTCTAATAGTCAATAGACACAACAAATAAACATTCTATAGTCAGAGAATCATTTTATAACTTTTAATAGTCGATGAACTTAATAAAGTAACATCCTATAGTCGGGAAATCATTTGTGTACTACTAATTAACCAATAAGAATTTGAAATTGTTGAAGTTCATTATGAAGGTAAACCTTCCAATCCAACTTATTTTGTTTACAATGTCAATATTCAAACTTCGAAAAAATGTCAGAATTTAAACATATGATATTATTTAATAAATCTAAAATATCTTCACAATAGGCTAATTGATAATTAGTTCAACTTTAATTTAATATGGTTAATTATATAAAAATAATTTGATTAATGGTAAACGTTTTTTAAAAAAATAATTTGATTACAAATTAATCAAATCGATTTCACAAAATTGATTGATTTATTTGAATTTAGTTAAAAATTGATATTACGGCTAATAGTGCTATAAAGGCCCCTCCATTATATCTCGGATTGTGTGCCTTTCTTCTTTAAAAAAGAATAAAATAATTCGTTCGTTCTAATTTTCAATAAGTGGTTTAGTGTTTTATATACAAATTATAGTAATAAATTTAACTCCCAATCTTTACACCTTTATTCAATTTGGCCCTTACTCTTTTATTTACATGCATGACGTATGATGAAAAAGTAAGACTTCAAGCTCCAAATAAAATAATAGTGACAAACTAAATAAAAACGTAAAAAATGGAGATTAAATTTATTAGGATAAATTACTCATTTAGTACCTAAATTATCAATTTTGATCTGTTTTAGTATATAAACTTTCATTTTTTGCAAAACCATACATAATGTTTAGTTTTTGTTTCATTTTAGTACCTCAATGTTAAAAACTTAACGCACTTTAGTACTTAAACTATCAATTTTGGTACGTTTTAGTATCCAAAATTTCAAATTTTTCAAAAATTGATGTTAAATTTTGAATAAATGTACTAAAATGAAACAAAAATTAAACTTTAGATATGTTTTGTACCCTAATTTTGTCCGGGTAGTTCAAGTTAACTGAGGATGATCGAAGACTTATTTGATGGCCTTTGTACATTGATGACATATTAATTCAAATGAAATTGTTGACACAAATGGGAAGTTTGAAGATCGATTTGAATTTAGGGTTTTAAGCAATAAATTATTCGGGCTTAGGGACCATTCATGTTTATCCATTTCTTTATCATTACCCATACACATTTTGGAAATTGGGACCAAATAAAAAAAACAAATGGATATTAAGAGTCCTTGTACAATTGTCCATTTACATAACCCAAGACCAAACTTCACCCATTAAACAATACGAGCCCATTTACTTTAGCCCAATACCCAAACAATATCCCCAATTAACCCTAAAACCCAACAACCCATTACTTTGTGATTTGGCTACCAAAAACCCTAAGGGTGCGTTTGGTTCACGGAATGTAAGATTACCAGTGGGAATAAAAGATTACCAGGGAATAGGATTACTGGGAATGTTGTATTTTGTGTTTGGTTGGTTTAGCAGGAATGTAAGATTACCGTGTTTGATTAAAGGAATAAAAGATTATTGGAATGTATATTTGACCAAATTGTCCTTATTATATATTTGTATAATATTACAAATTGTAAAATATTTATATATTTTCTTTAAAAAATTAAATTCATAATATTTATATAATTTTTTTACAAAATTAAAAATATAAAAAAGGTTTAATGAAATGGTAAAAAAAATTTAACCCCTGAACTTCATATAAAATTATAGATTTTTTTTTTTGTAAATCTAAAATAATTTAAGTATAAATTTGTAATTTAACTTTTGTAGAATTTTTATTATTCAATGACAGAAGAATGATATTTTTGAAAAAAAATAAAATTTTAAGGGCATTTTAGTCCAAAACGCTGGTAATGTTACAATACCTAAGGGAAGAGAGGTAATGACATTCCCGGTAATATACCCCAAAAAAATTTATTATTGGTAATAAAACATTACCAGTAATGAGATTCCCGGTCAACCAAACATGGGAATGTGGGATTCCCATCCCATGGGAATCCCACAATCCTTGAACCAAACACCCCCTAAGTGTTCGTTTGGTTCAGTAAAAATAAAATATTACCGGGTAAATTACTTGAACCAAACGCCCCTGATAGTTGAAGATAGCACCCGCAGTTAATGCCCCCATCTTCAAGTGCCTCCTCTCTATACCCAACACTGAATCATCCCATGCCAAGCCAGCAAGGGAGAATTCCAGAAGCCTTCATCACCAGCAAAGGCCATTCATACACAATCATCATCTTAACGAGAGAGCCCTTTTGCACAGTGTTCCTCTCACTCGAGTGCCTCTTCCAGCAGCAACGGGTTTTCAGCAAGCACCCAACTGGTCCCCTGCTCCACGCCAGTCTCCATCAAAGCAAGGATTATACCCGTGGTCCCCCAACGCCTCCATGAATGCCCTTTCCACACATCTCAGCAATACGCGAGTGGTCCTCTCTTTAACAGAATCAAAGGAAAACAAATTGTAATTTGCTTTATTCGATTTTGGCAATGTAATATGGGTTCTATAAAAACCTTTAAAACGATTGTAGAGGAGGTACCTCCTTATTTTTTCTCTCTCGAAAAGTTTGTAAGGGTCTCTTCTTCCCCTTCGATTGAACAACAGAAATAAAATGCAAAGCAATTCCATTTTCCAGCAACAAAATACCAAACATTTTATTATTATTATTTATTATTTTATTCGACCCAAGTAAGGATTTTTTTCATTCGCACCAAGCCATATAAAACTAAAAAGAGGAGAAATGAGAAATAAAAAGGAATAAGCTTGAAGGGTTTTACCTCTTGGTCGAAGCTCTAACCGGCGATGGGAGCCTCCAATGACGAATCCCAACTGTGAGGAGGCTCGTCGTGCCCCTGGGAGCGACATACTTCAAACTCGGTCCAATCCAACAGTGGACGATGGAGTTTGAAGTGTGGGAAGCCAAGACGTTCTCAGTCATTTTCGTGGGCCAAATTTGAATGGAAGCCCTAACTGTTAAATATGTGGAAATTGAAAGTTAGACGAACCAAAAATTTATTAATTGCGTATATTATGCTAACATTTAATTCATATTTTAATTGAACAATCCGGATCAACTGATCGGAACAGTGACTCAGAGGTCATACATGTTTGAGCTCCAATCTGTGTTTCCTATTCACTAACGAGCACTAAAGCAAAACGGGAAGTCAATAATAGCTACTTGGTGCAATGAAATGCCATCTACAGAGTCTCAATCTGTAACATTCCTCTTTCAATTCAAAGCTAATCAAATCAAAAACCAAAACGCTACCCTGAAAATACAATGCAAAAAAGATGAATCGCATAAAACGGAGGAGCATAAACAACCGAGAGGTTTTCAATCGGAATATGAAAAACAGTAAGCGAGTAGAAACGTTAATTTAGGAGAGCTTACGTCATGTTGCGGAGTGCCGGCATTGATGCGTTGAATCCATAGAGAACGCATGTCCGGCGATCTCTGTAGGAATACAACAAGGCATTCTCGACCCTCTCTCTTGCGATTCTTGTACAGTTCTTTGCCCGTCCCCTGAATCCCTTCGCCAACTTCAGTATCTCCTTCTTGTTCATTTTTTTTTCACTCGCTCTTTAATCTCCTTCTGCTGTTTGTACATAAATTCTCGTGGATGGAACCCTATAGCAAATGGGGTGAAGATGGACTATATAAAGTTTGAGATTTAGCTGGGAAATTGGTAAATATAATTTGGATATTTCAGTATGGCTGGGTACCCATTTCGATTAAGAAGTATAATTAATGAAAATTCAAAAATATTATTTTAATAAAAAATCAAGAAATTTAGTTAATTATTTTTTAAAAATAGAAGACTTTTGATACTCTTAACATTCTTATGAATAATTTGTTATATTAGTGATATTATTGTGAGAAAAAGTCTGATATGCAGGCCTGTACATAACCGAGGAATAGATGATATATTTATGTTCGCTCATTTAACTTAAACTGAACAAATAAACGAACGCAGATAGCTAAACGAATGGATTTTATTGTTCGTGTTTGTTCATTAAGGAATTTCACTTGTTTGTGTTTGTTTATGTTCGTTCGTTAAAATGATAAACGAACACAAACAAATAAATGTAAACGAAACACAAACGAACAAGCATAAACGAACTTAAACGGATACAAACGAACGAACATAAAATTAATTATGTGTTTATATTTGAGAAGATTTTTTTTTCTTTCTGAATAATTGTAGATTTTTAATTTTTTAAAAAATTAGTTGGGTGTTTTTTCATTTGGATTTAAAATTATTTGAATTTTAAAATATTAATAGATTTAAAGTTAAATTTATTAGGTTTTACTATTTTAAACAAATCGGAATTCAGCAACTGAATATAAACGAACATAAACATACGAATTATTGAACGTTCACGAACGTAAATGAACGAACGAATCATTTATTTATATTCGTTCATTTAATTAAATGAATATAAAATCTTATATTTATTTAACAAATAAACAAATATAAACAAAATTTCCGTTAAATAATTCACGAATAATTCATTTAACATTAGATTCGTTTAAAACTTACTAATATGAGCTTATCGCTGCTAAAAGTTCCCAAATTAGTAATAAATAACTTTGATTAGATCACAAGTAACAAGTCCCCACTTAAGGGACCTTTATTTATTTATTGATTTTCTTTCATAGTTTTATTATTTTCTATCGCTTTCTCGATTACGATTGAACCCTAGCGAAGACATAGAAGGGGGGAAGGGGATAATTTTCTCGGAAACCAAACAACCAGATTAATTTTCCCTAGAATATTGCCTTGAAAAGTAAAAGAAAAAATGCAGCACCAGAGGTTGAAGCAACAACAACAAGCCTTGATGCAACAAGCTCTCCTCCAGCAACAGTCTCTATATCACTCAGGCATCTTAGCTCCTCCACAGGTTTTCTACACTTTTTTTTAATATGTTATCTCTTTTATTTTATTTTTGTTCATCTAGAGGTTTTTGATCCGTTTTTTTTGGAATGGTTTGTTGGATCTTTCGTTTTTTTTGTCTTCGAGCTCGTGTTTTTGTTTCTTATTTGTAATTGACTGCTGGAGTTAGGGTTAGTTTGGGAATTTATGTGGTGATGATTTAGCTATTGAAATATTTACTTTTTTCCGTGGGGTTTAGCTTGAATTGAGTGGATTTTATTTCCGTTTTGCTGTTTTCAGCGCTCTGACATGCTTTATCGATCGGAAAGTTGATTTCTTGCTTCATTTTGTCTTTTTGTAAATGATAATGTCTTTTGTAAAGTGAGGCTCATCGTTTTTGGTTTGGAATTTGATGAGAGGTTGTTCTTTTTCTTAATATTTTTAGATTTTCATTATTGCATGAAGCTCCGATGTTATTTCTCTTATTTGAAGTTTCCATTGGATAACTAATAGGTGTTTTCATTCTCATTTTCTGTTGTTTTTACTACTTTGGTTTTGTTTAACTTGTGATCCTAATCTTCTTCTTGTTTTGAAAATGCTGAGAAATGATTGGATGTGTTTTATTCCCCTGTGCTATCTCTCTTGTACGACCGATCTTCTGTTTCTTCATGCTTACATATACTATATCTTTATCCCATGTTTGCAAAAAAAAAATTGCAATCTATTTATTTATTTCTCTTTCTTAAGACAAGTGTTAGAACTTAAAACATGGTTCCCGAATTTCATTCTGTGACTCTTTAGGTTAACCGCATGAAGCAAAATTTTAAAATACAGGGTACTTTTAATACATTTACATTCTCTCAAAGATTTTTAGGGCAGACACTACAATTTTGTTAAAGTATGTTTGTCTATATGAGACGGAATATTTTGGTCTGGTTGTCGCTGAAAACACAAAGGGGAAAAAGGGATCACAGTGAAAGCAAGCAGATATAGTAGTTTTTGGTCTTAAGTTGAAAGTGTTTTTATCGAGGTTGGAGAAGTTGTCTGGTTTCTGATGGTTGTAATTAGCATCTTATTTTTTTAGCTGAGTGTTGGATACCTTCAAAAATTCTTCTTCCTTTGATTTGAATGCCTTAGAATTGGGTTGAGTGGGAAGGGACACTTTGTACATCATTTCTTTGTTTCCCCTTCTCCATTTTTCCTTTTTTCACATTTTTAATTTTGCAGATAGAGCCAATCCCAAGTGGAAATCTGCCACCTGGTTTTGATCCAAGTACTTGCTGCAGTGTGTGAGTGTTTGCCTAGATTTTTTTTTTCTTTCAATTTCCTTCTTGTTCATCTGCATTTTGTGTCTCTTCTGTTTCCCCTTCTTAATTGAGTAATTTCCCATTCACTTTTATGCTTAAAACAATATACATTGTATACACTTTCCTTCATGAATCTTGCGATCGGAAAAAGTTGCTACCCTTAGTGCTAAATTCTGAGCTGTTATCTCTTTTACTTGATGATTGATTAGTTTGGGAATGTAATAGCTTTTATGCTCTGTCCCCTTTCTAACAACTCAGGAAGTTACTTATGGCCTTTTACATTTTTCTTTTCTTTTTAAACTTCTAGTTTTTATTTTGAGAAACTGCAGGTATGTGGGAAACATACATACACAAGTGACTGAACCACTACTCCAAGAGGTTTTTGCTAGTACTGGTCCTGTTGAAAGTTGCAAACTTGTCAGAAAGGAAAAGGTATTGTTTTCAAACTAGTATCCTCTTTTCTTCCCCATATGCTCTGAGGATGTTCTAACCGTTATATGGTTAACTTTATTTTCTACTCTTTCTCCCTTTTTCTTTAGCCTATTGGTTGTCATATGATTGACATGCCTTCTGTTTTCTCTCCCTTATTAAGCAGTCATCATACGGATTTATCCACTACTTCGATCGCAGATCAGCTGCCCTTGCTATATTATCTCTTAATGGAAGGCATTCGTAAGTGTTAACGTCTAATTTTGTCCCTCTGATGTATTTTGAGTGTGCTTTTACCTCACGTCATGTAATCTGCAGATTTGGACAGCCTATCAAGGTCAATTGGGCATATGCTAGTGGTCAGAGAGAGGATACATCAGGTTTATGCATGTTTTTGGTTGCAAAATTTTTCTCTAAATATACATGATCAGTTGGATTTTTTTAATCTAATTTTTGATATTATCATAATTGGTGCAGGTCACTTTAACATTTTTGTTGGGGATCTCAGTCCTGAGGTTACCGATGCGATGTTGTTCGCCTGCTTTTCTGTCTATCCCAGTGTCGCAACCGTCTTTCGGTTGGGCCCCGGAATTGGGCTTCGACTTGAAAAATGGGTTGGGAGTCGCCACCGACCACTTTAAAACGAATTTAGGTGGGTCGGACACCATCTTACCTGATCTACGTTGTACCAGAAATGTGTCGGGTTCGGGAGTCGGTTACGGTCAAGGAAGGATTAGCACCCTTGAACCGCCCTTTCGGTACCAATTAATTTATCGGTTGTCTTTAATTGCGAGAAATTAGAAACTTAAATTAAAATTTAAAAACCGATTCAGATTACTTACCTTTGATCAGTTGAAAAAGACCCTTAAAAAAATGAAAGTGTTAGATTTGTAAAGAAGTGAAAAACCAACTTAAGATAAAAAATGCATAAATACGAAATAAATAAACAACATAAAAAAATGATAAAGTCAAATAGAAGGGAACAAAATAAATAGAATGATAAAATAAACAAAATAAAATAAAATATATAAAAAAGACCGAATTGAAATAACCAGAAATCAGAGGGTTAATTTGCGAAATGCAAAAAGCATAAACGGTGACCAAATTGAATAACTCGAAAGTTCAAAGGCCAAATTGCATGTAGTGACCAGATTGTAAAGCGATTTAAGCTCTTAGGGACGGCGGAGAGAGTTTAACAATACTGTAATTGCACTATGGTCCTTGGTATATAAATACCTAAAAATCCCTTATTCTCCTTCATTCTCACCATTCACTCAAGCTCTCCTCTTTTAAACGAGAGAAAGCTCTCTCGATGCCCTTCACCGGGCGATATCCGGCCACCGTCTGGTGGCCCACTCAGACGCACCACCGCCGTTTTGGCCGTCGCCACGGGCGGTCGGAAAAAACCCAATCCCACCAAAATGCTTCTCTCAAGCCCGTCAACCTAACCCCGAGCACCGATCATGCAAAAACAAACCTCCAAATGGCGTAGATCTAGGCTTTAAACCTTCGATTTTTACCTTTCACTAAAAACCGCTCGACTTCCCGGCGTTTTGTTTTTGGCTTTTGCTTGTTGGTTTTGTTGTTGTTCCTTGGTTGTTGATGTGGTTTCTGTTTGTGTTGGTCGATGGGTTTGTGGTTGGTTCTGTTTTTACTTGTTGTTGGTTTGAACTCTTGGTTTACTGTTGATCCGTTGTGGGTTTTCCTTGATCTTGTTTTGGTTATTTGGTTTACTGTGTTTATGCTTCTGAGATTTGCGTGGCTGTCCCCCCCTCCCTGATGGCCGTGGTGGGATATTTATACCCACCCCACCGGGGGTCTGCTCCGATGATAACGGTAACGTGCTCGTGGTTAGTTGGCCGGGGATTTCGGGATGGGTCAGTCCCGATCTCCTCGGCCGGAAATCTCGGTGGCCGGTGTGACTGACCCTTGACCTCCTTGGCTTACGCTGCGCCTGTTCGAACATACGTTAGAACCCTAATCTGAGCTCTGGGCTGGATCAGGCCCTCGAGACTTATTGGACTGTTTGGACCCTGAAAAAACATAAAAAGAAAATAATAAGAAGAAAATAAATAATAATAATACTGATATAATATAAATTAATACATATATTTCAAAAATATTTTTTAAACTATATATTATATTTAAAAAAGTTTTCAAAACTATATTATATAGTTTTCAAAATGTTTTAAAAATATTATATAAGTTTTAAAAAAACGTTTTTAAAACTATATATTATATAATTTATTCAAAAATGTTTTTTAAAACTATATATTATATAATTTATTCAAAATTTTTTTTAAAACTATATTATATAAGTTTTTAAAATGATTTTAAAACTATATGTTACCCATATTTTCAAAATGTTTTCTTTTTAAAAACTATATATTATATATATATTTTCAAAAACCGTTTGCAAACCATATAATATATATAGGTATATATGTATAAAATAATAATAAAAAATATGGACGAAAATTAGTGTCTACAGCTGCCCCTCTTTATCCTTTTTCGTGGAACGAAAAATAGGACAAAGACAAAAAAGACACAAATTTTCGTTCGGTGGAGTTGAAGAATAACTCCCTGTCGAATTGAGTTGTAGATGGTTCCTCCGTCGTGAAGTCGAGTCCATATTGAAATGACATGGAATTGAAGCTGCAATTCGGAATTTGAATCTGGATGTGGCTTCTCATTTCCAAATTGTAGTCAACTTCAGTCTTCTTCTCGGTTTAAAGATCTGGGTTGGAAAATTCGACTTGAATGTAGTCTCTTGACTCCACCCTGTGGTTGATGGGCCCTCGAGCTGAATAAAATCGAACTCCGAAGGTCTTCGTTGACAAATAGCTTTTCTCGTCTTAAGCTATACTGCCGGAAAAACGGTTTATTGTCACTAAGGCACGGTTAACCCAGGTGTTATTCTCGACTTGAAAACCTTGATTGCAGCCGGACAATAGTGTGATTGAGGTGTCATCGAGTTTATTGGAATCGAACTCGACAATTTTATTGACAGATAACCCTTCTTGCCTTGAGCTATTCTGCAAACTTGATTTGCCTCTAAGTTGAATATAATCGAACTCAAAGGTCTTTAGCAGATAACCCTTCTCGACTTAAGCTATGCTGCAAATGATGTGCCTTGGATCTGAGCGGAGTTGAACTCGAAGGTCTTTTGGTCACAGATAACCCTTCTAGCCTTGAGTTATGCTGTAAATGATGTGCCGTTGAGCTGAGCGTAGTCAAACTCAAAGGTCTTTTGTTGCCAGACAACCCTTCTAGACTTAAGTTGTGCTGCAAATGATATGCCTTGGAGCTGAGCGTAGTCGAACTCGAAGGTCTTTGGTTGGCAGATAACCCTTCTAGACTTAAGTTATGCTGCAAATGATGTGCCCTCGAAGCTGAGTGTAATCGAACTTGAGGGTCTTTGGCAGATAGCCCTTCTCGACTTAAGCTATGCTGCAAATGATGTGCCTTAGAGCTGAGCGTAGTCGAACTCAAAGGTCTTTGGTTGGCAGATAACCCTTCTCGACTTAAGTTATGCTGCAAATGATGTGCCCTCGAAGCTGAGTGTAATCGAACTCGGGGGTCTTTGGCAGATAGCCCTTCTCGACTTAAGCTATGCTGCAAATGATGTGCCCTCGAAGCTGAGTGTAATCGAACTCGGGGGTCTTTGGTAGATAGCCCTTCTCGACTTAAGTTATTCTGCAAATGATGTGCCTTGGAGCTGAGCGTAGTCGAACTCAAAGGTCTTTGGTTGGCAGATAACCCTTCTGGCCTTGAGCTAAGCTGCAAATAGTTTGTTTAAAAATGGCTTCCCTTTACGGGTCGAAAACGGTCACGGTTCTTCCGGTGGTTCCCCTAAGCTGGTATGGGAAAACCTACTGATAAATTCTGACAGCCGGATATCTTCCGTCGTGGAATTGAAATCTGGCTTGAAAGTGTTAACTGAAAACATGTTGCTCTTGGTGAGTTTGAACCGAACTAGATTTGATCTGAATTAGTTCTCGAACCCATTTGAAATTGGTTCTGAGATCTGTAGTTATGTAAAGTCGGTTGAGGTGTAGCTTCTTGCTCCTGAGTTACACCATCGTTTTTTAAAGGTGCTTGCAAGTCGAGTAACTTTCATCCTGAAGTCGAAGCTTGACTCTGAAAGCTGCAAAATTATGTATGCTAAAATGATGAACGTGATGCACCTAAGTATGTCTAAGATGCATGCAACATGAATAAATTATGTGTTATTTCTTGGATGGAGTCTCGTGCTTTGCCTGCCAATCTGGTCCATGGAATCGATCGTGCCCCATTTGCTTCTCGAGCTTGGGCTTTACAGACATTTCATATATGAGATTGTTCTGTTTGAAGACGTTTTTCTCCTTTTTCTTGTTTCAAGAGAGAGAAATGATAAAAATGTTGTAAAGTATTGTTCGCAATTGAATCAAATTGCAAATGTGAGTTCAAAAAAAATATCAAAGGAATCAAGAGCTCTTTTAATGCTTTCAGAGTTACAAATCTTTGACAAATGTTCAAAGGGCCGAGTCGGCTTTAGGTTGGCCTCATTTCTAAGGTTTTTTGGTAAAAAATGTCATTTTTTTAAATATCGCAACATGCTTTGGCACTTTAATTGGGTGCGGACAAAATGACGCAACTAGCATGATCAATTACTAGACCTTTTATCTCAGTCCTCTGAAATCTTTCATTTGTTCAAGCTTTGTAGGCTCTTCCAACAAAGGCAGTGCAAAAAATATCGGTCTAAAAATGAAATTCTTGAGTGCTCGTGTGTAGTTGACTATAACAGGTGTTCCTTAACTCCCTTAGTCCATTTTACCGAAAATTTCTTAGATAAATTTGATTTAATTTGTCATTATCTGGCTAGCTGAATCCATAAAGCCGGGGCATTTAACCAATTGCTTTAGAGGGACAGCTTAATATTATAATCACAGTTATCAAGTTAACTGAAGGGTTCATCTCACCACAGGGTCTTCAGCCTGACAAGAGCAGTGGAGCAAACACCGAATTGTCAAGTGTCCGAGCAATGTCATGGTTTGAACGTAATCTACTCATAAGGCCAGGGCTTTCAAGTTTCCTCTAGAACCAATTGCCTTAGCGGAATAGCTCAGTTTTTTAAGGATTTAATTTCCTAAGATTGTCAAGAAGAACCTGTTATAGCCTAGGTGTTTTTTGAAAGTCAAGGAATCCTATCTTTAGAGTTCAATTTTCAAGCAACTGACCTAAACTGGATTCACATACTCGACTCTTTCATTTGTAAAGATCATCATCGTCATTGAACATCTTAAATAAAAAACATAGTAATTGTCATATGCAAATGATGCCCCATGTTGTCCGTACCTTATGAAAGGAAAATTGGTTAATTCCAAGAACGGGGTATGGTGTTTGAGGGTATATTCTGGATAAGGTCAAAGTCCTTGTTTTAAATCATGTTACTTCGTCAAAGATTCGTAACTTTGAACCGTTTACAGAGTTTCTTAATTCAAATGATATGCAAAGAATTGCAAATTTGCAAATATGATCCATTGCTTAACATCTTTTAAAGTAACATAAATTTGATTAAAATGTCTTTACAAAAACTTGAGAAAAAATGGAAGAAAAACAAAGTCAAATAGAATGCCTCAAATGATGAAATGATATTCCTCACTTGGATGCCCCCAAGTTGTTGAAGTCGATCCAGTTCTGGTTACGCATCTTTTGTACGACCCTCTTAAATGCGTAACAGTTCTCAATTGTGTGCCCTGGGACTCCGCCGTGATATTCACAATACGCATTCTCGTCATACCACTTGGGGTATGGGGGCTTCATGGGTTCTACTGGATATGGTGACACCACATGGGTGTCAAGAAGTTGCTGGTAAAGCTCTTTGTAGGTCATGTGAATAGGGTCGAAATGTTCCCTTTCCCTCCTGGACTCTTGTTTAGAAGTACCTAACGGTACAGCCGCAGTTGGTTTTGGGCTGGAGATTGTAACACCTTTGCTGGAGTGTTTGATGTTGTTAACCTCTCCATCCCTCTCCCTCATAGGAGGCTTCTTACTGGCTTCCCCATCCTTAATCTTGCCTTGCTTTATGGCCGACTCAATCATTTCTCCGGCTATAACCAAGTCTGAAAAGCTTCCTGATGTGATCGCCACCAGATGCCCGAAGTATGGAGCCTTCAGAGTCTGTACGAAAAGTTTCCGGGTTTCCTTTTCATCTAACGGTGGATGAACTTGCACAGCCAAGTCCTTCCATTTTTGTGCGTACTGCCTGAAACTCTCGTTATGCTTCTTTTCCATGTTTTGTAGCATAACTCGATCTGGCCTTATGTCATTGTTATGCTTGTATTGTTCCAGAAATGACTTGGCCAGGTCCTTCCAGGTCTTGATATTTGATCGGCTTAGCTGGTTGTACCACCGAATGGCTGAGCCCGACAGACTATCCTGAAAGCAGTGGATCAGGAGTTGGTCGTTTCCTCCATATCCTGTCATCTTTCGGCGGAACATGGTGATGTGAGCGGATGGACAACTATTCCCGTCAAACTTCTCGAACTCCGGGGACTTAAATTTCGGGGGAAGAACCAAGTCCGGGACTAGACTAAGTTCCGTTGCATCGATTTCATGGTAGTCACGGTCTCCTTTGACTATATTCATTTGGTCCTCCAATTGTTTGATTTTTTCCTCCATCTTCCTCGCTTTTTCCTCTTCATCCAAATCCGGTACATGGTAATAACCCGGATTGTTCCTAGGGTTAAATACAGAGGATAAGGGCTTTGATTTTGCAGCAGATGAGTCCCCTCGAAGTTCTGGTAAGATTTCAGGTGAGATAACCACTTGTGGGGTAGGTTGTATAGTTACCTCTTCCGATGAACCTGCCCCAGGCGCACTGGTCTGTTGTAGGCCAATTAACTTGGCAACGATCTGATCAACCAAGGACTCTTGGTTCTTTGTGATTGTTTCTAGAGTATTTCGACTGTTCTGGTTTATTTTGTCTTCTAGCTCCTTTTGTAGTTTTAACATATTCTCATCGATTTGTGTAATTCTGGCTTCCATCCTCTTCTTCTTCAAACGAGTGTTATGTGGATGGGGTGTGTCCAATACTTGAGGCGGTGTATCCAGTATTTACTCCTTTTGATGAGACATGTATATATTAGTTAATGTGAATGCAAAGAAAATAACAAAATGCAAAGAAAATAAGAAATGCAAAATGTCTAAATATGTGATGCATGAAATGTCCGAGGCATTGATCCAAAAAATGTGCCTGTTATTCTGAATAACCCTTATTGGTGACAAAAGTGTTACGTCTGAAGAGACAAAAAAACTCTTTTTGATGGTACAAATCTTGTACATCTTCTGACAAGTTAATTCATCTTTTTCACTAGTTGAATATCCTGTCGCACCATTCCGGCTTCTTTGGCTAAAATGTGCAAATAATGAGATGCTTGCCCAAAAAAAAAAAAGATCTCGAAGGACTGCATCTTCGACTTTCACTTTCTACCGAGCTTGTTTCTAACGAAAGTGTCATTGGAGCCTTCCATCGAGAGAAATTATCCGAAGCTTGCCTCTTGAATTCGTCAGTAATGGCATCCAGCTCAGCTAGTGTTTTACCATCTTGTTCTTGTAGTTTTCGAAAGGATCGACCGGGTCAGTGACCTTTTCCTCGTATTGCCCCTGTAACTTTGCCTTTGAGTATTCTTTGACCACGGTTGGACTTCTGAGTTTTTTGTTTTTTATCTCTTTGTATTATAACCCATTCGTCCATTAATGCAGATTATTCATGTTTAACAAACACATTTTTTGGTGGATCAACACATCGTTTTAAATGGTGCAAACGATGAACACAAAAATAAAATAAAACAAAAAATAAAAGGGTTAGTGAGGTAAATCAAAACAATAAAAAAAATGAAAAATCCTACCCCACATGATATCTACCCCTCATGCTTTAATTCCTACCCGGACATGATTTCTATTCCGCATGCTAATTTTAAACAAATCCTAACCGCATATTTGTCTAGTTCGCATGCTTTGAACAGAAAATAAAGCAGGAAACAAAGCATCCTAGGGTTTGGAATGAGGTTTTGGGGTGGGCTCTACTTCCCTGTACTCTCCCGGTTTAGGTTCTAAAAACGGTACTCGAGTTCTCCTTGCCGGTGCCCCCTTGGGCTTACCAGACCCTTAGTTCTAAACCCATCACAGGCTTGTGTGGACTAAGTTAAACTCAAGGGGACACATTCCCTTATGCCCGCACGGTGAATAAATTCACACGAAGACATAAGGTATATGAATCCCGAAGGCTACTTGCTAGGCATATGCGGTGAATAAATTCACACGAATGCGTCGCTTTCACCCCCACTTAAAAGGGTTCGGAGTTCGGGTTTAGAGCTTAGAGATGACAATTTTGAAAAAAAATCTGAAATCATTAAAAAACATCAGTACAACTATTTATTTGAAACAAAATAATCAAAGGTAAATAATTGGAATCGAATAGATAAATTAAAATTTAAATTTACAATTTTCGCATAAAAAGACAACGGAAAATTAATTCTGGCCTGACTCACTTACCTGTCCCCAGCGGAGTCGCCAAGCTGTCGCAACCGTCTTTCGGTTGGGCCCCGGAATTGGGCTTCGACTTGAAAAATGGGTTGGGAGTCGCCACCGACCACTTTAAAACGAATTTAGGTGGGTCGGACACCATCTTACCTGATCTACGTTGTACCAGAAATGTGTCGGGTTCGGGAGTCGGTTACGGTCAAGGAAGGATTAGCACCCTTGAACCGCCCTTTCGGTACCAATTAATTTATCGGTTGTCTTTAATTGCGAGAAATTAGAAACTTAAATTAAAATTTAAAAACCGATTCAGATTACTTACCTTTGATCAGTTGAAAAAGACCCTTAAAAAAATGAAAGTGTTAGATTTTGTAAAGAAGTGAAAAACCAACTTAAGATAAAAAATGCATAAATACGAAATAAATAAACAACATAAAAAAATGATAAAGTCAAATAGAAGGGAACAAAATAAATAGAATGATAAAATAAACAAAAATAAAATAAAATATATAAAAAAAGACCGAATTGAAATAACCAGAAATCAGAGGGTTAATTTGCGAAATGCAAAAAGCATAAACGGTGACCAAATTGAATAACTCGAAAGTTCAAAGGCCAAATTGCATGTAGTGACCAGATTGTAAAGCGATTTAAGCTCTTAGGGACGGCGGAGAGAGTTTAACAATACTGTAATTGCACTATGGTCCTTGGTATATAAATACCTAAAAATCCCTTATTCTCCTTCATTCTCACCATTCACTCAAGCTCTCCTCTTTTAAACGAGAGAAAGCTCTCTCGATGCCCTTCACCGGGCGATATCCGGCCACCGTCTGGTGGCCCACTCAGACGCACCACCGCCGTTTCGGCCGTCGCCACGGGCGGTCGGAAAAAACCCAATCCCACCAAAATGCTTCTCTCAAGCCCGTCAACCTAACCCCGAGCACCGATCACGCAAAAACAAACCTCCAAATGGCGTAGATCTAGGCTTTAAACCTTCGATTTTTACCTTTCACTAAAAACCGCTCGACTTCCCGGCGTTTTGTTTTTGGCTTTTGCTTGTTGGTTTTGTTGTTGTTCCTTGGTTGTTGATGTGGTTTCTGTTTGTGTTGGTCGATGGGTTTGTGGTTGGTTCTGTTTTTACTTGTTGTTGGTTTGAACTCTTGGTTTACTGTTGATCCGTTGTGGGTTCTCCTTGATCTTGTTTTGGTTATTTGGTTTACTGTGTTTATGCTTCTGAGATTTGCGTGGCTGTCCCCCCCTCCCTGATGGCCGTGGTGGGATATTTATACCCACCCCACCGGGGGTCTGCTCCGATGATAACGGTAACGTGCTCGTGGTTAGTTGGCCGGGGATTTCGGGATGGGTCAGTCCCGATCTCCTCGGCCGGAAATCTCGGTGGCCGGTGTGACTGACCCTTGACCTCCTTGGCTTACGCTGCGCCTGTTTGAACATACGTTGGAACCCTAATCTGAGCTCTGGGCTGGATTAGGCCCTCGAGACTTATTGGACTGTTTGGACCCTGAAAAAACATAAAAAGAAAATAATAAGAAGAAAATAAATAATAATAATACTGATATAATATAAATATATAATACATATATTTCAAAAATATTTTTTAAACTATATATTATATTTAAAAAAGTTTTCAAAACTATATTATATAGTTTTCAAAATGTTTTAAAAATATTATATAAGTTTTAAAAAAACGTTTTTAAAACTATATATTATATAATTTATTCAAAAATGTTTTTTAAAACTATATATTATATAATTTATTCAAAAATGTTTTTTAAAACTATATATTATATAAGTTTTTAAAATGATTTTAAAACTATATGTTACCCATATTTTCAAAATGTTTTTTTTAAAACTATATATTATATATATATTTTCAAAAACCGTTTACAAACCATATAATATATATAGGTATATATGTATAAAATAATAATAAAAAATATGGACGAAAATTAGTGTCTACACCCAGTTGTTCGTAAGCATTGTTTCCTTTGAGCTTGATTCCAGTAAATAATCATGTGCTGTAGCTTACTAAAGCTAAATGCATAAATTATCTGCAAAGTGTAAATTCATTTATCTGTAAACCTGTGGGATGCACGAGTTATGTGGGATCAGAAAACTGGGCGTTCAAGGGGATTTGGGTTTGTTTCCTTTCGCAACCAGCAGGTACTGTTTCTTGGTTAAGCTTCTGGTCAGGGTTTTAAATCGCGGTCGCGTTTTCGGTTATTTCGGATTTACCGTGATTGCGACCGTTGCGGGCGCTATTGCGGTCGTCGCGGACGCTATTGCGGCCGTCGCGGGTAACTCGGACAGCGGCGAAACCGCTATATCGCGGACGAAATCGCGGTCGCAGACCGTTTTTTGAAACCCTGCCTCTGGTGGCCTTTGGTGTTTCTCTTCCATTATAATGTCGCTTCATCTATTGATATCGACTTCTTTTATCCGTTCAGGATGCACAAAGTGCAATTAATGACTTAAATGGTAAGATAATACTTTTTACGCAATACATGTTTTATCTTCATTTACCACTGCTTTAGCTTATCACTAAAGCTGTGAATTTTCACGTCAAAGTTGATTTCATTTTTCTATCATGCTTTGAAATATTAACAGGTTTCTGAAACAGTTATCCAAATAAAGTTTTTCCTTTCTTTTGTCATTAATTGCACCATGTTTATAGTAGCAATTCGTTAAATTATTGCGGCTGAACCGGAATAAATCTAGTTAGCACTAATTTTTAAACAGACTACCTCTTGCATATATTCATGTTGGTTGATATTGCATTATAATTCATATGTTCTTTGATTTATTTTTATAGGGAAGTGGCGTGGCAGTCGACAGATTCGTTGTAACTGGGCAACTAAGGGTGTTGGTACCATCGATGACAAGCAGAGCTCTGATGCCAAAAGTATCGTAGAACTAACCAATGGCTCTTCAGGTGTGTTTATTGCAGCTTTCAAAACAAGCATTCACATTATTATTGTTTCGTTAAATGCAAACCACAGAACTGTTATGATTATTTTATTTACTTTTATTCTACCTTTTGACGGGTCTTCAAATTTGTGCCAAATGTGAAATAAACTTACATCTCTTAGCTTTGGATGTAGAGGATGGTAAAGAGACAGCAACCAACAACGAAGCTCCTGAGAATAATCCTCAATATACAACTGTTTATGTCGGCAACCTTGCTCCCGAGGCAAGTAACTTATGTTGACCTTGAGAACTCCCATCCTTCTAATTAAGCCTTCAACCAATGATGGAATGAGCTTGAACTGGCTGTCTGTATTTGGAACCCGAGAAATCCCATCTAATGTAGTTTTGAGTGCTTACAAGAGTTGCTCTTGTGTCTACTTTGTACCGTAAAGGAAAATGTTATGTCCTCAAATAAAACTGATTATTTTTTTGTTTCTGCAGGTCACCCAAGTTGAACTCCACTATCACTTCCATGCTCTTGGTGCTGGGTTGATTGAGGAAGTCGGAGTCCAGCGTGATAAAGGATTTGGCTTTGTAAGATACAATACTCATGCTGAGGCAGCTTTGGCTATTCAACTGGGGAATGCCCACTCGTATTTATGCGGCAAGCAAATTAAGGTTTATTCTCTTCTTTTACTCGATATTTGACTCTACTTGAAGTGTTTGGTTTTAGGAATTCTTTGCCTACTTTTATGTTCGGAGGAGGACCCTAAACCGAGCAGTGGACGGTCGTTTCTTTGTAAGATTCAGTGTTGCTGATCTAAATCTGACATTCATGTTTGACACATTAGTGGATGACTTTTAAAGATTGTTCAAATACGTGAAAAACAGTTAAAAAAATCTGATTATACTTGTGCCGGATATATATCAGAATCTGGCACACCGTAGTCCGACTAAAGTAGATTGTGCTTCCAATTTCTTTCTAAATTTAATCCCTTGGATAACAAGAAACCGACATAATTAATTTGCTTTATGCAGTGCTCGTGGGGCAGCAAACCTACACCACCTGGGACAACTTCAAATCCACTTCACCTTTACCCGGGCTTTCAGCCACCGACCTTTTAGCATACGAGCAACAACTTGCCATGAACAAAATGGGCGGTATTCACGCCCTGATGCACCCACAGGGACAACACCCTCTCAAGCAAGCAACGATGGGAGTCGGTGCTGCGGGAGCAAGCCAGGCCATATATGACGGCGGATTCCAGAACGTCACGGCTGCCCAGCAGCTAATGTACTATCAGTAAATCGAAAATCAGAAAATCGGAAAGCAGGTTTTATTCGAGTTCTAAGGAAAAAAAAACATTTAGGAGGCTTTTTAATGTGCTTTTTCCGGCGTTTTATTGCACCCTGCTATTTTATATCTGCCTCTATATATAGCATAGGTATATGTTTGCCTGATTGTCAATCGAATGTTTTTCCTGATGTTATTTCGTGTTCGAAATGGCCATTATGAAGCTTTTTTAATATTTTCTCATATATATTTCATATGGTTGCTGTCTATATATATATATATATATATATATATATATATATATATATATATATATATATATAAAGTTTTATTTTATTTGTGCAATTTTACATTTTTATTCTTGTAATACTTGTGTGTATAGGGTAAAATATTTATTTCATCATTTCATGTATAATAGATCGGGTGGAGTGAATAATTATCAAAATTGTTCCACATCTAAAAGAATATATTTCTCATGTTATCTTGTACACGTGGATTGTTTATTAACATCGTAACGATCAACTATGAATTGTAACATTGATAAATTTTTGGAATGCAAGAGCAACATTGATGTATTTTCATTGGGGTAATATGTCAAATATCTAAATTATCAGTTTTAGTCCGTTTTAATATTTAAATTTTTATTTTTTATAAGTCATATTTAAATTTTATTTTTATTTTATTTTAGTACCCGTTTGAAATTTAACGTTAAGTTTTGAAAAAAATTTGAATGTTCCTAAATTATAATAGATCAAAATTGACAGTATAAGTACTTGAAGTGTTTTTAATGGTAGGATACTAAAATGAAATAAAAAGAAAACGTTAGGCATAATTTAAATTTTTTTTTAAAAAATTTAGGTATTAAAATAAATCAAAATTAATAGTTTTGATATTAAATGTGTAGTTTACGCTATTAACAATTTAGGTCAAATAAGAGGAAAAGGTATCCTTTTTAGTAATTATCAAAATTGTTTCTTATTACTCTAATCTTTTTCATGTCATTATTTACATTTAGATTATAATTTTAATTGCAATTTTCTTTAATTAAAGAATACTATTAATGAAGTTTTAGAATACGATGATAACATTGATGAATTTATCACGGAGGAGTCCAATTAACAATTTAGGTCAAATAAGAAGGTAAAAAATATCCTTTTTAAGTCTTGTTCTTTTAATACTTTTATATATACGGGTAAAATACTAATTTCACATGTAACAGATAGGGTGGAACGAGTAAATATGCATATTTATTTATTAAAATAGAATAAAACGAGAATGTTTATGATTAAAATGAAATGTTTCGTAGTTAATTGTCGTAAAAAAATACATCATTAGTTATATGACTAAATAGTAAATATACCAATTTATTTATTGTACGTAGGACTCCTCGATTTTATATTCCTTCCCACTACAGCTTTTCATATTCCTTCCCACATCCACGCCAGTTTTCTTTAACTCTCCTCACCCTTTGATTCGCCGGCAAACATGTATCCCGGCCGCGGGCGAACCCCTCGCAGTGGCCAGTCCTCCTTTCGTGGAGGATATTCCAATCACAGTCATAGCCCAGTAAGTTTCTTCTCTAACTTCACTAATTACTCAATTTTCGTTCTTTCTTTTCTAAAAAAAATTAAATACATTGCATGAACGGTTTAGTTCTTAGTAAAATTGAAGGAGTAGGTTTCTGAACTTGAAGAATTTTTATTTACTGGTATACACTTTAATATATATAATTACCATTAGTTATAGAAGATAGAGTTAATTTTGGATTATTATGAGGTTTGGCGATGGTGGATTCTCTTGTTCTAATGTTTGGATATTAGGTCATAAGTAATGAAAAAAAGTTCTTTTTTCCCTTTGTTTAAATAATTTTGATCACCATCTCCAGGTTGGGGATTTTGGTGAAAAGTCTCATCATACACGGGTCGATGGAATGCCGGAAAGCCAAGGGAGACGGATTCCAAAAAGGTCGCCGAGTGGTTCAAGCTACACTAAGAATGAGAATGCCCCTGTTTACGAATATAGGCTGAAATCGTCATTGCCTGCTGGTACCGGATTTCATGGGCAAAATGATACTCCTGAAATCTTGGGCACTCCGGATGCAGTCCTTAATGATGGCTGCCTGTCATTGTCTCATCACTCGAGTTCTTTGGACTCAAAGCCGGGATTACTAAGAGACCAGATTGAACTTTCATCAGTTGAGGAGACTGAGAGTTGTGCAGCTCCACTGCACCATGCTTTCCCCAACAAGATTAACATCTCCGACTCAGTACACAAGTCCGAGACACCCAAACTATCCTATGAAAGGAGTCCCCAAAATAGTTCAGGTATTTATGATTCGAGTCAGGCTAAGTGTCAAGCTGTGATCGAGCCTTTTGACATTTGCTTGACCAAAATCGGAACCCCAGTCATGCTCAAACCATCTTTGCTTGTAAAGAATAGAGAAAAGCGGAACGAAATCAAAAGATCGACTGAAGGGCAAATAGGAAATGTATTGAGACCTGGGATGGTGCTTCTAAAGAAATATCTGTCTATACCTGATCAGGTGAGGCTGTCTAGTCGCTGTATATCAATCTTCTAGTTAAATGGGCTGCTAAAAAATTCTCTTGATAAATGCTATATCTCTGGTTCACCCATGAACCACTTGTCTTTACTTCTTGTTGATGTGTGTATAAAACTTGAATTTGAGTGTCTTATTTCTATGTTGCTCAGACTCGAGTCCAAGTGTCTGATACTGGTATATTTCCATAAAGTTTTACCAAGTTATCTTTGTATTTGAAGGATCCTCGGAGGTTACGAATTGCTATACTCATATGCTGGTCGCGATGGTTTAAGAAAAAAATGAAGAGTTGAAACAACAGTCTTATTTTAGTGGTTCTTGTGGTTATAACAACCATAGTGGAACTTGCAGTAACCTTGAAGGTTCAATGGCTCCACATCCATTAGTTTTATGTGTTATAACAATCATGTTGTCAGAGTTTTTATATGATTAAAAATAAACAATTACCATGCTAGAAAAGGGTGATTGAAATTGGGACTGTAATCTTAGTTAACTTATTTTGCTTCATACGTGTGTAGGTAAAAATTGTAAGAGCTTGTCGATCTCTTGGTTTGGGTTCTGGAGGTTTCTATCAACCAGGTTACCGTGATGGAGCGAAGTTGCATTTGAAAATGATGTGCCTTGGTAAAAACTGGGATCCGGAGACGGGCAATTACGGAGATCGTCAAACAATTGACAGCGTTGTTCCAGCCGGTATTCCTCGCGAATTCTATCAGTTGGTTGAAAAGGCAATAAAAGATTCACATTCCCTCATACAACAAAAGACTAAGGCTAGCCTTGCGGAAGACATTCTTCCATGGATGTCGCCAAATATCTGCATTGTTAATTTCTACTCTGCAAGTGGTCGACTGGGACTTCATCAGGTCCGACGTTTTAGCCCCTCTTAACTTATATCCTATCCATATACCACTGAAAACTCGGTCGGGTTGCTTGCAGGATAAGGATGAAAGTCCAGGAAGTCTACGTAAAGGATTACCTGTGGTATCTTTTTCTATTGGAGATGCAGCAGAATTTTTATACGGTGACGAAAGGGAAGTCGACAAGGCGGAAAAGGTTGAACTTGAATCTGGGGATGTGCTTGTATTTGGTGGGAAATCGAGACACATCTTTCATGGCGTGGCTGCAATTAAGCAAAAAACTGCACCTGGAAGTCTCTTGGAGGAAACAAATCTTCGTCCAGGTCGTCTAAATCTGACTTTTAGAGAGTACTAAAATCCTAGATACAATTAATAATTCTAGATACAAGCTTTTTGTTTGACTGACTCTTCTAATCTCTTTAGAAGATCTAAGGTTATTTACCATATGATTTCTGAATGTGCTTGTTGAATTGCATTTCCTGCCTCGAATGTCGAAGTTGACGGTTTTACGAGTTCAAAGCTTAATTCCATAACACTTCTTGATGGTTAGCCCTAGAAGTAGAGTTCTTCCAAATCTCCTAATAAAGTGTTGATGATTTGTCATGTCTTGCCATAGGTTCTTCATTTGCATTGCAACCACCATTTCTCATTCTGTTCTTTAACCTTTGATGGTATTCCATCCGTCCCGAATCCGTCCTGAATGTTGAAGTAAAAACTCACTCCAACTCTGTCTTGACATCGACTCCCTTCTTAACAAACTTGCCCCAATATGTCCTTAACCCGAACTAAAAAAAAAACCATTGGGTTGAAATGAAACCCGTCTGATTCGAATATTTTGGCCATATCCAGATACACAATCTAATTAGGCATCTAGTCACTGACACAAGGTACACACACTATGTTAACAAAGAAAACCATGATAGCTACACTTGAAAAAACAAACTACCAAATTCCAATACAAATCTATTGTCTTTACTGATTACATACAAATAAGCACATATAATCTAACCCCACTAATCAAATTCCAATCCTACTGAAACTCAATTACTACAATCACTATTGTTATTGTTGTTATTACTGTTATTAACTTTACTATGATGATTACCAGAGTTGCTGATTCCAGCACCTTTTTTCCCTTGCTTCAACTGTGAAATCTCCAGCTGAGTCTTCATGAAAAACTGCATGCTCTGCAACTCCATCTCCTTGGCGAATTTCATCCTCTGCTTCTCCATCTCCACAACATGCTGAAGCTTCGCGCTCTCCGCTTGCTCGTACGCTTCGCCGAACCGTAATATCGCCCGGGTTATTTCCTTAACTGTGTTATCCCATTTTCTTCTTTTTTCACCTGAATTGGCACCCTTGTGAACCACTCCTATTGCCCTTTTTCCTGTCCGAGGTGGCGGTAAACTGTCGACCGAATCCACATCGTCATCCTCATCATCGTCCTCGGAATCCATGTCCACCTGACCCCGATTCCTCTGATTCTTCAATACAACCATTCTCGGTTGCTTTTGTTGTTGGAAATGTTGTTGTCGTCTTTCTTGAACTCGAGAAACTCGATATGGATTTAAACTGGACCGGATTCCGACTGGAATCCCCATCGATACTTTAGACAAAAAGTCAGCACTTCCACCGCCAACACCACCTGGGGAAGCCGAATTAGCAGGAATCTTGGCGGAGGATCCTATAAGTTTATCCAATTTCTCAAAAAACACCCACTTACTCAGTCCGCCTCCGGCAGCAACCTTAGCTTTCTCTGATTTATACTTCTTCTTAACCGTATCGATTCGGTTCTTACACTGAATATCCGTCTTCGGAGTTTTTGTATACTCTTCTCTGCTACTCACAATATCCGCCACTTCTTTCCAATGCATTTGCTTTAAGTTCCCGCGGCTCAGCTCCAAATACCTCTCTCCCCACGCATCAATCAAAACCTCCGTTGCGCCTTCACTCCAGCAGTCCTCCCTTCCACCGTCGTTGCTCTTCAGCTTCTGCGGCGGCGGAAGCGCCAGCACTATCGCCTTCTCGTGTTGACCCGGCTCTTCCGAAGGTGGCGAATTCGGAGGAGGCGCGGCAGCTACCGTCATGGTTACACGACTATTGGACGGCGAAGACGGCGATGGAGATCCGGTAGCGGCAACCGATGGGTATGATTGGATCTCTTCGCCTTCCTCCATTGGAGATCCGAAAAAAATCGAAGATTTCAGAAGCCGGGGGATTTAGGGTTTCGACGAGAAACGGAAAATGGGGAATTATTCGCTCTAATTTGTTTTTTATTATCGGTGGACGGGAAGGGAAGTGACGGCGTCGGTGGAGGGGGCATTGCATAGGGGACACGTGGAGAAAGGAGGGTGACGTGGAAGTATTCGATTGGTGGGAATGTGTAGATTACGTCACCGGCGTTAATTTTCGGTAATATCGGTCTTATTTTGAGCATTCATTTCCCGATGGTGTACCGAAACTACCCTTCCTTTGCCTAAATTGTAAGTAGCTTTTGTTTTATCAACGTCATCACTCAAATGTCAAATGAAATCTCCTTTGTTTTAAATGGAGAAAAACAATATATATATATATATATATATATAAATTTAAGATCGTTGTATGAGTAAAAACAAATAATCAATATTAAAAGTAAAAAATGTGAAAATATTTACTGAAAAAAATAAAGAAATAATTTCAGTCATTTATTTTTACTAATCAAACGATCTTAAATCTATATAAAATTAAACAGTTTTACATTGTATAAATATATATATTCATAAGAAGGATATCATTTAAGTATAAAAATTGTACTCGGCCTATTCAAAGAGAAAATCCCTTGACAAAAAACGAAAAAGAAAAGAAAATCTCCTTAGGAAGATTCCCCAACTAAAGTTAAGCGTGTGACACAAGTCGATTTGGATTACTTAGAGCGAAACCTTAATTAAAGAAAGTGTTGTTTTTTTATTAAGTATTCGAGTTCAAGCAGTTACAGAGTACGTGCGTATGATCAATGATAAAAAAATTATGAACAAATAGTATCTTATAATCGTATTAAACTATTAAAAAGAATCATAAATATATAACGATGGAATGTTTTTCGCCTTACAAACAAACATACTGGTAAAATAATCAATGGCAGTTCAAGTATTTATAGATTCATAACAAGAATAGATTAATAAGGTTCCTTAATTCCTCCTACAAAATTTAACTCCAAAATCATATTTAAATAACATCAAACTCTTTATCATTGTTACCATTTGCCACTCTTCTAATACTAATTTGTTCATTAAAATTTGAGAAAATCACTTTCACTATGATTTGAGCTAAAACATCTTGATTTAACCTTTAATAGCGGACTGATAAAGATTAAGAGGACAAAGACCATATATACATATTTTAACAAATTTTCAAATTATATTTAAAATATTTTAATAATTTAGTTGATGAATTTTATATTTTATTCACGTAAATTATAAATATCAAAATTTCAATGAATTGAAAACATATAACGGCAAAAGGTTACGAGGACAAAGACCGTATTTGATGCATGGACTTTGGTTTTATGCATGTGATGCAAATCAAGTGATCAATCATCAGAAACACGGATCTCACTCACTACATAAGCAGTCTCCATATAGTTCTAAACCGTAAAAGGTGGCGAGCTTCGTCGGCACTACAGATGTAGTTGAATAAGCTCGTCGCTAACGACGGAAGGAGTGAGGACACCCAAATCTGTGAAGAGTAGAGAAAGACATTGAGGAGGGGTGTAATCTCGAGCGGATTTTTCGACCTCGACTTTGGATGGGATAGGTACCCCGAAATCAATGGTGCGAAGGCAGGACCCATATCCTTAAAATTCCCCAAAATACTCAACAAAACAAACACTTTCTAGTTTCAACAATTCCACTAAATTTTTTTAAACACAAAAAAAATTACCAGTAGAAGGATCAAAACGAGACCAGAGCTTGGTCCGGAACTTATAATCGGCACCGAGGATCAGAACCCACACCCGTTCTTTCAAGTTTTGATCACCCACGGCATTCAAAATTGACCCGGCAGTACCAGGAACCAATAAAACCGGGTCCAAATTCGGGTCATGTAAGGTTGCGGCTTCTTAAACAGCTTCAACCACATCTCCACGGATTGTACAATATCTTCCACTAACATCGCCATCCCAAAATCAAAATCAATTTCCAAATTGAAAACAAAAAGATGAAAACTTTACAAAAATATATGAATTTACTGAGGGAAATTTGGTCTTTCATTTTGAATTTGGGTTTCAGATTCTCGAGGAGAACGAGTTTATCACTTTAAAGGATAGACAGGGAAGACAAGCAACCGATTTACTTACAGAAGCTAAATAAAGAAGAAAGTACAACAAATTATTATATATGTATATATTTACGTTAATTAGTAAGGGTCAAAGAATACGAATTCTTTTTGTTCTTATCTTATTTGAAACATCTTATTTTAATATCCTATTCAAAATTTAACTGTTTTTAAAAAATTAAAAGTTTAAATATTAAAACGGATTAAAATTTATAGTTAGATATTAAATGTGGTAAATTTTTAATAACGGGTATTAAAATGAAATGAAAATTAAACATTAGTCATGTTTTTTAAAAAATAATAAAAGTTTAATTATTAAAACAGACTAAAACTAATGGTTTATGTATTAAATGCGTAGTTTACTCTATTTTATTTTCAGGATAACTTAAATAAACGCCCTCAAACTATATTCTAGAGTGTAATTATGTCCCTAATTTCAAAAATATTTTTTGATTGAATCGTCAAAGTATCAATATTGTATTAATGTACTTAAGCGATAAATGACAATTTAAATCTGTTCTAGAGTATATTTAAAGTACATGGATCAAATTTATGTACATATTTATAATTTAATATCCAAAAAAATTCACATATTTTAGAAATATTTAATATAATAATTATGTGAAATTTAGGGACTAATCGATAACGTAACCATAGTTTATGTCCTTCGGTGCAGAGAAACTTTGTTTCTAATATATAAATGCCACGCGTTGCTGCTGCGTACAAATACAATTAGATTACGATTGGTCACGTTTTACCCACGTGTCCCAATCGCTAGGAAAACAATCCTAAAAGTTTTCTACTAAATAATAAAATAAAGGCTAAATTTTGTATTTAATACTTAAACTATCAGTTCTGATCTGTTATAGCACTTAAACTTTCAATTTTTTTTAAAAAATCATACTTTACGTTTAGTTTTTATTTCATTTTAATATCCCGCCGTTAAAAACTTAACACGTTTAGTACCTAAACTTTTAATTTTTTAAAACTTAATGTTAAATTTTGAACAGGTACCAAAATGAAACCAAAACTAAAGTTTTTTAACTGTGGATACTAAAATGAAACAAAAATTAAACTTTAGGTATAATTTTAAAAAATTAAAAATTTAAGTACTAAAACGGATAAAAACTAATGGTTTAAATGCTAAACCCGTAATTTACTCATAAATAAAATAATATAAAAGCAAAAATACAATATTTTTGAATAAATTTATTCTTAGTTTCTAAGAATAATATTAGTAGTTTGTATTTGAGTTTCTTAAATGTAATAATAGAAAACTCAGAAAGGGTATTACGCATGAATAACAACATAACAAAACCGAGGCTCTAATACCATGTTAAGCATCCAACGCGAGTAGTATCGGAATACTCTAATCGATGTAGAATAACGGTTTAACAAACGAAAATTAGATTCAATTGTTCTCATTTATTTCTAGCTGTGAGTATTCGAGTGAGATTAATGAGTGCTTGCCTCGATCTCCTTACGTCCGAGCTGCTACTTTCGGGCAGAGAATCGATGGCTGCTGCAGCAAGATTAGCATGCTTCGCCGCGAGTTCTTTCGTCCTTTGTATTCCGTTGCTCTTCCACAGGTACTCAAGTGCCTGTGTTCTCAACATCAATACCGTAATTCCCACTGGTTCGATTTTAAGTAGGATTGGGCTGCGAAATCGAACTTACCGTATTTATATTGGCGGAGTTGTCGAAGCCCTGCTCGGTCACGGCTTTCAACCGAGGAAACTCCTCCATGGCAAATAATATAGGAGCAGTTATGATTCCCTGCAAAAATCAGATCTATGTTCGTCAATGTATGCACTTGAAAAAGGGTTTCGAAAAAACGGAATGAACAGAACATGTCGTTGATCGAATATACGTCTCATACGGACGCAGGTGCAGGGCCTAAGAGATATGGTATGATGCGGTTAGACCAATTACCTGTCGTATGTCCGATAACGGACCCTTTCCTAATGAAGCTGATGTGCCTGTGAAATCGAGAATATCGTCTATGAACTGATATGCCATTCCCTGGGAAACGGATTAAAAAGAATCAGGAAATGGCAAAAAAAGGTACTGTAAAACACGAACTGAGCGTATATTCGATACGCTCATGTACTGAAACACGGATCGTAAACTAGAGAGGATGGCGTTTAAGAAGTTTACAGACCAAATTCTTGCCGTATTCAAAAGCCGACATTGCAACTTTGGGTGTTTGATCGGATAAAAGGGCCATTGCCTTGCAGCTGTTGGAGACCAATGATGCAGTCTTGTAGTAAGTCTTCTGCATATAATACTCCATGCTGCAATTAAGAAGTTTTTCTCCAAAATTTTTAGTTAGACATGAGAATCGAATAAAAATACTTCGGAAAAGAATAAAGAGTTGGTCCGTCCAACTCGGGATCATACCTGCAGCGCTGCTCGACCGTTGCAGCCATTTGCATGGTTTCACCCGTAACAAGATTTTCGACTGCTGTCGCTAGTAATGATACAATCTGCTGTTCAAATAATGATCAAGTGTCGGATTTGAGTACGTTTCCGGCTCGGGTAAGCTTGATTTTTCGAGCTTTCTTCATATTCAGTCAATTGTACTTACATACCTCATTGTTTTTCAAGGAAGCGAGGGCCCCTAGAGCTCGAAAAAGCAGAAAATCCCCTGCTAACACAGCTAACTGCATAGTATCGATTAATAGCCAGGGATGAATACTAAAAGTTATGAACACGTTTCAATTAACATGAGATGTATGCATTCAGTTACCTTATTTCCGAACACAGAATTTAACGAACCGACGCCACGCCTCGTTTTCGCATCATCCAAGATATCATCATGAATTAGACTAGCCACCTAAGTTCACAAAGACTATTAGATCAATCTAACAATGTATACAGAAATGTTTCTCCACATGAGAACTGTTTTATGCAGAGATTATTGGTCTGTGCCTGGAATGAGGTATTGTTTGCTTCGGAGGCGAAGGACTAACATGGATCATCTCGGTTATTTCGGCTATAAGTTTCTGTTTTAGACGCAGTTGAACTCTCGATGTATCTTGGATGCAACTAAAAGATGATCCGGGTTTATGTTTATCCATTGATTTAGCCATCAACAACAAAACCTGCAAAAAAAAGTATGAAAATCTCCTTGAAGTACCCCTGTTTCGATCCTCGAAGAACCGAGTACCTGTGACCATCACACTCGTTTTAGTGTGAGTAACATAGGTGGGAATATCGAATACACAACATCCCTCGGTTTCTTTCAGTCAGAGATCGAACCAAACTACTAAGTAGTAGTGTTTAGTTGCTGGTTTATGAATGTAAAATGTGATCATGAGCATGATGGAACATAAAACATTTAATAATGTTCTTATTACCATGGAACATGTCCTCTTCCCTTCCACTCCATGTTCGAAGAAATATCGAGCAGCCGAGGAGAGCTCAGGGACCTAAATGACAGAAATCCATGCTTCAATATCATCCTCATTGTAATCAGACTTATCTAAAACAACTCTTTTATTGAGATCTAGAGAGAAAGGGAATGTTGCTCTCTAGAGGACTCGGGTTCGAGCAGCAAAGTTCGGGCAAATCCGAATGCTTCTTTCGACCGACTTAAGCATCGGAAAGCGTCCCGGAAGTTCGATTCCGGCAAGCCTCCGATAATATATCCTTTTACTAAACATCCAAGAGAAAAGACAAGACATAGCAATGAAAATACCTCGGCAACTGCAGATGAACGCAACCTGTTTGAAACAAGTGAGATTTCATCAGCAACAAGGGAGAATGGATCCACCTTTTCCTGGAAAAAGAATTGACTTTCAGCTTCAGATTATGATTGTTGAATCCAAATTTACCAATAAATGAAACCCAGAATTTGTTTTTTTTTTTCAATTAAGAAAAACAATTGAAGAACAAAGCTTTTTTTAATGTACCTTTGGATTAGAATCGATGGAAGAGTGAGAATTAGCTGTCAAAACAAGAGATTGGCGGTGTTGAGGACAGTCAAACAAAGATTTTCTGGGAATCTCATAAATCCTGGAAAACGCCCGAGAAAATAGTGTCTTCATTTTCCTGATGCTGCTACAGAAAATATAGGATGAAGTAAATCATGTCAAAGGAACAAAACAGTGGGTGGGCTTTCTTTTAGAGAAATAAGAGTTAATTTCATAATACGTCCCTAATTTATGAGCATTATTTCAAATTAATCTCTAATCTTTAAAAATTTCAATTTCATCCCTAAACTATGACTATCATTCTAAATTAGTCCTCAAACTTTTAACATTTCATTTTCATCCCAAACTATGATTTTCATTCTAAATTGGTCCCTACACATTTTTAACATTTCAATTTAATCCTAAATTATATGTTTATACTAATCACATCCCTTGTTAGTAAAATCATTAGACCAAATTATATTATTATATGTTTGAAAATAAAATAAAATTTAGGTTAAAATTAAATATGCAAAAATTTAAGGACTAATTTAGAATGATATTCATAGTTTGGGGATGAAATTAGAATGTTCAAAAGTTTAAAGATTAATTTAGAATGAAAGATATAATTTAGGGATGAAATTGAAATGTTTAGAAGTTTAAGGATTAATCTGAAATGAGAGTCGTAGTTTGAGACATACGATGTAATTAACTCAATAAATAATGTTAAAAAAGGATAAACTAAAAGAACGGTTACTTTTATTTCAGTTGGTCATTTATAATCACTAATTTTGAAAATATTATGCCATAACAGTCATTTATGTTATCAATTAATTAAATTTTAATATATTATATTATAAATTATTATATTTTGATATATAAGCCGACAACTCTTAATCTTAACCTTTTCTCAACAACTCTTTAAATATTATTGTTGAAAACATTTTGATATTTCGATATAACAAATTAAGTTAAATGAATTTTAAGATTTTCCAAAATGATTTTCTAAGTATATTCGATATAATTATTCGAATATCAAAACATTACTCAAAATATTTCAAAAATCATTTTTAAATCCTTACTTAAGTATAAAATTAAGTTTTAATCTTAAAACAATTTCAAAATAATCTTTCAAAGTATTTCGAACCATTTCAAAGCCAAAAATTCTAGATTGCTCAGAGGGAACCGATTCCCCCCCCAAGGGGGTACCGATTCCCCCTGAATGGTTTGGCTCCGAGATTTCCAGAATGCTCGGAGGGAACCGATTCTCCCATAGGGGGTACCGATTCCCCCCAGTTCAACGGTCGAAATATTTAAATTTTACACTTAGAGAACCGATTCCCTATGAGGGGGAACCGATTCCCCCCACGCTCCAAGCTGTTTTATTAATTGTTTTCACACTAAAACGGCTATATTATCTTCATTAATTATCCCCAACGTTCAGAAGTGATTCAAGGTGTATTTAAACAAATTCTGAAGCCCTTGATCAACAAGAAATCATAGAGAAACAAGAGAGAAAGCATCAAACACCAAGTTTGTGCAAATCAAGCCAATTTTCCTTTCAATATTCATTTTGCTTTCAAGAACTCCATTTGTGCTCATTTGTAATTATCTTTGAGTGTTCTTTTCTTGTTCTAGAATTGTGCAAACATCTTACTTTGTGAGGTTTTCCTTGTAAGTTTGCAAATTTGTAATCTTCTCTTTGGGAAAATAGTGTTCTCAAGAATTGGGGTATATTCTTGAGGGTTTTGTAAGGTTATCTCTTTGGCCTCAAAAGAAAGAACAAATTAGTGAATTTGTTGGAAAATCCTTAGTGTGGATAGCTAAGGTAGTGGACGTAGACTTTGATTGAGAAAGTCGAACCACTCTAAATCGCTGTGCAAATCTTTTCAATTTTCTGCAAAAGCTTCCACCGAATTTTTAATTGCCAATTCACCCCCTCTTGGCTAATTCCGTCGATCGATTAACTCAACAATTGGTATCAGAGCCTAACTCATTTGAAGGTTTAATCGCCTCTTGAGTCGATTCGGGAAGAGTTATATCGATTATCAAAGTCATCAATGGCCTCCGCTTCAAACTTCGACTCCGGTCTCGATTCGATGCCCGTCAACAAGCCTCCTTTCTTCAATGGAGCTAACTATGCCTATTGGAAGAATAGAATGATGTACTTCATTCAAGCAAGTGACATGGGAGCATAAAATGCTTTAGAAGAATGATACATCAAACCTCTCACTCATCCAAGGTTGTGGAGTGAAGGAGAGACAAGAATGTTCCAGCTCAACTCCAAAGCCATCCATATCATTTTTTGTGCTCTTGGACCAGATGAATACGGAAGAGTTTCATCGTGTACAACCGCCAAAGAAATATGGGACAAACTTCAAGTCACTCATGAAGGTACCGATGAGGTAAAGAAATCTAAAATTAGTATTCTAACGCATAGCTATGAAAATTTCAGGATGAAACCAAATGAAGATATCAAAGCTATGACGGATAGATTTTCAACGATTGTCAATGGTCTCAAATCATATGGAGAGATCATTTCAAATGAAAAGCTTGTGAGGAAGTTAGTCTACTCCCTCCCAAAATCGTGGCAATCAAAGAAGACGACAATCATCGAGTCTAAGGACTTAACGTCCTTAACTCTTGAAGAGCTAATTGGGTCACTCCTCACTCATGAAATGATGCTCGAAGATGAGGTGGACCTCGACAAAATTGACGAGACACCAAAGGAGAAGGAGAAGAAGAAAACATTGGAGTTGCTCTCAAATCCACAAAAGATGAGAGTGATTCGAATAACGATGACGATGACGAGGAAATGGCATTGTTTGCCAAACGGTTCAGAAAAATGATGAGATCTTATCGAGGAAGAAAATTAAAACGAAATGAAGGCCTCAAAAATGAACTGAAAGAGAAGGACCCAATCATTTGCTACGAATGCAAAAAGCCAGGGCATGTTAAATATGATTGCCCACAATTGAAGAAAAAGGGTCAATCAAAGAATAAGCACAAGGCTCATGTGGCTACATGGAGCGATGAAGAAAGTTTCGATGAAGAGGAACAAGAAGTAGCTAACTTGTGCTTGATGGCATTTGGGGAAGATTCTAAGGTAACCTCTAACTCATCCGATTTTGATGATTTATCCTATGATGAGTTATTAGAGGAATATAATGGGTTTGCTTCGAATTATGAGAAATTATTTTTAAAATATAAAAATGATGTTTCAAAATTGAAAAAGGAAAACAAACTCATATCCAAAACCAACAACGATCTTGAAAGTAAAATCAAAGACTTGCAAATCAAACTAGAAGAGTTTGAAAAGAAAAATTTAGATTTGCAAAATTTACTTTCAAAGATCAATGATGATCATCAAAAGAAAATTGATGATCTTAAAACTTCTTTTGATAAAGTTGGAACAAAAACATTTTGAAAAAGGTGGAAATTCAAAATCCAACTTTGTTAGAAAAGGTTTTAGAAACTACAATCATAGAGGTCCCCAAAGAACCTCTAATGGAAAAATCGTTAGAAGTATGTGGGTTCCTAAAGAACTCATTACTACTAAAGATAAAAAATATCCTACACAAATGGATACCTAAGGGGACTAGGATTTTGGAAACTAATGAATATGGACCCAAAAGAATTTGGGTACCAAAAATCAAAAGTTAATCTATGTTTATAGGGAAAGGAGCATTGCTACAAGGCACGTGAAACAAATTCAAATTCATGGTACCTTGATAGTGGATGCTCAAGACATATGACCGGAGACAAAAGCCGGTTCATTGAGCTTAACGCCAAAAATGGAGGAGAAGTGACTTTTGGAGACAATTCAAAAGGTCACATTGAAGGTATTGGTACAATAGGTAATACCTCTTCCATACAAATTAAGAATGTTTTATATGTGAATGGATTAAAGCATAATCTATTGAGTATTAGTCAATTATGCGATAAAGGATTCAATGTCTTATTTAAAATTAATGGTTGTAAAGTCATTGACATTGCATGTAATCGGATTATGCTTGTTGGTCATAGAATAGGGAACATTTACATGGTACATTTAGATTCTTTTGATATGACTAATTTATGCCTAGTTGCTAAAGATGAACATGATAGTTGGTTATGGCATAGGAGACTAGGACATGCTAGTATGAGTGTTTTGCAACGGCTAATTCAAGGTGATTTAGTTCGAGGGTTGCCTAAGCTTAAATTTGATAATGATAAAATCTGTGATGCTTGTGCTAAAGGAAAACAAAAGCGTGTTTCTTTTAAATCCATTAATGACGTATCAACTAGTAGAGTATTACAATTGATCCATGTAGATCTTTTGGGCCAACTAGGACTACTAGCTTGGGTGAAAACAATATGCATTTGTCTGGTAGATGACTATTCTAGATATACTTGGGTTCTATTTTTAAGTACTAAAGATGAGCATTAGAACAGTTCATCACATTTTCAAAAATAATCCAAAATGAAAAGGGTTACTCTATAACTAGTGTTAGGAGTGATCATGGCACTGAATTTGAAAATCTTGGATTTATTGAATTTTGTAATTCTAACAGTATTAGTCATAAATTTTCAGCACCTAGAACCCCTCAACAAAATGGAGTTGTTGAGAGGAAAAATCGAACTTTAGAAGAAATGGCTAGAACCATGCTTTGTGAAAATAATTTGCCAAAATATTTTTGGGCGGAAGCCACAAATACCGCTTGTTATGTTGTAAATCGAGTAATGATTAGGCCAATTTTAAAGAAAACTCCATATGAAATTTTCAAAAATAAAAAGCCTAACATTAGTTATTTTCATCCTTTTGGATGTAAATGTTTTGTTTTAAACAACGGTAAAGAAAACCTTGGCAAATTTGATGCTAAAAGTGATGAAGGAATTTTTCTGGGTTATTCCTTAAATTCTAAAGTCTATCGTGTATTTAATAAAAGAACTTTAGTTGTAGAAGAGTCTATACATGTTGTTTTCGATGATAATCCCCTTCCGAGGAAGGATTCTTGTGTGAATGATGATGTAGGTGTTATAAATACAAATGACGTTAGACATGAAGTTGGAGAACCATCATCAAATGAAGAAACGAAAAATGAGGAAACTCATGATCCTCTTGAGAATCCAACCATTGAAGAAAGGGAAGTATCTTATCCAAGAGAGTACAACTATGTCAAGGATGGTGAAATTATAGGTGATCCATCAAAAGGGGTAACAACTCGATCTTCTCTTAGAAATATTTGTAATTATGTTGCATTTATCTCATGCATAGAGCCTAAGAATATTAAAGAAGCATTAAATGATGAACATTGGATTATGGCTATGCAGAAGAGTTAAATCAATTTGAGAGAAGTAAAGTATGGACATTAGTTGAAGGCCTAGTAATAAATCTACTGTAGGTACTAGATGGGTATTTAGGAATAAGCTTGATGAGAGTGGTAATATAGTGAGAAACAAGGCTAGACTTGTTGCTCAAGGGTATATTCAAGAAGAGGGCATAGACTATGATGAAACATACGCTCCCGTAGCTAGGATGGAAGCAATTAGAATGTTATTAGCATTTGCATGTTTTCATGAATTTAAATTATATCAAATGGATGTTAAAAGTGCATTTTTAAATGGTTTTATAAAAGAAGAAGTGTATGTGGAACAACCTCCAGGTTTTGAAGATTCAAAATTTCCAGATCATGTTCTTAAATTGACAAAAGCTCTTTATGGTTTAAAACAAGCTCCTAGAGCTTGGTATGAAAGATTGTCAAAATTTTTAATTGAAAAAGGTTTTTCAAAAGGAAAGGTTGACACTACATTGTTTTTAAAGCATAAAGGTAAAGATTTATTAGTAGTTCAATTTATGTTGATGATATAATATTTGGTTCTACTAATGATGTTCTTTGCCAAGAATTTTTTAAGCTAATGCAAAGTGAGTTTGAGATGAGCATGATGGGAGAGCTCTCATTTTCTTGGGACTCCAAATCAAGCAAAGAAAAGATGGCATCTTCATTAATCAAGCTAAGTACGTCAAAGATATGCTCAAGAAGTTTGGACTGGAAAATGGGAAACCTCATGACACTCCAATGAGCTCTTCAACAAAGCTTGACTTAGATGAAGGAGGTAAATGTGTAGATGTTAAATTATATAGGTCAATGATTGGCTCTTTGCTTTATCTAACTGCAAGTAGATCGGACATCATGTTTAGTGTTTGCTTATGTGCTAGATTTCAATCATGTCCTAAGGAATCACATTTACTAGCTGTTAAGAGAATCTTTAGATACCTTAAGGACACTCCTAGTTTAGGACTTTGGTATCCTAGAGACTCTAGCTTTAGCTTGCATGCCTTTTCTGATGCGGATTATGGAGGATGCAAATTAGATAGGAAAAGCACCTCCGGTACTTGTCAATTCCTTGGAAATATGCTGATTTCTTGGTTTTCAAAGAAGCAAAATTGTGTTGCATTATCTACCACTGAAGCGGAATACATTTCAGCCGGTAGTTGTTGTGCACAAGTTTTATGGATGAAACAACAACTTTTTGATTATGGAATTGAAGTAGGTACTATTCCTATCAAGTGTGACAATACTAGTGCTATTTGGTTCACTAAAAATCCCATCCAACACTCTAGAACTAAACACATTGAAATTAGACATCACTTCATTAGAGATCATGTCACTAAGGAAGATGTAGTTCTAGACTTTGTTGATACTTTGCATCAATTAGCGGATATTTTTACAAAACCCTTAGATAAGGAAAGGTTTTGGACACTTAGGAGAGAATTAGGTTTAACTGACCTATCTTCACTTAGTGTTTAAAATAATTCAGCACTTTTAATAAATAATGAAAAATGCTCATAATAGTAATTTTTGATTGCATTCATTGCTATTAGTTAGGGGGAGTTTATGATTCTTGATGAAAAATTAATTTTATGTTCAAATATCGATTAAAGATTAATTTAATTGTTTGAACATAATTATTTTTCAATATGAGTTGCCTATACCACTAGAGAAATTAATTTAGCATTTTGTGTGCTTAAAAATCGGATTTTAGCATTTTGGTGCAGAGGGAATCGATCCCCCCCATGAGGGAACCGATTCCCCCTTTGAATAGGAACCGATTCCCCCACAGGGGAATCGATACCCCCTGGGGTTCTGTTAAAATCGGGCCAGAACACCCAAAACCCCAAAACCCCAAAACCCTTCTGCCGTTCTCTCTCTCAATTTCTCAAATCTCCATTCTTGCCTCAAATCATTGATTTTAATCGGAAAACACTTCAAATATCATCTCCTAAACTTGCAATCATCATTAAAATCGTGCAAACAACATCTAAATTCCCTTAATCTTCATCTTTCAAGGTAAATTTTTCTAAACTCTCTATTTCATTGATTTTTGAACATAGGATTAGTTTTAATTAGTTCTAGGTTGAAATAGTGATCGAGCATTGATTGTTTAGTGATTAGAAACTAGATGTTACAACTAATTTCATCAAAAACACAAAAATTTTCCAAAAAATTTAAATTTTCAAAATTTTTTTTTTAAAAAAAATTTGTTTTTCAAATTATTGTGTTTTGATTAAATTATGTTGTTGTTATGAAAACTATACATATATTGTTTCTCAAAACCATATTTTTCAAAAGATTTTCAAAAACTTTGCCATTAGGATTGATTTAGAGAACCTTGAAATATTGAGGACTCAATTGAGTTTTGGGATTAATTAAATTGCATACATTTGTTTTTAAAATTGCAGGTTATCCAATCAATTCCGATTTCCTTCACCATGTCTAATCCTAAACGTGCTAGGTCTTCATCTAGTCGTTCTAGTCGTCAACCAAATCCACCTCCAAATCCTCCTCCTATTCCTCAAAATCCTATTCCAATCTTGATCCTAACTTGACTATCCAAATTCTTGTTTCAATCAACCGGGTCCTAAAGATTATCGTTATTGGTTTTACCAATATTTTGACTCGTATAAGATTAGGGAAGAACGTATCCCATCTCTTCAAGCTATGGTTGCTATTAACTTTAAATATCTCCCTATCTTGCACGAATGGAAATTTGATAAACTTTTCGAACTTGAACCCGTTGTCTATCATCAACTTGTTCGTATCTTCTACGGTAATGCCGTTTGTATCAAAAATCGTGACAAGACCAAAACCATAGGAGTACGTTCCTATCTCCTAGGTCAATATTTCCATCTTGATCCGGATTACATAGCCAATGCCTTAGGCTTGGATAATGAAGGTTTATCAAATGAAAAACAAGTTTTAGGCTCACGATATAAACGGAATGATAGTGCGAGTGTTCTAGATCTTCATGAGCGTTTTCTTCATCTCATGATCACTTGGTGGTTTCGACCATCTGGGGGTCGTTATTATACTCTTAGAGCTTTAGACCTATGGTGGTTGCATTGTTTTGAACACAACATAAAAATAAACCTTTCCGAGATTATCTTTGCTGAGATCGTTGAAACCGTTAACCTAGTGCCAAATAAGAAACTCTGTTCTTCACTAGTTTACGGTTGTATTCTTAGTAATCTCTTTTCTAAAGCCGAGCTTCGAGTTGGTCTAGATGCCGCTTTTCTTCTTAAGAAACAAATCAATCTTCTTTCTTTAACAAGAGCGGGATGGGTCAAAAATAAAGAAACCGGTGAATGGGTTTCGATCTTCTGCAACTACTCCGGGAGCTAGTTCTTCACAAGCTCCACCCGAAGCTGACGAAGATCTCGAGCAATTAATGCGAGACATTGATGAAGCTGAAGATGAACCTGAGCAGCCCGAGGAGTAGCCCGAAGAGCAAGCACAACAATCGACTCAAATGCCTCCATATTTTCAATCTTTTATGGAGACATTTGATTACCGATATGTGACCATGGATTCACGCTTTAATTCTATAGAGTCCCATTTATCCACAATGGGAGCTCAACAATTAGAAATTCTTAGAGAAATGCGTGCAAATAATGAAGCAACCAACGCACGTATTAATGACCTCACTAACGAAATGACCGCTATGCGAGCTCGTTTTCCTACTCCTGATCCGGATATGTGATTAAATGTTTTACTTTCCAAACTTATTGTTTTAACATTTTGAATATTTTGGAATGTTTGAATTTGTGGATTGTGAATTTGTTTGGATTTATGGATGGTTTGAACTTATATGTTTGGTGTGATTTATTTATTATTGCATCATTTACATCATTATTAGCAATATGACCAATTTTGCCATATCACATTATTTACGAATATTGATGACAGAACTAATGGCTAATGTTTCTCTTAATTGTGATCTTAGCAGCTTATGCATACATATACCTAATCAATTGGCTAAAAGTTTTTCATGTTTCTTTGAATCTTTTTGATTTAACAAAAAGGGGGAGAAGTGTAAGTGTGTGTTTTAAGTGTGTTTTAAAATGATAAATGTGTTTTAAAATGATAAATGGGAGAAGTGTTAAAGTAAGGGGGAGTAATTTCAAAACTTGATTTCAAAATCTTAAAATTACTAAAATGTTTTGTTATATCAAAAAGGGGGAGATTGTTGAAAACATTTTGATATTTCGATATAACAAATTAAGTTAAATGAATTTTAAGATTTTCCAAAATGATTTTCTAAGTATATTCAATATAATTATTCGAATATCAAAACATTACTCAAAATATTTCAAAAATCATTTTTAAATCCTTACTTAAGTATAAAATTAAGTTTTAATCTTAAAACAATTTCAAAATAATCTTTCAAAGTATTTCGAACCATTTCAAAGCCAAAAATTCCAGATTGCTCAGAGGGAACCGATTCCCCCCCAAGGGGGTACCGATTCCCCCCTCAAGGGGGTACCGATTCCCCCCTGAATGGTTTGGCTCCGAGATTTTCAGAATGCTCGGAGGGAACCGATTCCCCCATAGGGGGTACCGATTCCCCCTGTTCAACGGTCGAAATATTTGAATTTTACACTTAGGGAACCGATTCCCTATGAGGGGGAATTGATTCCCCCCACGCTCCAAGTTGTTTTATTAATTGTTTTCACACTAAAACGACTATATTATCTTCATTAATTATCCCCAACGTTCAGAAGTGATTCAAGGTGTATTTAAACAAGTTCTGAAGCCCTTGATCAACAAGAAATTATAGAGAAACAAGAGAGAAAGCATCAAACACCAAGTTTGTGCAAATCAAGCCAATTTTCCTTTCAATATTCATTTTGCTTTCAAGAACACCATTTGTGCTCATTTGTAATTATCTTTGAGTGTTCTTTTCTTGTTCTAGAATTGTGCAAACATCTTACCTTGTGAGGTTTTCCTTGTAAGTTTGCAAATTTGTAATCTTCTCTTTGGGAAAAGAGTGTTCTCAAGAATTGGGGTATATTCTTGAGGGTTTTGTAAGGTTATCTCTTTGGCCTCAAAAGAAAGAACAAATTAGTGAATTTGTTGGAAAATCCTTAGTGTGGATAGCTAAGGTAGTGGACGTAGACTTTGATTGAGAAAGTCGAACCACTCTAAATCGCTGTGCAAATCTTTTCAATTTTCTGCAAAAGCTTCCACCGAATTTTTAATTGCCAATTCACCTCCCTCTTGGCTAATTCCGTCGATCGATTAACTCAACAATTATATATATATGTATATATTGAACATAAATACTTTAAAGCATTATTTAGCTCATCAAAATAACAAAAGGATATTAGGTGATAGTAAGTAAAACATAAAAAATAATTAAAGAATATATAATTTAAATGTATAACGCGATGAATAGAGACCGAAGGGTTAGAAAATAAGTAAATTGTTTTTTTTTAATTTTAAAAATCGCTCGTTTTATTAAAAAAATAAAATATTCAGAATTACAATGAATATTTATGAGTATAATCGTAAACGTAAACTAAATTATAATTAATTAGGGTATTTTCCTATAACAATTAACACAAAAACTAGCTACCTAAATCACACAAGACCATAAAAGAAAAAGGTTAAAAAACCTAACCACTGCTCGAATAAAATAAAGATACGAACAAATCTAACTGCATCGGCAAACGAACCACGAAATGGGATGGAATTACTTAAAGACAACCGACAAATCGCAGATAAGAGTCAAGAGACGTGAGAAAACTATTCACGAGCGCAAAACGCATATCCAAATCAATCTGAGGGTTCAAAGAAGGGAAGATCAGTATGATAAAAAATAAACGTCATATTGATCAGTCGTGGCAATGTCAAATCCAACCCTGTGAATAAATATAAACAAAAAAGGGCAAAAACTGTAAGTTACCAAAAGGAAGAGAACATGTCATATAGACATAATTATTCTTATTAAAAAATTAAAGAAAAAGAAAAAATATAACTAACGGGCGACAATCAGCATCAAAACCGATGACGCCGCCGGTTAAACAAAATTAAAGAAGAAAAAGGTGGATTGATCAATAAAATTGACACAAGTTGTAAAGAATAAAAAAGAGAGAGAGGAGGAGGAAGAAAACGGCTACGATTTTTTTTAAGTGTTGATGATATGTCTAAAATATGTAAATTGCTAGAATTGATATTAATAATTTTACGTCATGGTTTAATCTTAATTCGCATATCGTGTTATAAAATGATATAATAAATATTAAAATTAAATGTAACGATTAATAATTAGGAGGTAATTGTTAATAAGTTATCATAGAGACAATCCTCGGTAAACATTTTTTTACGTACTTCTGGATTTTGAAACTTCGTCCTAGTTAACTTGGATCGACTTGTGTCGCGTACCTAGTTTTGGTGAATAAGTCTCTCATCGAAGATTTGTTGCATACACAATAACTCAAATTCAAGACATACTGAAACGATATCAAACTACTTACCACTTTAACCATCCCCATTGATCTTTAGAAAACATTTTTTTTAACATAAACGAATGAAGTAAAACTCCTAAACAGACAAAGCTATTGGATTCTCCCTGTTATAGGCCTCCAATGCTTCTGCTGGCGGCTCCATGAACACGTGAACAGGACCATGCATCTCCAGGCCAGGCCACTAATCCATCAGCAAGTCTGTTACCTTCACGCGGAGTATAGCTGAACTGCAAGCACCAATCTCGTTGCACCAACTCATGGATATGCGGAACCATAGGCGATATGCCATCAACCTCCGGTTGCCGATGAAGAACGGCAATGACATCTTTATTATCCGACTCGACAATAATTATACGTAGATTTCTTTCCCATGCAACATGCAACCCCGTGTAAAGCCCCCATAACTAATTTAAAATACTAACTAATTTTCTTTTAAAAGCTATTTTTAGTTGTTTTAATCAGTTAAACCAATTTTGGCCAGTTCGAATGTTGCCTAATTCTTGGTACAACATACAAAGGAAGTCCTCCCTCAAAGACCCCACTCAACACATAACCTCACATTCACACTATCCACCTTGTCTATACAAGTATTGATCAATTTTATACGGACTACATCCTTTATACATCCAACAACAACATCAACCGAGGGAGCCACACTCCGAAATTGTCTAAAATTACGTTCTTCCCAAATACTATAGACAAAAGTCGTCCAAGCCAATTTAAGAATTTGAACAAGAAGCGACTTACCTCTCCAATGCAACACTGCCCACATACAAGGTCCCAAGATACCCTTCCAAACACTACACGAATAAGAACACTCAACAAACAAGCGGTTTCTCGAATCCATCCCCTCTCCACACAAACCACACACCTCATTCGAGACAATTCCAAATCGAACAAGTCTATCCTTAGTCGGTAATCTATCAAAACAAGCCATCCGAGTTATAATTGAGTGCTTCGGAATATGATTAAGAAACCAAATGAGCTTATGCCAATCTACCTTGTCTCTCCTTTCTTGAACTCTCTCCCACACCCAACTACTAGACACAATCGACCAATCAACAATCCCTCCAAATAAAACCTCCTCCTCAGCTCTCAACTTCATCAACCTCCTCATCACCCAACTGAACTAAGGCTTACAATCGACAAACCTAAAGTCATCCCCCTTCAACACATAAGTCCCAATCTAGGTCACCCAAAGAGAGCCCTCACCTGCCAAAATCTTTTTAATCAACATCAAACAACAAGCTTTATTCCACCCCAAAAGATTATTCGAGCCCAAGTGATTAGTGCTTGAGATTGACTCATCTTAATTGCTAAATTCTTCATTTTACGAACATATCACTGCTAAATTGGGATGTGTTTGTTTACTTTCTGTGCAAAGGTCAGCTTACTGGAATTAATAGCAAAAAGACGTATTATGCACCTTTTTTATTTTTTGGTCACGACTACAGACATGGGCACGACACTAGGCACGACACGGGTCTGACGTGGCAGTTTCTAGAAGGTCCAAGTTTACGCGATGAGTATTCTGGAAACAACTCAGTATGATATGTGGAGGCTTTCTAGGAAATTTGGATTTTAATTTTCAAAACTTAAGGACTTATCTTTTAATTTGTTTTAATTTCCTTGTTATCTTTAGGATTTCAAAGCCTATAAATACCCTCCTTTGGGTATTGATAACTCCATAAAAAGATTCTATTTCTAGTCTTTTTACTTAAGTTATTGCTCGTCTAAACAATGTGATCATAGCATATTAGTTGCATTTAGGCTATAATTGCATGTGGTGGATAAGTTTTACCTAGGCAAAATTTATTTTGTTTGACTGATGCTGCTGAGGAGAAAAGGCTTGTGTGGATTGTGTGTGTGCAGGAATTAACTTAGGAGGAACATTTTAGTCGTGACAATATATTTCGCAGAGGCCAGTGGAACACAGAAGACAAATACAGTGAAGAACAGATTTATCTTGCCAAGGCAAGATTTATCTTGCAAGTCTAAAGCGAATCTGACGAATTGCTTATGTCACCTGCCAGTTGTACGACTGACCTCACGTGCAATCGGACCCCCAAGATTCTGACAATATCCCTTTCCATCTATAGCTTGGATAAGTTAACACGAGTATTTAGGGAATATTTAATTATGTGAAACCCTAGTAAAATTCTCTCAATAAATACTCAGTCACATCCACAAAAAAATGAGGAGGGAGGCAAGGAAGAAGAAAACTTCCTGAGGCGTGGAGTGAGCAGATGCAGTACTTTACCTTCTACCGTTCTCCAACCCGATCGTTCTTGGTGTCCTCCATAGCCAGGCTATAGAAGAGCGACGGTCAGGCCTCGAGAGAGGTTGGCCGCCAGAGCAGACGCGGTGCTGGTCAGAGATGTCACGGCAGATCCCCCTATTTGGGAGTCGTTCTTCCTTTGTTCTTAATTTCTTTACCTCAAAGAAATATATTATCATCTTATTAACTAATGATGTACAGAATTATATACCTTAATAAATTACAAGTTAATAAGAATGACTAATAATCTATAGAACTATATACCTTAATACATTAGAAGTTAATAATATATGTTTAAAAATAACTCTCAATCATTTTTTGTACTTAAACCTAATACCTTAAGGAATAACAATAATTTTTTTACCACCGAAATCACCTAGTGATAAATAAATCATTAAATAATTTATTTAAATAAAAAAAAGTGACAATGAAATTAATTATTAATATTTTAGAAAAGATAAAAGAAAATGTACAAAATCTTATAATTTAATTACGTTGGCCCAAAAACTCAAGGGCATATTTTATTATAGAGAACTGTCTAATTAATTACAGCGGCCCAAAAACCTAATGTCCGTCGTATACAAAGGAAAATGGACCGTCTTAGAATTAATTGCATTGATCAACTGTGGTGGTAAGCCACGGTGGTGAAATTTTTTGAATAGATGTATAGATTAAATTAATATTTTATTTAAAATTTAAATATTAAATAAATATTTTATTTTAAATTTAGAAATCAAATTAAATTAATTTTTTTAGTTGTGATCAAAAAGTTATAAATGAATAATATAAGTGATCAAAATATTACTTTGAAAATTTTAAATAACTATTATCTTATAATCACCTACATGAGGTTATTAAAAATTTAAATAATAAAAATGAATATATAAAAATAAAAATAGTCATTTTAATAGTTGACATTATAACTAACTATATAGGGTGATATAGATTAGTTGTGGTGACTTTATATTTGATTGCATTAACGATAAATTAAATGTCTTCTAAATATTTTTTATGATATATAATCTAAACTAATTTAAAGTAAACTAAGTATTTAGAATTAAACTATCAATTTTGATCCGTTTTAGTACTTAAACTTTTATTTTTTTTTAAATCATATCTAACGTTTAGTTTTTGTTTCATTTTAGTACCTCACCGTTAAAAACTTAACGAGTGCTTTGCACGTGGCATCCTTTTTACGGGTAAAGTGCATCATTCATCACTATCTATCTTCTCACTCCTAGTTTAGTCACTAAAGTTTAAATTTTTTTAATTTAATTACTTAACTTTCAACTCCTAATTTAACCACTCTAACTTTCAAATTTATTTATTTTAAAGTACATATTAATAAAATAATAATAATAATAAATATCATGTCACAAAAATTATCAATAAAATAATTTGAAATGCAATAAAATAAATTAGAGTGATTAAAATAGGAGCAATATGAAAGTCGAGTAGTTAAATTGAAATTTTTTAAAGTTTAGTACCAAAATAGGAGTGAGAAGATAGTTGAGTGACGAATGATGTAATTTATCTATAAAAACTACGTCATGAAACAAATATTGAACATTAAATATAATTTTAAAAAAATTAAAAATTTAAATACTAAAATCGATCAAAACTAACACTGTAGATACTAAACATTCATCTATTAATTTATCAATAAATTATATACTAATAATTATATACATTTATACATAGAACGACAAACTTAATGTGGATAAAGCCAAAGGAAAGCACATAGTGGCTTCATGAATGTACCGTGTCATTTTTGGTACAGTAAATTATTAATTTTAGGCCACGTGAAAAGTAAGGTTTGGTAAATTATACTACGAATAATAGGAGTGAAAAAGATAGTTAAGTAATGAATGATATAATTTATGCATAAAAAATATAGTGTCGTTAAGTTTTTAACGTTTAAGTATTAACATGAAATAAAAACTAAATATTAAATATAATTTTAAAAAATAAAAAATTTAAATATTAAAATATATCAAAACTAATAATTTAGATACTAAATATGACATTTATCCATTAATTTATCAATAAATAATATACTAATTATTAAAACGACAACCTTAATGTGGATAAAGTCAAAGGAAAGTACATAGTGGCTTCATGAATGTACCGTGGCATCTTTGGTACAGTAAATTATTAATTTTAGGCCACGTGAAAAGTAAGGTTTGGTAAATTATAGTACGAATAATAAGAGTAACAAGATAGTTAAGTAATGAATAATATAATTTACTCATAAAAATATAGTGTCGTTAAGTTTTTAACGTCTAAGCACTAACATAAAATAAAAATTAAACGTTAGATATAATTTTAAAAAATTAAAAATTTAAATATTAAAACTGATAAAACTAATAATATAAATACTAAATATAAAATTTACCCATTAATTTATCAATAAATCATATACTAATTATTAAAACGACAACCTTAATGTGGATAAAGTCAAAGGAAAGTACATAGTGGCTTATGAATGTAACGTGGCATTTTTGGTACAGAATATTATTAATTTAATCATGTAAGCCACGTGAAAAGTAAGGTTTGGTAAATTATGTTATGCAGATAAGATAGTTGAGTAATAAATATTATAATTTATTTATAAAAAATACAGTATCGTTAGATTTTAATATATAAGTATTAATATAAAATAAAAATTAAATATTAGGTATAATTTAAAAATGTAAATATTAAAATAGATTAAAATTAATAATTTAAATATTAAATATGAAATTTATTTATTAATTTATCAATAAAACATATACTAATTATTAAAACGACAAACTTAATGCGGATAAAGTCAAAGGAAAGTACATACTGCTTCATGAATGTTCCGTGGCATTTTTGGTACAATAAATTATTAATTTATCCCACGTGGAAAGTAAGGTTTGGTAAATTAAATTTTATTTTTCTTTTGCTCTAAAGTCAAAGTAATTTTTTTTGTTTGTGGTAAAATTCTGCTATGAATAATATGTGTTGCATTTATGTATTAAAAACGTACTAGATTTATTTTTTTTAAATGTATTGGTGATCTTCTAGGCTAGAATTTATAGGTTAAATATATAGATTGGTACATGAATTTCACTTTAAGATTCAATTTGATACTTAATTTTTTTTGGATCAATTAGGTAGTTGAACTTGGTCTTAATTTTCAATTTAATACCTAAATCATTTTTTGTTCTAACTAAATACTTGAACTTGTCCCTTAGATGCAAGTTTTTTTTAAAAGATCAAGTTTGTATATATATTTTTAATTAATCTAGGGTAAGTACAAGGCAATATCTATTCAATAATAACTTTCAACCATTTGACATTGAACGCTCATACCCCTAATATTCCTATTGCTCGAACTCAGGATCTCGGGAAATAACAACAATTCTTTTATCACTATGGTCGCTTAGTTCGTGTCAGATACCTAAATAAACCAAAGATATGTATAAATGCCAAATCAAAACTAAAACTAAGTTTAGATACCTATCCAAACAAAAAAAAGGTAACAAATTTAACATTGAACTCTAATTAGTAATTTCATATACCAAAATATATATTTATCAAATTATATAATACTTTTGAGTTAATTGCATCACACATTCTTAAACTATAATCTTCATTCTGAATTATTCCTTTAAATTTTGAATATTTCAATTCAATCCTCAAACCATGAATCTCATTCTAAATGAATCCTTAAACTTTTGAGAATTCCAATTTCATTCCCAAACTATAACCCTCATTCTAAATTGGTCCCCAGTTTTTGGAGTCTTCCAATGTCATCACCAAGTTCATCATAATATGTAATTAGTTTCAACCATATATTAAAGTAAATGTTGTTTTATTTTTTAAAAAATACAATAATATAGTCATGCCTAATGATTTTATTAACAAGAATGTGAGTAGCATATACAGATAAATTTGAATGAAATTGAATGTTCAAAAGTTTGGAGATAAATTTAGAATGAGGATCATAGTTTGTAAATTAAATTAGAACATTTAAAAAATTGTGGATTGATTTAGAATGAGAATCATAATTGAGGAATACAATTAGAATATTTTAAAGTTTAAATCCTAATTTAAAATAAAAAATATATAATTTGATGATGTATGAGACAATTAACTTTAGGGTAAAGTACACAAATGGTCCTCTGACTATAAGATACTGCCTTATTGAGTCCCTTAACTATTAAAAATTATAAAATGGTCCCATAACTATAGGGAGTTGATTTGTTGAGTCCCTCGATTATTAAAAAAATAAAAAATAGACAATTGACTATTCAATATGTCCAACTCGTCATTTTTCATTAAAATTTTAACAACAGACTGAATTGTATACTAACTTGCTGACTAAATATGCTAAAATCTGATCTTATAATCTCAAATGACTATCATATCACAACCAACATGTTAATGTTCAGCTCAGACGATCGATAATTTTTTTTTGGAAAAAGACGAGTTTGAAACATAACGAATAGTCGAGTTACTATTTTGTAACTTTTAATAGTTGAGTGACTCAACAAAGCAATTTCTAATAGTCTGAGACCATTTTATAACTTTTAATAGTCAAAAGACTCAATAAAATAGTATCTTATAGTCGAAGACCATTTGTATATTTTACCCTTAACATTAATTCTTTCTAGCGCCTTGCTTGATAATTTTACACAAGAATTCTCAATGTTAGTGTGGAATGAGGATGGTAATAAAAATCTCAATTATTTAATAGGGAAAAGCCCAATAGTTAACCGTCAGGTTTTGACCGTAAAGATACGGAGCGTAGATTTTTTAGACTTGAATATATATACGCTCGTTTTAATTATTTTAAAAATAATTATATATATTAGTTTGTATTGTAGTTATATTCTCAGATATTAATATATTAATATAAATAAAATTTGGTTATTCAAACAATAAAATAATAATTAATTTGGTAGAGGGATTGGACCGTACTGCTTGACTTTGAAATTTGAAGACCTTCAACGGCCTTCTCTAAATCACATGTTCATAATTTGGCCAAAAATAAATTTACACGTTCATAATTTTTATTTTATTTATATATAAATACACGTCCTCTAACCATGTAAATGTGATGGGGTTGAGTGGATTCATGTTTGGATTTGATTCGGATAAATTTTTTGGGTAAATTACGTGTTTGGTACTTAAATTATTAGTTTTGATTCGTTTTAGTATCTAAACTTTTAGTTTTTTTCTTTCAAAACCATACCTAAAGTTTATTTTTTTTATTTCATTTTAGTACCCCTATCCAAAATTTAACAATTTTGAATTTTTTGAAAGTTTAGGTACTAAAACGGGCTAAATCTGATAGTTTAGGTACTAAACGCATTAAATTTTTAACGGAGGGTACTAAAATGAAACAAAAACTAAGTTTTAGGTATGGCTTTGAAAAATTAAAAGTTTAGGTACTAAAATGGACCAAAACCTATAATTTAAATACTAAATATGTAATTTACCCTTTTTTTTGAGTCGAGTTTTTTATTCAATAGTATTTAATACTTGTTTATTCAACACTCATAACTATAATTTAGATAATTCATTAGAGGATCTTATATATATAAATGCCAATGAATCGTTAATTTAAAAACATCGAACAAAATATTAATATAATGACTCTTGATAAAAAAAAAATGATATTAAAAAGCATAACGTTCTCAATAGTTAAAAATTATTATTATCCATTGTGATTCTAGATTTGAGCATATTGTATCTCAAGAGTATGAGCGTTCACTGTCAAATGATAATGGATGTTCAATCATCTATTTATTTATTCAACAACTTTAAAATGATATAAAACTAAACAATTTACACGTTCAGTCGTCTACTTATTTATTCAATAATTTTAAAATGATATGAAACTAAAAAATTTACAATGCGTGGACGAATATTGTTTCTTTGTCACGATACATGTGTGCATAAATATTTATTTCCTAAATAATAGTTTTTAATTATTTTATTACTTACATATTATACAAAAGTATAGTAAAAGGAAAACGTTATTGTAATAATATTTAGCGTCGGGATTCACTTACACAATGTAAAACTCTTTAGTTTTATACAAATATATGATCGTTGGATGAGTAAAAATAGATTACTGAGATTGACTTATTGTTATTTTTCCAGTGAATATCTTCTCATTTCTTACTGTTAATCTATTTTTTTAAAAATAAAAGAGTTTTACATTATATAACATGATACTATCCATAATATTTTTTAACGAAATTGGTATTCTATTATTTCATGATACGAATTCAATCAAGACATAATACGAATAAATAAATAATTATATATTTCACGGTTAATTTAAATTATTCGAAGTCAAAGCATATAATGCCCAATATGAAAAGCGAAAGAGCCGTGGACGTTATATGCTTTCATTAAAAATTAAACATTAAACATGTTCAATGACGCATCACATAACTGGATAAACTATATAAATTTGATTAAAATCGAACGAATAGAATCAACAGACTTTATATATAAAATCTATGGTGAAGTAAATAAATGGTCTCCGACTATAAGGTGTTGCTTTATTGAATCATCCGATTATTAAAAGTTACAAATGGTCTCTGACTATATGACGTTATTTTTTTAAGTCTCCCGACTATTGAAAGTTATAAAATGATCACCTGACTATTCATTGTGATCCAAGCTCATACTTTCCCGTTAAAATATTGATGGGAGTTTGAGTTGGACGTTAACCTACTGATTGAGATATGATATAATATGAACCCATAATCTCAAACGACTATCATATCTCAGTCAGTAGGTTAATGTCCAACACAAACTACCATCGATTTTTAACGAAAAAGGATGAGTTTAGAACATAAAGAATAGTCGAGTGATCATTTTTGTAACTCTTAATAGTTAGGGGACTTAAAAAAGAACCATCCTATAGTCAGGGATCATTTTGTAACTTTTAATAATTAGAGAACTCAATAAAATAATACTCTATAGTCGAGGGAACATTTGTGTACTTTATCCTAAATTTTATATATTTTAAGAGGACTCAAAAAAGCGTTGTACGTTGAAAAATTGTAAATAAATACCATCTAAATGGTGCTCATACTCGAACAAAGATTCATAAACATCAGTTCGTTATAAAAGTTACATTATATGGATAGAGAAAGTTAATAAATTAAAGGGTAAATTATAAAATTAGTCATTTTCTTCTAAGTTTTGTTCATTTTTTCTCGTTGAATTAAATAATCATAATATTTGATTGCTTTTGTTTTTTATTTTATTAAGATGTGGTCACATTTATTTTTATTTAATTAAGATATGACCACTTACCTTATCGGTTTTGAAATATTTGGTCACTGAAATTTTGACTATCGTCAGTGATGAAAAGTGAGGAAATTAAATAAAAGTGATCATATCTTAATTAAATAAATATGAAAGTGACCAAATATCATGTTTCTTAAATTAAGTGAAAAATATACAAAGTAACAAAACAAAAACGAAAGTTGAATCTTATAATTTACCCTAAATTAAAATCAATATATACTACAATATTATAAATAATTATAATTAAATTTGAATAAAAATTTAAATAATTAACTCAACTCAAATAATTTAAAAGATAAACTACACATTTAATACCTAAACTATTAATTTTGGCTCATTTTAGTATCTAAGCTTTCATTTTTTTTCAAAACCATTCCTAACATTTAGTTTTTGTTTCATTTTATTAACCTACCATTAAAAACTTAATGTGTTTAGGACCTAAACTATTAGTCTTGGTCCGTTTTAGTACCTAAACTTTAAAAAATTCAAAACTTAACTAAAATGAAACAAAAACTACAATTTTGAACGAGGGTACTAAAATGAAACAAAAACTAAACTTTAGATATTATTTTAAAAAAATGAAAGTTTAGATACTAAAACAGACTAAAATTAATAATTTAAGTACTAAAACGGATCAAAACTGATAATATAAGTAATAAATTCATAATTTACCCTTTAAAAAATAGGAACTCTCATACTCAATCCTTGCATGCAATGTCCTTTGATTTCATCTATAAAAGCGCCCCTCATTTCCCATAATCTCTACCATCAAGCACCAAAGAGCCAAAGAATCTGCAGGTCGACCGTACAGCCATATCGACCCAAAGAAACATACAACAATAAGAGCACAAACAATACAACAAAAAAAAAAGATATGTCCTGTCCCCAAGCAAGAAGGTCATCCGATTTGGTTTCTAATCGTGATGAATGTCGATGGGTGATAAACATCCGTTCGTTCCTCGACGAAGAAGAAGATGATGGTGATGGTGAAGGTACTGAAGTTGTGGCATCGATCCACAGTGTTCCCAAAGCACTGATTTCGAGTAACCCGGAGTTTTACACCCCACAAATGGTTGCTATCAGCCCTTATCATCAATGGCGTCCGGAGCTTTACGAGATGGAGAGATACAAGCTGGCCGCCGCGAGACGGGTCCGGAGGCAATCACGGCCGTCTCGTGTTTCGTTCCCAACTATCGTTCAACACCTGCAGAAGCTCGAGCCGAGGATCCGGGCCTGTTACGACAAGTACTTGGACGTCGACGGTGAAACTTTGGCTTGGATGATGGCCGTCAACGCTTCGTTCTTGCTCGAGTTTCTTCGAATCCAAGCCTGTCGTGAGGAAATGATCATTGGTCCGATGATGTCGAAACTGGTTCACGACTCGATTCTCAGAGACGCTGTGATGCTGGAGAATCAGATCCCGTTCTTTGTGCTGCGAAAGGTGCTGGAAATCCAATACTCGTCGTCGGAAAAAGCCGATGATATCACGGTTTCGATGCTAAAGGAAATTTCCGGCGATCTCTCCCCTTTCAAAGCAATGGAGATCAACTTGAAGAAGATCGATGTCTCGAGATGTCATCATGTTCTGGATTTTCTCTACCAAATGATTGTCCCTAACCTTGAACAAATTCCACCCGAATATTCCGAGCAAGTCGTCGAATCGGAAGAACAGAAGGAACACTTACGCACAGATGAAGAAGAAAGCGCTAATCAAATGAAACAGCTCTTGATCGAGTTTTGGACGACGCTTTCGAAAATGACTCAGTTCAACAAACCATTCCGGTTCATACTCAATTTTCCCTGGCAAATCCTATCAAACATAGTGAAAGCGCTGGAGAAGGAAGACGATAATTCCACGGTAGAAGAGATCACAATCCCATCCGTATCCGACCTCTCGAAAGCCGGCGTCCGTATCGTCCCGACGAACGGAAACATCTCGAGCATCAAATTCGACGTAGAGACGGTCACATTACACCTTCCGATCACCTCCATCGACGATAACACCGAGGTCGTCCTTAGGAACTTGGTGGCATACGAAGCATCGTACGTATTAGGACCGCTCGTTTTCGCCCGGTACACCGAGTTGGTGAACGGGATCATCGACACAGAGGAGGACGTGAGGCTGTTACGAGAAAAGGGTGTCATTCGGAACCGTCTGAAGAGCGACAAGGAGGCCGCCGACATGTGGAACGGGATGAGCAAGTCCATCAGATTAACCAAAGTGCCGTTGTTGGATAAGGTGATCGAAGACGTTAACAAATATCACAATGGTACATGGAAGGTTAAGCTCAAGAACGTGTTGAAGCACTACGTCTATGGCTCATGGCGGTTCCTCACGCTGCTGGCCGCCGTCGTGTTTCTGTTCCTCACGACGTTAGACGTATTTTGCTCGGTTTATAGTTGCTCTCGGCTCTACGATATCCAAACCTCCGAGTGGCAAAATTAATTGTCGCGGTTCATCTCTCTTCGTGTAGTAATAATAGGGTGAATTATACCGAGATCATTGAATTATGTTAAATTGATTAAATCCTTAAATTAAATTTATTAAATTGTTGTAAAATAGTCAATAAAATTTAATAAATATTTTATAATTTTTGAAAATTAATTATCAAGATAATTGTTTAAACATAATTAGTTATATATGTTTTAAGTTACTCATAATAATATAAATCAAACATAATTATTGTATCTTAATTCATTTGGTAAGGTTGATTAAACGAAGGGAATAATCAAATGATCGATGAAGAAGATAAAAATGTGTTAAAAGGTAGAAAAAAATATTTTACAAAGACAAAGAAAAACGTGAAATAAAGGTAGAGGAAAACGTGAGTTATTAGAAACAAAAAAAATAATAATAAAGAAAAATCAAATATGTGATATAGAAAATAATCGACTCTTCATTCTTTAGAGGTCTGAGCTTAAAGTATATAAATATATATATAGGATAAAGAATGAAAATGGTCCCTCAACTATAGGGTAAAGCTTTATTAAGTCCATCGACTATTAAAAGTTATAAAATGGTCCTTCGAATACATAGTGTCGCTTTGTTGAGTTTCTCGACTATTAAAAATTACAAAATAATCACCCGACTATCCATTATGTTCTAAACTCATCATTTTTTCGTTAAAAATGGATGATATCTGAGCTGAATGATAACTTGTTGACTGTGATATGAAAAAAAGACTGATCATAAAATCTCAAATGACTATCATATCACAATCATCATATTAACATCTAGCTTAAACAACCGCCATTTTCTAACGAAAAAGGTCGAGTTTGGAACATAATGAATAGTCGGATGGCCATTTTGTAACTAATAGTCGAGGGACTCAACAAAGCAACACTCCATAGTCAATGATCATTTTGTAACTTTTAATAGCCGAAGAATTTAATAAAGTAGTACCCTACAATAGGGGACCATTTGCGTTCTTTAGCCATATATATATTTAATAGTTTTAGTTATGTCAGTTAATTTTAAATTGAATTAACCAATAAATAAATTTTAAATAAATATTCATCCTTGATATTATATATATAGTTTTAATATTATATATATATATAATAGTTTAATTACAACCGAAAAATAAACATTCATATTAAAAGTTATAAGAATGATCCTTGATGTTGATTTTTAAATAATAAACATTAATCTAAATAAATCTAAATATTATTAGTGCTTTGATATCATTGTCACGTAATATTACTAAATTGCATTTCATTTCAAACAATTATATATATATAAAAAGCATTATGATCAAACACAAGATTAGTGTGCAAAATTAAATTTACATTATAGATTAAGTGTCAAAACAGAATTCTTAGATTTCAACGACCTACAGTGACTATAATAGTTAAAACAAAATATTTCATTTTAATTTAACGTGTAATATTATCATACATGAAATTTAATTATATTTTTTTTTATTAATTTGGATAAGTGTAATATAATATTTTAAATATAAATCTCAACTATTTGGCATTGAACGCTCACAATCTTAGTATTCTTGATGCTCGAACCCGGGACCTCAAGGAATAAAAACAATTATTTTACTACCGATATCGTTTAGTTCGTGCATATTTATAAAAAAATAAAATTTGGGTACTCATTTGAATTAAAAAAAAATTAAATTTAAGTATATGATTGAATAAAAAATTATACAAATTAAATTTAGATATATAATTAAATAGAATATTAAATTATACCTTAAGTTTAAATTCATATATCAGACTGTATATTTATCCATATAATTTATGTGGTACCAAGTACCTTAGATAAAATAGTAAACGTCTAATTTTGGTTTAGTCCTTTTACTATGCCAAAAATATAAATTTTGTCCATATATATATATATATATATATTGGTATCTCTCGTGTTCGTTTTACCGTCCATATTTAGGTTCGTAGTTGCTCTTTCCAACCAGGAAAGAGCTATAATAAAATTTCATTAAAACAAATATAAACAATAACAAAAAATGAGTCATACCCTAATTATTAAGTACTCAATTTAAAATTTGAAAATAAAGTGATCTTATTCTAATTATGCATTTAGTAACTAAACTATCAGTTTTGTTATGTTTTAGTATCTAAACTTTTTTTTTTCAAAATCATACCTAACGTTTAGTTTTTGTTTCATTTTAGTACCCACCATTAAAAACTTAATTTGTTTAGGACATAAACTATCAATTTTGATCCATTTTAGTGCCTAAACTTCATTTTTTTCAAAACCATACCTAATGTTTAGTTTTTGTTTCATTTTAGTACCCATCGTTTAAAAACTTAATTTGTTTAGTACCTGAACTATTAGTTTTGGTCCATTTTAGTACTTAAGCTTTCAATTTTTTTTTCAAAACTTAACGTTAAATTTTGAACATGAGTACTAAAATGATACAAAAACTAAATTTTAGGTATGATTTTGAAAAATTGAAAGTTTAAGTACTAAAATGGACCAAAACCACGTAATTTACCCTTAAAATTAATGGGGATTTAAGAAGTATTCAAACTTAAAAAATAGTAAGAATAACGGCTTAATTTATCTAGTTTTGAAATTAAGAGGGGCCTAAAGAAAATTAACCTAAAAAGTTAGAGGGCCAAGACTTTATTTATCCAATTCCAAAACTAAGGGAATCAAACGAGCAATTAATTTATATATATTAATTTATTAACATTACAATGATAGAGGATCAAATTATATCGAATTAAAGGGACTAAACCAATAAATATACCAAGGCAAATTAATCGAAGGATCATCAAATTCTCCGCTGTTCCCTAGTGTTGGCTAAAGCTTTACTGATTCATTTGCAAATCCGATGGCTAAAGCTTCCATGGAGATAGAGGATGGCCAAAACGATGTTTTTTTTTATCAATATACCACATATTGTTTTGGGTAAACTACACTTTTAGTACTCCAATAATTATGATCCTTGGGATGAGGTATCATGTGATGCAGGCAGCTAAAACATTGGTGAACAAGGGTTATGATCCTGAAGTAATCGATATCATGTCTTTGAAACCGTTCGATCTTTATACCATCGGGAACTCGGTGAAGAAAACTCACCATGTTCTTATCGTGGAAGAGTGCATGCGGACCGGTGGTATCGGTGCTAGCTTGACAGCTGACATCACCGAGAATTTTCATGATTATTTGGATGCTCCGATTATGTGCTTATCTTCACAGGACGTCCCTACACCGTACGCCGGAACATTGGAGGAATGGACCGTCGTTCAACCTGCTCAGATTGTGACGGCCGTCGAGCAACTCTGCAAGTAGTAGCAGAACCAATGATTGCATAGGCAAAGTTACGTTACTCTTGCATAGGTCAAGTAATTATATTTAAAAAAGACTGATGTATTTAGTTTTGGATGAAGTAAACTAGAGATAACAGAATGCAGATAGATGTACCTTTATACGATAGAGAGGAGCAGAGAATCCTTCATTGAAAACGAATGAATCATCATCTTCCACATCCCTCCCTATCGGAAACTGCAGCACGCGAATTCAAACCGAGAAGGAAAAAAGAAAACGGGCTTTGGAACAAAGAAAAAGGGGATTTTCGGCATACCTTTTGCAGGACTCGTACTTTCCCGCATGCAAGAGACTGCAAGGTCCTTCTCAATTCCTTATCCTCTATGGAAGTAGAGTCCTTGATGTCTTGGAAGCTAAGCTTTTCGGCATCATTGAACAACATCAGAACTACAGTCTAGAGGGTAAACGGCAACAAAACGAGAAAACCGTCAGAATATATCAGCTTGGAAAACAAGGGTCGACGGGACACCATGGTACCAACATGAAAAAGGGAAACTGTGAGCTCCTTTTTACCTTTGGTAAAATCGGCTTTCAACACACAATGACCTAACGAGTTTTGCCACATTTGACGCCTCCCGCTGTACTCACTTAAGTAGAACTCCTTAAAGATGTCCTGTTACACCAGCTAGAATATAGCTTTAGATAATTTCTTGATAAAGGAAACTTCCAGGTGTCTATAACAGTGAACGTTTCATACTGAAACCAGCATCAAACCTGATAGACATTCAATTCGTGAGGAAGGCGAAGAACCCTAGGTGGATATGTCGTCCGGTACATGTGAAGCTCAACGGCCAAAAGAGAATTGAATTCCTAAACATAACTAAGTAATTATGCAGCTATGATTTAATTGATATAATGATGAAATATGATTTACCTAGTTGTTAAAACAAGGACGCTCATCTCAATTCCCGATGGAAACTTCGTCCTGGCCTGCAATAACTGCAAATGACAAAGAAGGGCTAACCTGACGAAGGTAAATTTAATGGTTTTTATTGTGAAAACGAGGATGCAGTTCAAAAATAAAATAATCTCCAAATGCAAATGACAAAGAAGGGCTAACCTGACGAAGGTTAATAAGATACTCAAATGCACCCCTAATGTGGATGAAAAGTGTCTCATTCTTGGAAAAGCTTTCTTCCCAAATTGAGTCAAGCGACGCCTTGAATTCTAACAAGAAAGGCACCATGTCCTTGTCTTTATCTTCATCCATGACCATGACCTGCCCAGCTTTCCGAATATACAAATTTATGGCTCGCCTGAGTAGTTCAAGAGAATTGACCCTTGAAAACAGCAAGTACATCCTCCGGAGGTCCTCAATACAGTGTCCATCCATAAGCATTGTAAATCCCTACAGAAACCCGTGAAATTATAACTACAGAAAGATACAATTCCTAGCAGGCATACAAACAACTGAAGATTCATATTCATACGGTCATACCTTATCAATAATGGCATGTATATGGCGTTCAAGAAGTTGCCTTTCCACCGTTGCTATTAGCTGCTTTCTTGTAACAGCATCCAGGTAGAGTAAGCATCTTTCATGTTCTTCATGTATCCCGGTCTGCAAGAATGCAACTATAATCTTAACAAAGATAATCCACCTAAAAATCATAAGGGGATACCCCATGTGTATTCCATATAAAAATGGACTAATATGGTAGATTAACATTCTTATAAGGATGAAACATGTACACTTCAAAATACAGATCCCTAGTCATTGCTGATCGAGAACATAAAATATGAGAAGCACCTCAACATGCTTCAGGTAATCTGGAACATCATATTGCTGCATGTATTTTGTTCCTTCAGCTGCATAAAACTCGGACGTGTGTTCCAGGAAGGGCTTCTCAAAGCTTCCTGAGTAAATGCCTAAAGCAGTGAACATCTTCAAAAGAAAAAGAAAGAAGAATATATATATATATATGTATATGTATATATTTCATATCAAACTTCATTAGAATTACCTCTCGCTCTAGATCATTCTTAAAAGACCAGTAACAGTTTTGTGCTCAACTTCAGGAGCCAAAGAAAGATGTTTACCGTAGAGATGCAAGCCCATGTCCCACAATGAACGTACAGTTGGGGTTTGTTTAACATATATTCTGTCTAGAAACAAGGCTATACTGCGAATCATCAACATTTGATCACAAAGATCTTGCCAACATTTCTCAACGAGTGATAAGAAAACTACCAGATCTGGGCTTTGTCCAACCAAAGATCCTAGTCCCACAGACATATGTTCTTCGCACTCTTTTTCAATCCGTTGGTAAAGCCTTCCTCCTAGCTTGTGCAGGCAAAGATTGTTAACAGCCTAAGGGAAACATGTACAATTATCAAAGAGATAATATCAGTCAAAACGCAAATGGATAGTAAAAACAGCATTAATGGCTGATAAAGCTTTTCCATGTCACAAGAATCTGGCTGCTTCAAAAATATAGCATTAATGGCTGACTTCAGCTTCGCCCACGTCTCATCCTCGAAATTTGCAGGTAAAGTTGGTTTTGCTACACAATATGTCACAAGAAATTAAAGCTATCAGAGACCTTTTACCTTTCTGTGTATACGTTCAAATCGCATTTTCCATTTTAGAGCTGCTCTTCTAGTTCTCTACATTAGTATACACAAATAACATAGTTTTGGAGATACAATCTGATTTGCTACAAGAGGAAAAGCATACAAAAGTAAACCTTAGTTCAACATTCCAATAACCTAGCCTGTTTAGCATTGGGAGTATCATTTTCTTGGACATTAAACAAAGCATTAAAGCTTATACCAAATGAACAATATTTTGAGTTGTTTAGACCTTTTGGGTTGTCAGTTTTGTATCCCAGTCGGCATTTCAACATTCGTTGTCATCGTCGGACTTGATTAGTTACATGCTCTGGTGGAGTTTGAGACTGTGGAAGCGGCTGAAAAGGCTGCAAGTGTCAAAGAAGTCATTAGTCTTTGTAACTGATGTCATGCTTAAATTTTTGATGAACTGATTTGGAGCACCATTTGGTATTTGGATTAGGTGGCTGCTTTGAACAATGAACATGACCGGAGAAATGGCATGCATGTTAAGCTTCTTGAGCGAACGGTAATAATTATTGTTTCTTTTAACTTCTCTAACTTAGGAATGAACTGTTATTAATACATTTCCATGTTATAGGCTAAGCATGGGCAGCGAAAGCAAGCACGGAAAGGAATTGTTGTTCATTTCGGTCTGTTGTAGATGTATTCTTCTCCCGCGAACGAGGAAAACGGATGGTTCTACCGGCAGGCACCGGTGACAACCACGGATTTGAAGTGATTCAGATTTGAAGGTATTAATAAGACAATTAACGCCCTTTTACATTAATAAATAGAAAGTTTTCTTTTTTGATATCACTTACATGAAGTTTTGAGGAAAGAAGCACCCTTGGTGATGCTTGGCAAGGGCTTGTTGCTGGACCTCAACATATTATAAACCCAAGCACCCGACACTGCCCCGACGATGGGCGATGTAAGATAAATCCATATCCCCTTGTATCGATTCCACACAATTGCAGGCCCCAAGCTCCTTGCTGGGTTCATCGATGCTCCGGTTATCGGCCTGTCGAACCCAATTAATAACTAAATTCGAGTGTCAAACATAACTAACAAACTCAGGTATCCCTAGCTCATCGTGACTGACTCAAAGCTTGACTCGAACCCGAAACGGAAAAGAGGTTAAAAGTTGGTTAAGAAAAGGTAATACCCAGCAAACAACACGTTAAGTACCACGATGGAGCCAACGGCAAGTCCTGCGAGTTCTCCAACCTGTATGCATACGAATATGGAAAGGTAACAGAATCAGAACTTATTTTTTGTCATTTTCAATATTACAGATAAGATTACAAAATGATTTGATTAAAATGCTTAAAATTAGGCAAATTAATCAGTGTTATAATAAATGACATTTGAGCCACAAATTACAATATCAATGAGAAAATCACATGACGAATTTTTCTGTCTAAAACTGTCATTTAACGTCGTAAGAGATCGCTTATTGGATAATCATTATACGTTGCGTAACGATTGTAACATTCGTAACAAATATCGTCGTAATTTAATATTATGAATGAGATGATGATGGGGAACTTACAGCCCTATCATCAGTGGCGACACCGGACACAATGAACATAAGGTAGAAAGTGATGATGAACTCGATCACGAATGCTTGTAAGTCCGACCCCCGTGGCGACGTTCCAGCAAAGACATCAAGCGGACCTCTAAACAGCAGCCGGAGGGTCACGGCCGCCATCGTAGAGCCGATAAATTGAGCCAAAATATAAAACGACACCTAAATCAACAAATCAAATCAAATATAATCATAAATACGTGATCAAAAGTATACAAAACGGCGCCACTTGCCTGTTTGATTGGGAATCTTTTGCAGGTTGCAAAAGCAATGGTGACCGCCGGATTAAAATGGGCGCCGGAGATGTGTCCCAATGAATAAACCAAGACCGTCACGGCTAAGCCCCACACCACCGATATTCCTGGCAGCGACACGACCTTGTCGTTGTTGACGTTGACAACTACGGATGCGCAGCCGGCGAATATCAGAAAGTATGTGCCCAAAACCTCCGCCAACAACTGCAAATTATAAATAACAAAATCACCATTTCTGTTTCTTGAAAACAAAAGCATTAAAGCAACATATACACACACACACACACACACCTTCTGAATGAAATGTGTTGAGAAGAACACGTGAGATTCTTTGGTAATGGCGGATGATGGAGGAGGATTTTGACCATTGGGTTCATCTTTGACATTCAAAATCGAAAATGCATTGGCTCCATTGATCTCGGAGATTTCAGCCATGGCCGAACTTGGATTGTATTAAGAAACTCAGGGAAGAAGGAGAAGAAGATGAGTGGAAATGAAGTGAAACTACAAAGTAAAAGGACAGAAAACGATGCAATCATGCAAGTCAATCTAAAACATTCACCATTTACCAGAAGTTTTTTCTTTTCTTTGGTTTAATATACAATTTGGTGCTTGAATTTGTTACTTTCATTTTTGTTTAGGATAAACTACGTATTTATTATCTAAACTATTAGTTTTAGTATTTTAGTACATAAACTTTTATTTTTTTTAAAATCATACCTAATATTTAATTTTTGTTTCATTCTAGTACCCCACAGTTAAAAATTTAAAGCGTTTAGTACCTAAACTATCAATTTTGGTCCATTTTAGAACCTAAACTTTCAATTGTTTTCAAAACTTAACGTTAAATTTTGAATAAGGGTACTAAAATGAAACAAAAACTAAATTTGAGGTATGATTTTGAAAAAATTGAAAGTTAGGTATTAAAAAGGATCAAAACTGATAGTTTAAGTATAAACACATAATTTACCCTTTTGTTTATTTATAAACTATTTTTATATTTATAATTGACACATTTGGTACCCAAAATTATTTATTGTTGTTTTTTATTTGATACTTATATTTGTCAAAATATTGAATTTTGACACATATATTTGTTATGACAAATATTTCAAAGAATCTAAATTTCCCATTGTTGTAATTTAGAACAAATTTAAATAATTTAATTTAAAATGATTTATTTTATTACTTTAGGTTTTTTAACATCAATTATTTGTATGATGCATGAGAAATAAAAATATCAAATGTGTAATGTTTAAAAAATATTTATAAATATTAAATTGGTTCAAAGAAAAATACAAGTACTATGTTTGTAAAAGTAATAAATTCAGACATCGAATATGTAATATTTGATAAAGATAAGTATCAAATGGTAATTTGCTCTTAAACCCCCTTAAAATCTTAAAATTATATGTTGATCCCTATATACATACATAGAAATGTAGGATATCAAAACATTATTACTGATGTTACATTAAAACGTTTCATATCATTTTCAATACAAATAGGATTTGAAACAGACTGTCATTATCCATATGAATTCGAATTATTTGGAATGTACTGAAGTACGGTAAATTAATTAATGCTACAATAAATATGTTAAAAATTTTAATATTTGATTAAATAAATATTTTTTAAACATTTTATCGTTTTTGTGTTTAAAATGTTAATAAATTTTAGGGTAAATTACGTATTTAGTACCTAAACTATTAGTTTTGGTATGTTTTAGTATTTAAACTTTCAGTTTTTTAAAATCATACCTAGCGTTTAGTTTTTGTTTCATTTTAGTAACCCGCCGTTAAAAACTTAACGGACGGGCTCGTCAACCGTCGCATCCATCGGCCGATGAAGCCCAAACTTTCCAGCCCACACCTTTTTGACCCCCTGAATGTGATTTCAACCTCGGTTTTATTGGAAAATGCATCAATCTCCCCAAAGCGACGATGGACTATTTGACTTATTCATCCTTCGATCTCCGTCATCAACTATTCGATGGGCCTGAAACTGGACTAAGTTGGTCAACTCGTCATTCTCTCATGATCCATTGTACGGAGTCAGCCTGTCCGTTAAGTTTTAACTGAAAAGGTACTAAAATGAAACAAAAACTAAAGTTAGGTATAGTTTTAGAAAACATTAAAATGTTAGATATTAAAATGGATCAAAACTGATAGTTTAGATACTAAAATGAATCAAAATTGATAGTTTAGATACTAAATATGTAGTTTACCCTAAATTAATTTTAATTGTTATGTTGTGATTATATAAACCTAGTTTTGAACTACATGTATCTTACATATATTTAGACATGATACGAGAATATGACCTTTGAAGAAATAAAAGCAAAGTCACTGAAACTTTAGATAAACTCAAACTTACATAGCTCAGCAAATCAAAGAGTAAAAAAATCAACAAAAGAATAAAAAATAACAAAAACTCAGATTATTACTCATATCAAATTTATCAAATTAACTCAATTTCATTCGCAAACAGGGATGGATTCAGGGGAGGTGGTGGGCGCTCGCTCCTCCTCTAAAAATATAAAATTACATATATTTTAGATTTTTTATGTATATTTTATTAAAAACCTGTTTTCGTCCCTTAAATTTTTTAAGTTAAAGTTCGTTCCCTGGGTTAAATTTTTTATTAAAAACGTGCTTGTCTCAAAAAGTTAAAGTTCGTTCCTTGAGTCACTATAAAACGACTCCTAAATCAACCAAACAAATCAAATCAAGCTTTGAATAAGATCAAAACTAAGGTTAAAAGAACCATTTGCCTGTTTGAGAGTGAATCTTTTGCAGGTTGCCAAAGCAATGGTGATCCCCGGGTTAAAATGGGCACCGAAATTTGTAGTAACACCTTTAGACTAATACGGGTGATCCGATCCAATTTGAGGTGTCACATTAAAACTACCGAAGCGACCCATGATAAAAATCCATGAAAATTTAAAATTTTTGTTAAAACATGTAAAATCATAAAACAATTTATAAATAAAATACAAGTTCAAAAAATCATTCACATATTAAAATCAGAATTGAAATCATACAAGTTGCAGACTCATAATAAAAGTCCACTATGACTTACATGCCTCCAATTACACTTGTATCGTACTCTGTCAGCAAAGCTGAAGGAACTCCCACTACTACTGTCGATACTGTACTAGATCAATTCTTTTAACCTGAAATGGTAAGCAACAGAGTGAACTATGGGAAACTCAATAATTCAAAACTACCAAATGATGCTGAAGGACATGTAGATAAATGACAAGCATAAATGTCTCATTGGTTTAGGTATCTACAAGTTTTCATGATAAGCTAGGGCTCCACTGATATTTCTTCAGGTAAAAGATAGGAAGCTTATAGTTCTGAGGACTAGATTTTGAAGACAAAAAACATGTGTCTAATGTGTTCCCTCAAAACCATAATAAAATGTAATCATAGCTTAAAAACAATAGTAATTTATTTTAAAACAAGTTTTTAAAATCATTGTATTACTTTCCACCCACACTATGTGAAATATCCCAAAACATACATTCATAAGGACTAACCCAAGACCCCTAGGGTCTAAGAGTCCAATATGGAAGATCAGAACAGAAAGTAATTACCAGCTAGCTGAATCTTAGAGACTCCATCCTACCCAATCAATACCCCACTATAAATCAATTTAACAGTAACCAGTCAGAGATCATGAGCCAAATATATTATATATCAGAAAACATAAATCAGAAATTAGGTTTTTATTTAAAGCACAAAGTTACCCTCCAACCGTACACCAAATGCAAATCCCTAGAACAGACATCCGTAAGGACTTACCCAGAACCCCTAGGATCTAGGAGTCTAATATGGAAGATTAGAACAAAAAGAAATTACCAGTTAGCGGAACCTCAAGTCTCTAGACACCTACCTAGATAGTACCCCAATTAAACATATCAGATAGTAGACAAATTACAAGCCAATTGTACCTTGTATCAGAAATAAAAAACTAGAGTTCGGAAACAAGTAGTTAGAAACCATATATCAGAAATTATACTTTATATAAAAAAGATGCAACTTATGTAAATTGATCGGATTTTCAGGGATGAAGTCTCTATTAAAAGGGGTTGATTACTAACGAAACTAATGAGACATTCAAAAATTGATGTTTCAAAACCATTTAGGATTTCAGGTGCGTCAAAAAGGTATTTAAGAACCTTATGTCAATTTTTAAGATTCGAATATAACAGGCATGATTCCATCATTTAAGTTATAAGGGGTATTTTGGACATTTTGATTACTGGAGGATTCTTAGTAACTTGGTCCAATAAGGAAGGAAACGATAATTTACGGAATTCATGATTCCTGTAGATTTATCAGGATGTCGAGTCAACTCGAACTGAATAAATCTCTACACTACGATACCTGTCCATCATCCTGACCAAGATACCTTATGAACGGGTCTTATGATGGCTTGGAATTATGGATTTAACAATGTGGATTGTGAAGTTGATGCTACAACTACTCTCCAACTAATTGAAAGCGGCAATACTTGGATTCACCCACTGGGATCAGTGATAGAGGAAATTTGGAGCATTCTTGCTCGTATTTGGTATGTGATGCTTCACCACACGTATCGGGAAGGAAACTTTTGTGCCGTTGTTTCATCGAAAATGGGCTGCAGCCTCACTGAGGAGCTTGTCATCTATGAGTCGCCTCCGAGAGAAGTTTGCTCCTACTTCGATGCCTACATGAGGGGTGTTATGTATCCCAGAGGTTTCACTATTGCTTAGTTCTCCTTTCTCTTTGTAACCAAAAAAAAAAAAATGTTTGATGTCATTTTCAATACAGATAAGGATTTGAAACAGACTATCAACTATATGAATTCAATTTGTTTGGAATATAATATGGCAAATTAAACAATGCTATAATAAATAAAAGGATAAGTTACATGTTTAGTATCTAAATCATCGGTTTTGGTTCATTTTAGTATAACTTTAAAAAAAATTAAAATCATATCTAACGTTTAGTTTTTGTTGTTGTTTCGTTTTAGTACCTCACCATTGTGATTTGCACGTGACACCTTTTTTAGGTAAATTGTATAAATAATCACTCAACTATCTTCTCATTCCTATTTTGGTCACTAAAGTTTAATTGTTTTTAATTTAATTAGTTAACTTTCAAAATACTCCTAATTTAAGCATTCTAACGTTCAAATATATTTTTTTATTTTAAACTAACAAAAAATAATAAAAAAATCACGTCAAAAAAATTATTGATAAAATAAATTAGAGTGATTAAAATAGGAGCAATTTGAAAGTTGAGCAATTAAATTGAAATTTTTTAAACTTTAGTGAGCAAAATAGGAGTAAGAAGATAGTTAAGATGAACAATGTAATTTACCCATAAAAATGCAGTTAAGTTTTTAAAAGTACTAAAATGAAACAAAAATTAAACATTCAATATGATTTTGAAAAAAATTAAAAGTTTAAATACTAAAATTGATAGTTTATATACTAAACGTGTAATTTATCTTAAATAATATATACAATGTAAAATTCATTAACTATATGATCTAAGTGATAAAATATAATGTTATTCTTTTCAAAAGTCTCGAGTTTTAACAGTTACGTCTTGCCAATGAATAAAAAAAATTATGAGGATGATAAATTAAATCAACAGAAAAAATAACATAATCAACAACAAAAAAACAAATTATTAAGAAGATCAAATGAACTATATTTCATTCATAAATAAACCTATGAATCAATCAATTACAAAGAAAATCATGTTGAGGCAAGCGCCAAGCTTCAGCCTTTTTGAAGCATACATCGTCTAAAGCTTCACTTCGACACCATTTCACCACAGCTCGGGACCTGGTTCTTGCTCTTGTCGGTTTTCTCGCCATTTACGAGCCCGATTCGATTCGTAAAATTTCTTTCCTTTGCTGTAACAGGTTCAGAGGCAACAAATGAACAAGTTGCTGGCACATATATTAATTAATCTGCCTGATGAAGTTAGAAAAGTTGTTGTGTTTGAAGGATCTCGGAAGCAAATCCCTCGCGAATTACATCGTATTCCATACGAGGAAACTTCTATTGCTTGCACCGCAAGACAAGGAGGAATCCGTTGAAGGATCGTCCACCCTTTCGTACGTTTTGACAAGGAACAGAGGCAGTGAACTCGAGCTAATCGGAGCATCATCCATTCCAAAGAATTTCCCTATATGTGAATCTCAAACTCCCTAAACTCAAATTCCGAGCTATCAACTATCAACCGACCTCAATAGCCAATATTTCACTTGTGAATCGGACTCAACAACGGTAATCAGGCGAAATCCTCACTCGGAACATCGATCTCAATCATAAGAACAAGCCAGCGAATATCTAAAACTATATGTGAATCTCAAATCCAAGAAATCTAGGATTCTGTGATCGAATAGTCCGATTCGGATCGAATTTTCGGTTTCATTGCTCAGTCATACTCATGACATGTTTTATATTATCTTACTCAAATTGTTTATTTTTTTTATATTTATCTATATCGTTCATTTAAGTCTCCTTTTTATATAACTTAGCCTGTTATATAAATCGGAAAGCGCTCGGTAGAGAACGGCAGCAGCAGGTGGCCGAGGCATGGAGCCGAGAAGTATGTCTGATGCAGTCATTGAGTAGCTGCCATCGGGAATTCTCTGGTACCCGAGTGGCGACAAAGCTCCCTTCAATCGATCATCGAGCAAAAGTATTCTATTATTAACACCAATAGGAATAAGCAAACGATCAATATATAAAATATAAATACAAAAGGATTTATATTCGATGCACCGACGTTGAACATTTCCGGGACTAAACAAAAACTCACAAATAAACCTTTATAGAACGAAAGTACGTTATATTACTTTGAACAATTCATTTAAAATTATATGAACAAATCGTGATTAAACTTTTTCGGACATAGTTTTCATTGTTTTGGTAAGAGAATACCTTGAATACAATTACGAGAATAAAAAATCGAGTGTGGATATGAATAATGATATGGGGCTTGATTTTGAATAATAAATTAAAAAAATAAAGAATATCATATTTTTTTTATCGTTAGATTGAGATTGAAGAAAAATAAAAGTTAAAGAATATTTGATAAGTTGAAAAATAAAATTTTTAAAAAGAGACAAATATTATTAGATTTAATTCAAAATTAAATGAATTAACAAGAGAGATGAAAAAATAGATGAAAAATTGAGAATTTTATGAAATTGAAAAATTTAGGGCCTCAATTATAAAAGTAAAAAATAAGATTAAAAAATTAAAATCATTTACAAAAATCCCCAATTAAAATGTATTAGCTTGAATTCAGCAATAAAGTGCCACCTATAGTTCAAAAGATCAAAGGGTATCAGGGAGAAAAAAGTTAGAATTAAAACCCTAAATACAATGATTCTATAAATAATTCAATAAATAGATACAAATCCAATGACTTACCTGGATAGAATTGGTGTTCCGATTGCCGGTGGTATCCTCGTTATAAAAAATTGAGTAAAGTATTTCTCGACGTTGTTTTGTTCAATCTTCTGATTATTAAAAGTTATAAATGATCCTTAATTATAAGATACTGAGTCTCTTAACTATTAAAAGTTACAAAATGATCTCTCTAGTTATAAAATGATCCATCTACTATTCATATGTTTTAAACTTGTATTTTTTGGTTAAAAAGTTGATTGTCATATGAGATTGACCTTAACATGCTGACTAAGATATGATTGTCGATGACTCAACAAAGTGAAGCCTTATAGTTAAAGAATCATTTTGTAAGTTTTAGTAAACGAATGATATGGTGTTTGTAGTCCAACGATTAGGATAATTGTCGCCCAAGCAATAGACTCAGGTTCAAGCACGAAACAAACGACATCAATGGTAAAAGAATTATTGTTATTCCTTGAAATCCCGGATTCAAACACTAAGTACTCCCTTGGAGTAAGTATAGGAATCATTTGTATATTTTATCCTAAAAGTTAATTTTTTATTAAATAAAAGATAAAATGTAACAAAGACAACAAAATACTAATATAGAAACTCAAAGTACATAAGTACAAATAAAATCAAAATATTCCTTGAATACATACTGAATCTTTTGAAAAATTTTAATAATTATTAATAATCCTTCATATTTTTATTTAAACTTAGACACAATATTAATGTAAGTGTAGAGATTGATAGAATCAGTTTTATGTATAATTCTACGAACAATTCTAAATGCATCAACAAATTATTACAAAAGAAGAGACAACGATGTTAGATCACCGCCTAAGCAAACATTTTAAAACACTTAAAGAATCGTTTTAGAGAGAAAACAAAGACTTTCAATTATGTGATAATATATTATTTTCTAAATTTTTTTAGGCAACGTTCTTTATCTGACTAGAAAGTTTAATCAATCAAGGCTTATTACATCATCGGAATTAATTTATCTCAAACGTACCACTTGTAAAATCGAAACATAGATCTACAAATAAACTGAACGTTCAGCGAACCGTTCGTGAATCATTCAGCGGGAAGTTCATTTATGTTCGTTTATTTATTAAACGAACGAACATGAACAAGATTTTGTGTCCTTTTAATTAAATGAACGGACGTGAACAGAAGGCTAATTCGTTCATTTAAGTTCGTAAACATTTAGTAATATGTTTGTTTGTTTATGTTTGTTCGTTTATGTGTTCATTTATGTTTGTTTAGTCCAATATCTCTATACTCATTTAAAATATTAAAGCTCAATAAATTTTAATATGATACACATAAAAATTTTAAAATTCAATTAATTTTAAATACAAATAAAAAAAACTCAAAACAATCAAATAAAATATAATCCTGAAAATGTTAGGAAAGAAAAAATATTATTTTCATTTATGTTCGGTTACGTTCGTTTATGTTCATTTATTGTGTTCATTTAATTTCGTTTATTGTGTTCGTTTATATTTATTTATATCCGTTCGTTTATCATTTAAATGAGCGAACACGAACAAACTATATTCCTTAACGAACGAACGCGAACAAGAAATTTTTTGTTCGTTTATGTTCGTATTTATTCATTTGTTCGGTTAAAATTAAACGAACGAACATAAACATACTATCGTTCATGTTCGTTCGGTTCGTTTATCGACCTATCTAAACATCTATAAGAATTATCACACCATCATGTCCTCGATGATTTAATAATTAAATAGTAAAAAGGTTAATACAAAAATAATATTAAAATAAAAATATTTTAAAGCCTAATAACCAAATCAATACACAATTAAATGTATTAAAATCAACGTATTATATATATATATAATAATTATCAATCAAATTAATACCTGATTTAAAAGGTTTCTTAACCAATTTTTACATAATTTTCAAGAGTTTAAATGATCATCCAGCTCAGTTGGTAGAATACAATGTTTTTAATCTTGAGGTCGTGAGATCGAGTCTCATGGAGGACATTTTATAATTCGGAGGTCTTCTACAGAAGCTACTCCCAATCTAGTGTTGGGGATAACCTACTATCTTATCTCTCATTTACTCCATTACATATGAGAACAAGAGATAACCATTTTTTAATAAAATGGATTGATAAGTAATGGGTACATAGCTTAGATCCAAAGTTGATAACTAATCATATGCCAATACTACACGTGGTAAATCCTTATTGGATAAGACATCGTGGCACGGCACCCCTTTCTCAAATATTTATTTATTTTCAATTTATTTTCTGTGCTATAAAAATATCAATTGTCTCATTAATTTTCAACCGATCACGGGGGCGATATTCTCTTTTGAAAACCCGAAGAACTCTTCTCTAAGGTGAAGCTTTTCTGTTCGAATTGATATCATTTCTCATATCTGCTCACCGAATCCTTATCGTATTCCTCGAAATCTTTTTATTTTTTTAGATTTTTCTAAGCTTGTTTATCGAGTGATTTGTTGTTTTCCTGGGAAATGATTTGATCTATGATTTTGTTGCCAGATCTGGATTTGCGTGTATTATTTGGGCTTTAGAATGTTCAATTTTGGAATTTTGATTTTCCAGATTTACTTTAGAGAGTTGTAGATCTGCTGGTAATTTTGCTTGATCTCTGCATACGTTCGTGTTTGTTTCCTTTTCTCCCTCCTTTTAGCTTAGCTGATTTTTGAACCGATCGTTTTTAAAAATTATCGTATGACATTGTTTTCAATAGAATTTGAAGTCGTTTCTAGATCGGTTTGATTTGAACTGATCTGTAGTCTTTTCTGGTAACTCATTTTGGATGCTGACTTTAATTTTTAGATCGGATTGATTTGCTTTATTGCATGTTTCTACCATGCAGATATGGCTTCATATAAGATCGGCTTTTAGGATTTATGCATGTTTTTTCTAAGTAACATTGTTATAATTATAGGAATTGGATAATGGTTTAGAGATCGGATACTAATTATGCAAGATTCATTTGTTGCATTTTTTGTTCTTATTATATGCTGAATTTGAAGGAAAATGTTCCAGTTCTTGTGTTAAATTCATAAGCATTGGCTTTTTATTGATTTCCAATGATATGCGTGGTTGCTATCTACCTCCTCATTATGCATTTTTGTGAGAATCCTAAATGACAAACAATTGCTGAATTTTTTTTTGTAATCCAGTTCTGAATAGCCAACATGGGAGGAGGGTTCAGAGTACTGCATTTGGTTAGACCATTCCTTTCATTTCTGCCTGAGGTTCAAAGTGCTGACAGGAAAATTCCTTTCAGAGAAAAGGTCATCTACACTGTCATCTCGCTCTTCATATTTTTGGTGTGCAGTCAGCTTCCACTTTATGGAATTCATTCAACAACGGGTGCTGATCCGTTCTATTGGATGCGTGTTATCCTTGCATCCAACCGTGGAACTGTAATGGAACTTGGGATTACCCCCATTGTGACATCCGGATTGGTGATGCAACTCTTGGCTGGTTCAAAGATCATTGAGGTTGACAACAGTGTTAGGGAGGATCGCGCCCTCTTGTAAGTATTCTTCTCATTATAATTTATTTTGCCTTTTACCTTAATGTTTCTATGTTCATATTATGATTTATCATGCTTATTTTTGCTTTGCAGAAATGGGGCTCAAAAGTTGTTGGGAATCCTGATTGCTGTAGGTGAGGCAGTGGCATATGTGCTGTCTGGTATGTATGGCAGTGTTGGTCAGCTTGGTGTTGGAAATGCTATTCTTATTATTATTCAACTTTGCTTCGCTGGAATCATTGTTATCTGCCTGGACGAACTTCTCCAGAAGGGGTATGGTTTGGGTTCTGGGATTTCCCTTTTCATAGCCACCAACATCTGGTACGTTATCGCATTTCTTTGCTTTCCGTATTCAATGCAACTCAAAAGTATTCCTGTAAGCTGCTATCCTAAATACTATTTTTTATTCTGCAGTGAAAACATTATCTGGAAAGCCTTTAGCCCTACAACAATTAACAGCGGCCGTGGGGCTGAATTTGAGGGTGCTGTCATTGCTATGTTCCATCTATTAATAACTAGGACGGACAAAGTTAGAGCACTTCGCGAGGCTTTCTATCGGCAGAATCTTCCAAATGTTACAAATCTTCTTGCTACAGTACTGATCTTCCTTATTGTCATCTACTTTCAAGGTTTCCGTGTTGTTTTGCCTGTGAGATCCAAGAATGCTCGTGGACAACAAGGATCATATCCCATTAAGCTATTCTACACCTCCAACATGCCTATCATCCTTCAATCCGCTCTTGTTTCAAACCTATATTTCATCTCTCAGGTACCCTTTTCCTCTATTTGAAAGAGGCTTCATTTTACTGGTAACGTTGCACTTCTTTAGCGCAGTTTGTTTTATGCAGTTGCTGTACAGGAAGTACAGCGGTAACTTCTTCGTGAATCTTTTGGGCAAGTGGAAAGAATCTGAATATTCAGGTGGTCAGTTTATTCCCGTTGGTGGCCTAGCATACTACGTTACAGCACCTGCAAGGTGAGAACCGATCTTTGTTCTTGTTCGGTCTTCCACCTCCTTAATTTTCCTGATCGATGAAATGCTTGATTTTTTTCCCTCTTTAGCTATTTTCTCTTCATATACGTTGATGCCTGGTTTTATCTGATTATTACTACAGCTTGGCGGACATGGCAGCAAATCCCTTCCATGCTCTGTTTTATCTGGTGTTCATGCTTTCAGCTTGTGCCTTGTTTTCGAAAACTTGGATCGAAGTTTCAGGTTCTTCAGCCAAGGATGTCGCTAAGCAACTCAAGGTAAGCTGACCATTTTAATCATGTTTGCTCGTCGCTAGGAATTCCCCCCAGTTCCACCTAGTTTTTGCCGTCAATTTGTATTTGTCGATTTGATCAACCCTACCTTGTTGCCATTTTTAAAGGCCGTGTTCTTCGTTTTCTGCAGGAACAACAAATGGTGATGCCGGGGCATAGAGACTCGAACTTGCAGAAAGAACTGAACCGCTACATCCCAACTGCAGCTGCGTTCGGTGGGATATGCATCGGTGCATTAACCGTCCTGGCCGATTTCATGGGAGCAATCGGTTCTGGGACCGGAATCTTGCTTGCCGTAACAATTATATATCAGTACTTCGAGACTTTCGAGAAGGAGAGAGCCAGCGAACTGGGCTTCTTCGGCCTCTAAACTCCGAAGTCCGATATAGGTGGAGAAGCCTTGTGCAGAATTTTTGAGTTATTAAGTTGAAATGAATGGTAGGGTAGGTTCCACCTTTTGTTAAAACAATCCCCCACGGATAGAAGAAATTGATATCTTAACTGTAATGCGGTGTCGTTTTAGCCCTTTAATTATATTTTTTTAACCTGAACTTTGTAGATTTTTTTTTTGTTTCAGAGTACAAACTCAAATAATACTTCAATATAGGTATCGATATCCATGACATGCTAATTATTTATTAATTTTTACATATTTTTGTAGATGTGTATGTTTAATGTGATAGATTTATTAAAATTTGTCAAATTTAATTTCTTAATTTGAAGGTTTAAATTTTAATTTCCAAACATAAAAGAGTAAGCGTCTAAATATTAGTGATGGCAACGTGTCGTGTACGAGTTAAGTTTTTGGTCAAACCAAGCCGATCCGAAAATCTACATCCTTAACTGGACTAGAATTGACCAAAAATTTTTTATATCATCCATCTGACCCGACCTGAAAATTATATATTCTCTATCCAATTTCGACCTGACCTGTATTTTTATAGTATAAATTCGACTTGATCCGACATGATATCAAATAATGATTTAATTAAAAATAATAAAAATTTTAAGAAAATTATAATATTATCTTCGGTCGGGTTGGATTTTTTCTCCCTCCACCAAACCTAATCCGACCTGATCTCACCCCTTAAAAAATCTGACCCAACATGAACCTGAAATTTCTTTTTAAAAAAATTAATATCTCAATATGGTTCTTTTAGCAGTATATTAAAACTTTTTCCATATTCAATATGGTTCTTAGACTTATTTATTGATCCTGACTCGACCCGATCTCGTCCCTTAAAAAATACAACTCTATCGGATTAGATTGAGTTAAATCTCATCGGATTCGGGTTAATTACCATCGACTTGGTTTCATTGTCATGAAGCCTATCTTCTTGAGCTGATATAGGGGCGGATGCACTAAGCCCTTGGGGGCCAAGTGCATCCCCATTGTTTAGGGGGAAAATTAGTTTAATATGTTAAGGAAAAATAAAAAAAATAAAAAATTTGGCATATCCATTATTTTTTAAAAATAACATTAAAATTTTGGATCCCTATTCTTAAATTTCTTGATCGGTCACTGTCACTGAGCTGGTATAACATTAACTACATTGCGTGCTTCAAAGTATGTACATACTTTTTTTTCCAATTTCCACTTGGATAAGGAAATGAAAGAGACCCTTCACATTCATAACAAATGAATCTGTTTCCCAATGTCCCTCTACTTCTATTTTTCAAGTTTTAACCATTTCAAATGTCCTTTTTTTTAAGGACTGTAAAATTGAGATTAAATGATTTATCGAATTTGACATTTATCACAAAATCAAGTGAGGAGAGTTTTTGACCCTACCAAAAGTGGTTGAACATAAGTCTCGGGTTGAGATCGGGTCGGATTAGATTTTTTAACTATTTAACTCTGAGTTAAGTATTGTATTGTTCCACTTATTATTCAGTTTGATTTGTGCTTAGAAAAATTCCATTCAATCCAAAATTTAACTCGATTTTTTTTTATAAAACTCATACCTAACATGTTTGACATAATATATATATAATTTATTTTTATTAAATAAAATAGAGACTTAATTCAAAACAAATAGAGCAAGAGGAGTATTATTACAGTTATCTTTAAACATGTAAGAGTATAATTATATTATCTTTTCAGGTCAAAGAATTTCACCTTGAACCCAATACTGACATCCTTCAACAAACTCAATCCGAACTAGAATTTACAAAAGATTCTATAAAATCGAGTCCAAAGTCATCGGATCCATATCTCATATCCATCTCTAGTTGAACAAGTAAAAGTTAATAAAAACTTATTATATATATGTATATATATAACTATTGAAACCATTAAAATTATATTAAAAATCATATTATGCATACTTAAATATGCTTATATATATTTTATCTAGCGAGATGAGGTATTATATTCTTTAATTAAAGTTAAGGATTTAAAATCTAATATTAGGAATAGAGAAAATTAAGTTCAGACACTTATTCTTATAATAGACCTTTATAATATTTGATCTAAAACAATTAATTAATAAATTAAATATCGATAATTATATAAAATTCTTAAGAAGGAGATCATAACATATAAACCCTAGATTCTTTTTATTTTTTTATTTCAAGTCTTTACGTAGAAGCCTAGTTGTCATAATTTAAGTGTTAAATATGTCTTAACCAAACTCTATATCATATTGCTTTCATTTTTCTACATATCATTTGCCATTATGCTTTCTTCATCTTCAGTTTTAATATATGGAAGAGTCTACATCGCACGTCGCATACTGCAAAGTATCAATAAAGCTACGATCGAAATACACCATAACCAAATTTGTCTTTATTATATAAATATTCAAAAGTATTGGTTTTTTTTTTTAAATTAATCATTAATTAAAATTTAATTTTACTTTTAATAGAATTATAATTAAATAATAATTTTCAATTAAAATAATAATTAATTTAAGTAAATTAATTTATTTAAAATTAAAATTTATAAATTATTTAAGTTAAAAAAGGACCATAAACAATGGTCATCGCCGGAAAACACGTTGAAAAATATTATATTACAATGACTCGTGGAACCTTACTCTCCACATCTTTAATAAGCAGTTCCCGCCAACAGTATTATCCTACTGTTTGTAATTCTGATTATGCTTCTCTCTTTAATAAGCAGAGGAATTGTGAATTGACGACATCCGAATCAGAAGGGGAAACCGGGCGGACTTCCTGCACAGCTTTTCCTGGGCGGCCGACTAGTGTGACTGTTGGGAGATGGCAATTCGGACGACGACATACGGTCGCATTGAATTTGTAATATAATATTTTTTTACAAATTTTTCGACATGTTTTTACGACAAGTTAAGGTCTTTGGCGGTTACTAATCATTATTGTTTATGGTCATTCTTAACTTAAATAATTTATAAATCTTAATTATAAATAAATTAATTATTATTATTTGATTAAAAATTATTATTTAATTATAATTCTATTAAAAGTAACACTAAATTTTAATTAATGATTAATTTAAAAAATCTAATACTTTTAATATTTTTATAATAAGGATAAATTTGATTGTTTGTTTCGGTATATCGTTTACGTGGTACGTTGCGATATGCGACGTGAGTCGTAGAATTTTACATATAATATTTGACATATGCGTTTGTACAATTATGCCTAAGCATTTAGTAATAATTTTCTTTTATTGTTCGCAATTTATTGGGATAAAGTACATAAACGACTTTCTAAATATAGGATGTTATTTTATTAAGTTTCTCGATTATTAAAAATTACAAATTGATCATGTGGTTATTCATATGTTTAAAACTCATATTGTTTTTAATTAAAAATTGACGACCATTCGAGTTGAACGTTAACCCGTTAATTGAGATATGATAAAATCTGACCTCATAATCAATTGAGTTGTATTTTGTAGATCAAATGCTTGAAAGTAACGACGATGCTTGTAAATATCATTAAAATATGATTTTATCATATCTCAATCAGTAGGTTAATGTATAGTTCAAACGACCGTCAATTTTTTTAACAAAAAAAAATGAGTGTGAAGCATATGAATAATCGGGTGATCATTTTGTAACTTTTAATAGTCGCAGGATTCAATAAAGCAACGTCCTATAATCAAAAGACCATTCGTGTACTTTATCCATTTTTTCATGAAAATATTTTATTATTATTTTGTGACTCATTATTAATCTTACTCAATTTCATGAATATATATATATATATATATATATATATATATATATATATATATATATATATATGGCAAATGTTTTTAGAAAAATGATGTGAAAAAAATAGCTCAATCGAATATGAGAGAGACGTATTAGGCTCCTAATGTCTCCCCTGGAAGACGCATTGTATGCGCCACCCTTCGATCGCGCCGGGACTGCACTGCGACACCAATCACGCTGTAACATTCACCCTATTCCATGAATTAATTCGACTCATAAAAAGTTTTGCATATATAATTAATCTGATGTAAGTACAAGATAATAAATATTTAAATATAACTTTTAATCTTTCGACATTAAACGCTTACACCCTAACATTTATGATACTATGACCCTGATCTTCAAAAAAAAAATAACAACAATTCATTTTGGTTTGTTTGTATATATATATATATATATATATATGTGTGTGTGTGTGTGTGTGAACATGTTAAGTGTACACCGCACACATGAACTGAAATTATAGTTGCATGTCTGTTGCTATCATTGTGCCGTGTCTTCTATTACAGATAATAATTAATTGTGTACAAGTGTCAATATTTATTTTTACAAACAAAATTTTCATGTATATCACCAAGTACTTCAGTTGTCACATTTTTTTCAAAATAATAATATTTGAAGTTTCCAGCATTAAAATTACTTAAAATTCTACCAACAAATTAATGATAATAATATATATAATTTTGAGAAAATTACCCTTGAAATACACCCCTCATTGGCTTCTGGGTCACTTCTTGTGATTTTCAATAATACCTTTCTAGACAAGGCATGTCTTTGTCGGCTAATGATGTTTGAGAACAATTATGATTTTAGTCTCTCTAGTATGTTAAAATTTGAGATTTAATCCTTATGCTCTAATTAGGTATAATTATGATTCATGTATTTTTTTATAATGTTCTTCATAATGACACGACAAGTGACATGAAGTTTTTTTAAGGCCACATATAAACCCCATCTGTTATGCTCAACTGATAATAAATTTATACGTCATATGGATATTTAAATTATTTAAAAAAACATGTTTTAAAAAAGATAATAATAACATTATAAAAGTATATGTACCAAATTACGTAAAATTAAAGGAACCAAATCTGGAATTTTAGTGTAGTAAAGAAACTAAAATCGTAATTATGCCTTAAACCTAAAGTTTAGGGTTTAACTTAGTAGAAAAGATGAAAATTTGAGCATGTAAGATATGATTACATGCCTTCATGATTAGATTAACTAGTTTTCTTTGATCATTTAATTTCTTGATGTTGTCAAACAAGATTGCAAATGGTTTGTTTTGAAAACCTTAACCAAACAATAATTTTCTTTTTAAAATAGTTTAAAATAAGTAAGCGTTTAGTACTTAAATTATCAGTTTTGGTCATTTTAATACCTAAACTTTCAATTTTTTCAAAATCATACCAAAATGTTAGTTTTTGTTTCATTTTAGTACCATGTTTAAAATTTGACGTTAAGTTTTTAAGAAAAATTTGAAAATTTAGGTACTGAAACAGACCAAAATTAATAGTTTAAGTATCAATGATTAAATGCATAATTGATCATATGATGAATGACTTTGGTTTTTATAGACAAATTCCAAGGATAATTAAATGATATGTTCAAAGCCATAATTTGCTACCAATGATTGTTTCTTAGCACTCACGGCAATTAGATCAATAATTTCTTACAAAATTAATAAAAATAAAAACTATTATGTCCCTTCTATTGATCCAAAAAGGATAGTATTATATTCTTTCTCACTTTATTGTATACTATTTTTTATCCTACTAATAAAAGATGATAAAAATATTAAAATATGTTTTAGGCTAAATGCACTTAAAGTTTTTATACTCTTCATGTATTTGATTTTTTTTTTATTTTTCAAATTTAAAATTCAAAGTTCAATTATTAATACTATTAATTTTTATTAAATTTAAATTTAACATCCTAATCCAATTTGACTCAAAGGTCATCGAATTACGATGCCACATGGAACTACGTGGGTGGCTGACCATTTTTTTAAAATGTTTCATGAATGTATCATCTATGAAATTTAATTTACCAGACAAATACGAAATATAAGTATTTAATATGGGAGAGCTTCCGACATAAGTCTCCAAAATATATCATTAATTCAAAATACAAAGTTTACGACTCAAGATACAAATAAGGGTCTATGACAGTACATGCCCTCTAAAACTCTCGAAACGTACTCTGAAGAAGTCGAGTCTAGAATCCAAGTTTGACGAAGAGCTCCTCAGCTGGCACCTACTGACCTGCGCACGGGAACACATTGCATACGCTGAGCTCACAAGCTCAGTGCCACCAAAAATGACCAAGCTATACTACATGCATCCAATATATAAGCATGATACAATATAGTCATGAGCAAATGCAACACACAAGAAAACAATAAGTATCATGGTGTAGCTCGGGGTCACACAACATCGCAGAAGTCACACCCCTCTTTACTTACAACCTTAAGGAAGATCTGGGTCACACATCATTAGTGTCTCCTTAACACTCGGGACAAGTCTAGGTCACGAAGCATCGACACTTACCCGGCTAGCCTACTCCTCAAGAGTACTCGGGATGTGCCTGGGTCACGTAGCATCGGCACGACATCCAACTAGCATTTTAAGTGCCCAAGCACTAGATTGGATATATCTAAATATTTTATACACGTAACGCTCATGTTGTTAAGTGACTCAAGTTTCCTCATCGCTTCCTCGAGTACCAAACAAGACTAGTTTTATGTCACTTTATTTCGTATCGTTATTATTCGAGCTTAATCATTATCATTAGTTTCTGGATTTAGGGTTTAAGTAATTGGGTAAATCAATCAATTGACCAAACTGAACTCGTTCAAACATGCTGAGGACAGGACAACATCTCTTAACACTTTAGACCTCTATTGAATGAAATTCTACCTTTTTTCATCGGCAAAACAACGAAGGGATCGATCCTATGCACAACAGAAAGTTTTGGATCGATCCTTTTGGTCGAGGGATCGATCCTTTTGAAAAGGGACCAATCCTTTATTGGACAAAAACTTTGGCATCAATCCCTTTTGTCGAAGGATCGATCCTTTTTTTGGGAACAACTTACTTAAGCTCGGGAAACACCCAAAAATCAACCCAACAATTCCCCTAAGACTAGCAAACATGCTTAACGTCTTATTTAGTTTCTTAGATGTCAAAAGGTACTAATTTTCATGCTTGCAACACACAAATGAGAATCTTGCCATGGAAATTACTCTAGCATGCTTCATGAACTAAACAAACCATAATGCACATAAAATGAACTACATGTGGTATGGAAAAGTCAGAATCGTGTTATCTCACTCCTAAGAGTTGTAAAAACGACCTTAAAATCACCCAAACACTTCTTTCCCCTTGCCTTTGCTCTTGGAGCTTTCACCTTCTTCTCTCACTAGAACACATCAAAGAAGTGAGTTATAAACTCATTTAAGGATCTAAGAAGGTTGAGAATAGGGTCTTTAAGCTTTCAAAATGGATTTGGAGTCCTAAGGGGTTTTAGAACTCAAAACCCCACTCAACTCTCACTCAAGTTTCCATGACCAAACAACCAAGATGAGAGCTCAAAATAAAGCTCTAGAGGAGAAGATTATCAACCTTACCTTTAAAATTTCAGACTTGGAGTATAACCCAACAAAGTTCTCCCCTTTTCTTTCTTTCTAGCCAAAGATAGGAGAAGAAGAATGGAATAAGAATACAAGGAAAAATGGTGGAGAAAAAGAGATAGAAAAACCTCTCCCAAATTTGTATAAGCCCTCTTTGGTGACTTCACCAAGTAATTAAAGAAATTCAGCCTTTTTGACCAAGCTAGGAAAAATCACATTCCTAGTCTCGTTATAAAAATATCATTTTAAGCTTTATTGGGCTCAAGCCCAATCCAAACCAACCAAACAATTACCCAAAACTTTTAAATAACTTTCCTTAGCCCAAATAAACTCATTCGAGTTTCACCCAAAACTACTAACCCGTAAATTGGGGTATTGCATTAAATATATTAAATCATTTTTGTCATATGACTATTAAGTTAGTATTTTTTTTTTAATTTCAAACCGTTATAACTAAATTTTTTGATTGATATTAAAAATTTAAATTAAAATACAAAAATGATCTTCCGCATATAAGATGTTGTTTTGTTGTGTTCTCCAACTATTAAAAGTTACAAAATGGTCCATTGACTATAGGACATTGCTTTCTTGAGTCCTCGACCTTTAGAAGTTACAAAATGATCACTAGATTATTCATATGTTCCAAACTCGTCATTTTCTGATAAAAATTGATTGCATTCTGAGTTGAATGTTAACCTACTGACTATGATATGATAAAATTTGATCTCAAAATCTCAAACGATTATCATATCTCAGTCAACAGGTTAACGTCAAACTCAGAATGTCGCCATGTTTTTAATAGAAAATGACGAGTTTGGAATATATGAATAGTCAGATGACCATTTTGTAACTTATAATAAGCAGAGGACTCAACGAAATAGTACCCCATAGTTAAGGGATCATTTTGTAACTTTTAATAGTTAGTGGACACAGTAAAGAAGCTCTCTATAATCAGGGACCATTTATGTACTTTACCCTTAAAGCAAACATATTATATTGAATTTAATGTTCAAATTAAACATATTGTGATGCTTTGAAATGGAAATCTCAATGTAAGTTTCTAAAGTGTTTTTAAGGCCCACATTTCAATTTTCAAGAACTTAGTAATTACGGACATTTTTAGTTGCTTTCGGCCATGTCTTGTTGACCATTTTCCTTTATTTGTTTATTTAGGTTAAACTATGTGTTTAGTATTTAATCTTTTAGTTTTAGTCTATTTTAGTATCTAAACTTTTAAATATTTCAAAATCATATCTAAAATTTAGTTTTTATTTTATTTTAGTACCCGTTAAAAACTTAACGTTAAGTTTTGATTTTTTTTAAAACTTTAGGTACTGAAACATACCAAAATTGATAGTTTATATACTAAACGCGTTAAGTTTTTAATGAATGTATACTAAAATGAAATAAAAAACTAAATGTTATGCATGATTTTAAAAAAATTGAAAGTTTAAATACTAAAATGGAACAAAACTGATAGTTTAATTACTAAACACGTACTTTACCCATTTGTTTATTTGATAACTATATATTAATATATGTTAACCGTATCATGTTTGTGTTCATATATTTATTGTGAATTTAGTATCTATATCAGCTCAGTGCCTCCATAACTCATAGTTATGAGCTCCATCCACCATTTCTCTTTGCTTCAATATCTTACCCTACGTATCATCATCCCTTCTATATATATATATATATATATATATATTAAAATTTAAAGAGAATTAAATTAAATTTTTACTTAGATTAAATTTAATTCTATTTAAATTTGTGTAAAAAATGATATCTATGAGTAAAAGAAGACAAGACCAATCTATATGATAAAACCTAAAGTAAATCTATAACATCTAAATTTACAAAAATTAGAATTAATATTTTAAACATCAAAATCCTAAACTAAAAAAATTGTTAATCCCCTATTAATTTTTTTTATCAACTACAAGAGAGTATTTATTCACAGTGGTGGATGCAAAGCATATTCGGATGTGCCCACTTTAGAATCCGAATTTTTTTACATTAGTTGTTCATTTTACTATGGGTGCCCACCATGAAATTTTATTTGTGCCTACCTTATACGAAAATTTTCAATAATTAATATGTTTGTGTCTACCTAAAAATATTTATGGATCCGCCACTATCTGTTCAAAGACAAATCTAAATCAATTTACATTGAACGTTCATACTTTTAATATTCTTAATACTTAAATCCGTGACCTAAGAAAAAACAACAATTCATTTTATACCGGAATCGCTTGGATCGTAAAATACCCTATTAATCTCTCATGAGTAAAAGAAGCAAAAGGACATGAATGGTCTGTCCATTTATTTTCCCGCGCGTTAAATCCAATTTTGTTCTCAAATTGTTGTTTTCAAACCCACCTCCCTCTACGGCTTCAATCAAGTCACTTTTGCTTACAAACAAGTCACTCAAAATCATTGTTCTTTTTCTTTTTTCCTCTCTCTTTTCTCATGATCCAAACAACATTCTACCTCTCCAATCGATTCTAATTCCTCGTATCTTTCAAAAGAAAAATGGATCCAACATTCGAACCAAAAGCAGTTTTCAGCCGAAGCAAAAGCTGCAACAGCACCGCCTCCACCTTTAACCACATCAATGTTAACAACAACAACAATGGCAGCGGCCATAGCCATAAAAGCAAGCTCGCAAGAACCTTTCACAAAGTCATCAACCTAAAGTCCTCGACAAAATTCTCTTCAAACAATGGTATTGGAATCTGCGTTTTCCCATCACAGAACAAATTCGAGTGTTACAATTCAAACCCAAATCAGAAAATCTCTTCCCGTGGAAATCCCAAGCAGAAAGCTGTGTTGGAAGCTTTGGTTGCGAAGATTTTCGCTAGTGTTACAGCCATCAAAGCTGCTTATGCAGAGCTTCAAATGGCGCAAAACCCGTACAACAATGGCGCTGTCCAGGCCGCTGATGAAGCCATCGTTGAAGAACTGAGAACACTCTCGGAGCTAAAGCGAAAGTTCTTGAAGAGAGAGCTTGATCTTTCACCTCAAATCACTTTAATGCTTGCAGAAATTCAAGAACAGCAGAGCTTGATGAAGACTTACGAGATCACAATCAAGAAACTGGAATCCGACGTTGAATCAAAAGGTTCAGAGGTTGATTCACTCCATAAACAGTTCAAAGATGGCCTTGCTTTCAACAAGTCCCTGGAGAAGAAATTAAACGCTAGCGGGCCGTTATCGATGTTCGATAATATCAACAAGATTTCAACGCTGAACCCGAGTCATTTTCTTCAAGTTTTGCATAAAGCTTTGCGATCGGTTCGTAGTTTCGTGAAATTGATGATCAAGGAAATGAAGTTAGCGAATTGGGATCTCGATGCAGCGGTTAAAGCCATTGAACCGGATGCTGTTTTCGTTAAACAAAATCACAGGTGCTTCGCGTTTGAATCTTTTGTGTGTAGAACAATGCTTGAAGGCTTCAATCTCCATGATTTTTGCCTCGGCAAAGAGCTTAAACCCAGAAAAACAGACCCGGGGAAGCATTTCAATGAATTCAAGGCCCTGAGATCAGCAAATTCAAAGCTGTTTTTAGCTCGAAATCCAGATTCTTCTTTCGGGAAATTCATTAGGGCCAAGTATCTCAACCTTGTTCATGCAAAAATGGAGTGTTCGTTCTTCGGGAATTTGAACCAAAGGAAGATTTTAAGCGCTAACGGGTTCCCGGATTCGGTTTTTTTTACGGCATTTGCAGAGATGGCGAAAAGATTTTGGCTGTTGCATTGCCTGGGATTCTCAATGAGCGAAGATATTTCGGTCTTTGAAGTGAAGAGAAACTGTCGATTCTCGGAGGTTTATATGGAAAACGTGAGCGATGAATCTCTTTTTTCCGGTGAATTCAACGGCCGAGAAGTTGACATTAGAGTCAGTTTCACTGTGGTTCCCGGATTTAAGATCGATAAAACTGTAATACAAAGTCAAGTCTATTTGTCGCCGGTGATTACTCCTCCGGTGAGTCATTGATCCTCCTTTTTTAAATTTAGATGAAACGTGGTCAACGTGATATTATCTCGTGTTGTTTACGCGCGCCGCTAAGATCACGGTGGTGGAGTGAGGTGGGAAGAGCTGATTGCTGTTTTCAAGTGGGGTTTGATGTGTTTCTAAGCGGCGAGTGTAGTGGCGCGTGGATAATAGCACTACAGAGAAAGATAAGGCGCAGTTAGGTTAAAAGGAAATAGAGATTTTTCCTTTTTATTTAGAAAATTTACGTAATGTCAAAAATACTCTGTTAATATATACTATATAACACAATAAAAAGGATTAATCCGGCAATATGTATATTTAATATTTTCGTTAATTTCGGGTCATAACCATATTTATATATAAAAAATTAGATTATTTATTAATATTTAATGGATTAATTCAAATTGAATATATATATATATTGAAAATGAAGAAACTTTTCAGCTAGCTGATCACCATAAGAACTTGATCTTTCCCAAAATGAAGACCATGAATGTTAAGGCTCTGCACATATTGAAAGCTCTAGTAACCATTGTCATGCATGATACTTTTAACTGTTAATCGATGGCTTGCTTTCGATTCGAAGTCTTCGGACCATAGGCCACGGGACACGAACTTTCGACAGACGGTTTTCGAAATTGAGCAGAAAAATGATAATCTTTATCTACCTTGACATCAGGTCATGCATGGCATCCTTCTCGACTGGCCCCGGAATTCTATATAAAGTTATCGAGGATGTTTCAGAGGGAAATGTCGGATTCGGTGTCCGTTAAGGATCCGGGGTCTGAAGCTTCCGCGAGAGCTTGAAGCATGTTTACGACCTCGGCCGGGTCGTCCAAATAATACTTGGCTTTGCTAGGTTTCTGACCAACTGTGCAGGCGAAAACAGACGTATTTGAGGAGAGGATGCCACCGGAAATTGAACTACTAATGATCTCGAACATCTCCTCATCAGACCGGTCATCGCCAATGCAGAGAACAAAATCCGCTTGCCTTCCGCTCTCGTCCATGGTTGTGAATATCTTTTCGGCAACCAAGCCTTTGGTGAGTCCCTAAAAGCAACATTAGGGAGCTGATTAACATCAATTCATGCATTCATCCAGTTAATGAAACCTATGTTGTTAAATCACTTGCAATGAACCATACAACCACCCCAAAACTGATTGCAAAGTTATCTGTTATGTTTCGTAATCGTGGATAAACGAATTGGCGAAAAAGTTTGCCACGTGTAAAACCGACTTTAACATACGAACTAGAAGAGAAGATCGGAAAAAACACAAAGACGCGATATTGCACTCATTAAGTTAGAAAATCAGAACCCAAAGTTACAAAGGTACCTGCGGTTTGACTTCAATGATACACTGGCCACTTTTCACAGTCACTGGTTAATTTGCTAATACACTCTCGAGATGGTCTAACATCTCCTTCGCCTGGCTAGACCCGAAACTCGGGTCTGCATCTCGATAGTGCCACACCAAGGAACTCTCCTTGGTTTCAATAGAGGAGCCATCAGTGGCCTCTGTATACAATTTCATAACAGGTTCAGCTATTTCCTTCCACCCAAACTCGCTACTCTGTCCACAAACTTCCCACTTATCGTCACTAGACCACCTGAAACAACGAAAACTTCGACGTAAGTGCACCTATTGAAGAACCACTACAACAAGAAGAAAAAGGGAAAAGGGGTAAACATCAAACCTCATGAAATAGCCATGTTCAGCTGCAATTCCGAGTTTATTACATGGAGAAAACCATTTGTCTAAACTTTCTCTTCCTCTTCCACTTACGACAAAAACTATATTCTTGGTGTCACCGGAGAGCGTGTTTATGATTGAGATGACCTCCGCACTTGGGGCCTTATTATGTGATGCTTGAGGCATTACTGTTCCGTCATAGTCGAACAGTATAGCCCTATTTTTTGACCTTAAATACACGGATTCCATGTGATCAATAGACAACTGTCTGAAGTTAGGGTCAAGTGCTACAACCCTGAATCCAAAGCTTAAACCAATACCCCAACATCGTCTTCTAAAATGGTCTTTGCATGTCCTTTCCATATCCTGGAAGAAGCTACGAGACCAGAACGCTACATCATGTGCGCTAACATACCTATAATGCTTCTCGTGTCGCAACTGCTTCTCAGCATCAACCATTGATATTGCCTCATTCATTGCCTCGGCAGTCGCTTCGATATTCCAAGGGTTTACCCGAATCGCACCACTGAGTGAAGGAGAGCAACCAATAAATTCCGATACCACCAGCATGCTCTTCTTAGGCCCGCTTGATTCAGAGACTCCCTGCCGGCATGCAACATACTCGTAAGGAGTAAGGTTCATCCCATCTCTCACAGCCGTGACTACAACACACTCGGCTATAGTGTAGTATGCAACCCTTTCACTCAGGGATACTGGCTTATCAATGAAGATGAGTGGTTCATAACCAGTTTGTCCGAAAGCCTGATTTATTCTCATGCAGCTTGCCTTTATTTCAGCGTGCGTGCTCTCGAGATCTTTCCCTCTTCCCCAAGCAGGGTTTGTGATCTGTACAAGCACTGCTTTTCCCTGCCACTTTGGGTGCCGTTTCAACAACTGCTCTGTTGCCAATATCTTCAAGTTGACACCTTTAAAGACATCCATGTCATCGACTCCAAGCAATACAGTCTTTCCTTCAAACTGTCGTTTAAGCTCACCTATTCTTGACTCCTCATCTGCAAGTCTCAGTGCAGATTCGATCTGTTCCATGTGGACTCCTACTGGCATGATCTTTATCCCAATTGTCCTTCCATAGTACTCCAGTCCTATATATCCCCTTTTGGACTGATACTCTAAACCAAACATTCGACTACAACAAGACAGAAAATGGCGAGCATAATCAAAAGTATGAAAACCAATTAGGTCCGAATTCAACAGTGCCTTTAGGATCTCTTCCCTCACCGGCAAAGTTCTATATATCTCGGACGAAGGGAAGGGACTATGCAGAAAAAAGCCCATTCTCAACCTATTAAACCTTCTCCTCAGGAAGGTAGGCAGCACCATCAAATGATAATCATGGATCCAAACATAATCATCTTCCGGATTAATAACTTCGATAACCCTTTGAGAGAAAATCTTATTCGCAGCAACATATGCCTCCCACAAAAACCTATCGAATGTACCTCCATGATTCACTGAAAGCGGAAGCATATAATGGAACAGTGGCCACAAATTCTGTTTACAGAAACCGTGATAGAACTTCGTGAAAATCACGGGCGGCTAAAATGCAGGGACACACTTAAACTTATCCAACAAATGCTTCGCAATCTCGTCTTGTTCGTTGACATCAACATCAACCTTCAACGAATCAACATACAAAACCTCCATTTGTTCAGCCAACCCATCTTTTAACTGTAATAACAACGAATAATCGTCCCAACTAAAAGTCCACCCTTTGTTATCCGGTCTACACTTAGCTTTAACAGGTAATTGATTCGCTACGATAATAATTCGATCCTGATTAACTGAAGACGGTACATCGGAGCTCACAGTATTAGCCTGATCATCATCAAGCTCGGAAATTACCCCGGGAACCGTCATGACTCGGGTCAGCCGTTTCTTATCACGTGGCTGACTCATTACCGAGAAATTGCCCTCGGCTAAATCCAAAAGATTAGTATACGATCTTGACATCATCTTTACCCCTCTTTTCTAATTACTACCCTCAACAACAATCAAACAGTTCAAAACTACAAAACAAGATCCTTCAAGGTTTTGATTTCTCTGACGAAATTCACTCTTTTCTGCATTGGTATTTAAAACAGACATCATCTTTACAATAATCAAAACAAACCCATGAATGAATTCGATCCAAATTTGTAAAAAAAAAAATCTAAAAATACCCAGATGAATAATTATATCGAAATTCAATCAAAACTAAAATAAAAACAAATTATGAGCCGGATGAATGCAAATAATGAAACATCGAAACTAACATTACCCTTCAAAGCACTGAGCTTTTTGTCAAGAACAGGGAATTTTCTCGGACGGGGTTCATTCCGGGGAAGGAACGAATGCAGGGTTTGTTTTGTGGTCCTCTGATGATTTCATCATTTCAACGAGTCGCATTTGCAAATCAAAAGGGAAAAAATGGCCTTTTTTGGGCTTGTTTTTTACTTTTTCCTTTCTGCATGCAGCTTGCAAGTGTTGGTTATATTATATGGCGACCGACATTGGAGAAACAAGCATGCATGGTGGCGCTGCTTCACTTTCGCCGTTCGATGGTACACAAGTTGATCTTCGCCGTTCTTTAAACACGAACCCGTTTCCCTTTTTTCCATTTGTCTTTTGTAGAGAGCGTTTGGGAAGTGATTGTGTGATTGGATTTAAGAATGATTAGGTGTAATTATATAGTTATATGTTTGATAATTAATTATAATTTGTGAATCATACTAAATTTAATGTAATTATAGGATCGATATTCTTTATTAAATTTAATTAAAATTAAAATTAAATTAAGATAAAGTACAGTAATGGTCTCGATTATAGGATATCGTTTTATACTTTTGAATATCAAAAGTTACAAAATGGTCATCTGACTATAGAGGGTTGCTTTGTTGAGTTCGACGACTATTAAAAGTTATAAAATGGTCACTAGGTTATTTATTATGTTCCAAACGCATCATTTTTCGTTAAAATTGACGGTATTCTGAACTAAATGTAAACCTGCTGACTTTGATATGATAAATTCTGATATCAGAATCTCAAATAATTATCATATCCCATTTATCATGTTATTGTCCAACTTAGACAACCGTCAATTTTTTTTTACAGAAAATGATGAGTTTGAAACATAATGAATAGTCGGAAGATCATTTTATAACTTTTAATAGTCGAAGGACTTAACAAAGCAATACCCTATAGTCGGAGAACCATTTGTATATTTTACCCATTAAATTAATAGAATATAAATAACAAAAATTAAATGAATAATTATATAAATTTTAATAATTATCACGCCTCTTCTTTTGTCTTTTGGAGAATATCATTATGTAATTTGATTGATATTATTTAAATAATTAAATAATTTTATTGTTAAATTTAAAAGATCGATGATCGGATCAAATCTATCTTTTTTTAATATAATCTCTTATGGTTAAGTGATTATATTCATGGGGGTAGTTTACCCTATTCTTTTAGAATTATAAATAAAAAGTATTAAAAATCAAATCAAAGTTTTAATTATAGTTTAAGGACTAAGCTGGATATTATCACTTGTTATTAACGTGCAATGCTAACATGAAAACGATTATATAACGATTTATCTTAATGACTAAAATAAAAAGCTAATAAACTTTAGTTACTAAAAAATTAGTTTCTATGTAACATTAGACAGAAAACACAAGCACCACATTTAGAAAAAAAAATAACAAGTTCAGGTACCATGTTAGAAAGAAAACAAACTTATATACCAATATATATATATATATATATATATATATATATATATATATATATATATATATATATATATATTAAAGAAATGATAGATTCAGGGACCAGATCGTATATTAAACCTTTATTTATTTGAGTAAACTACATAAATGACCACCCAACTATGGGTTTGGTCTCGAAATGACCATAGTTTTTAAATATGCGTCAATATGACTATTGAACTATTTAAATGATTTCAATATAGTAACTGCCGTTAACATTTAAAGACAATATTTATATGGCAAGTTAATAAAATTGGTATAATTAGGGCGTGTGTCCTCATAAAGTTTCGTATTCATAGCATTGGGATTCTGCTTTGTTTTCTTCCATTTTGGTCACTATTTATATATGATTTGTTTTCTTGGATTTTCATTTAATGCAATTTGATCCTGATTCTATTTTTAATTTGTCTAATGCCTTAATTTGAGCATTAATTTTAATTTTTTTTATTATAGTCATGTATTAAATTTATAGGTTAAATCCCCTAGCTTGGGTGCTTATATTGATGTAAATTTGAAAATGTTAACGGCATGCGACTTTATTGAAACTATTTAAATAGTATACTGGTCATGTTGATATAAATTTGAAAATAGTGGTCATTTAGAGACCAAGCCCATAGTTGGGTAGTCATTTATGTATTTTACCCTATTTATTTTCTAGAGAGATCTTGAGAAAAAACGCTTAATGTACTTGAAACTGATCTTCAATCGAAGCTAAAGAGAAAAGGGAAAGTAAAAGATGGCTGGTTATAGAGCAGAGGACGACTATGACTACCTATTCAAGGTGGTTTTGATCGGCGATTCCGGCGTGGGAAAGTCCAATTTGCTCTCCAGGTTCACCAGGAACGAGTTCAGCTTGGAATCCAAGTCCACCATTGGCGTTGAGTTCGCAACTCGGAGCTTAACCGTCGATGGAAAAGTCATCAAAGCTCAGATTTGGGACACTGCTGGTCAAGAAAGGTCTCCATATCACCATTCATTTGTCTTCCTTTACTCGTTTCTTGATCTGGGTGTTTTTAATTCTCAGCTGATTTTGCAAAAGAAAGTTGATGAAATATTTGATTATTGAAGTGTTTTGATTTTACCTGAAATGGAATATAGGTAGTTTTTTCTTCCTTCCTTGCATATCTCTAGATCTGTCAGCTGCATGGGTCTTTTTTCTTACAAATTTAGTTACTTAGATTTTGGGTCTTGCATAGGTTGAACATAGATTTGGACTGTGAATCAGCAGATCTCAATGCTTCTTCAACTTGTAATTGAGTTTCCATGTGATAATTCAGTTGACTTGTGTGAGTTCCACTACAATTTGGTTTACAAGAAACAGATGACCTTCACCTGTGGCCGAAAACTTTGTATATTAGTATTAATTACTTGCCTGCTTCATAATTCTGTCAGTGTATATACACAAATAGATAATAGTTTAACCCAGTCTGCGAGTGGAATCTGGAAGTCAGGTGTTTAGCATAGATATTTCAGGTAGCCAATGGGACCTTGTAGGTACGGCTTGGCGAATTCAGTGATGGAAGAAATGACTTGAACAGGTAAATAGGAGTTAGGTTGTCATTGGGATATTTTAGTTATTGTGTGGTTCGGGACTAGTTTTTTCTTTGTTAAATTGTTGTTCTTTTATTCTTATGCGCTAGAGAAGTCAGTACTTGTGGTTTATAATGCAGTATGGCATACTAACTTTTAGGAGAGTAAAAAAACATAATTTTTCGATTTAACTAAAGGGCTAAGAGACTTAAATTGTTCTTTTGCGCCAGCTTTCCCCCTAGCTTCGTCCCTGGTTGAATTTGTAGATTTTACGGCCTGGATTTCATACTTGGCTGGCCAGTGTCAACTTACCAAGAATTTTGGTATAGCATATGAAAATGAAAACATTTCAATATGAAGTCCCTTGGATCCTAGAACACATATGTGCTATAATTGTTGATGTTGCCAGTATCATTGCCTGGGTCGGTTTTGGTTTCCCTGTTTTAGTAGGGAGTAAGGCACTAGAGCATCGTCCTCCCTTCTCTGGACCAGCGTAAAGTAAGGGAAGGAAGAGGTGAGGATAGGCAGAGAAGAACAATGGAAACGTACATTTAACAATTTTTCCGAGGCTTACAATCTCTACATGGCTTAGATTCGTAATTCAGATAAGGGCAGTATGATTGAATTGCATTGCCATCATGAATAAATAGCTGCACTACCATAGTTTTAGTTCCTATGAATCAAATGCATCATTGAAGCTCGATGTTTTCGGAGAAACGGTCTCTTTGTACTGAAACGAGTGTTAGAAATCTTTATGTTCCACACTTCTTATGCCTGTTATATGTTTTCTCAACTTCTCTATTCAAATTTATAGGTATCGTGCCATAACAAGTGCCTATTACCGAGGAGCTGTTGGTGCACTTCTTGTGTACGATGTTACCCGACACTCCACGTTCGAGAACGTTGAGAGGTGGTTAAGAGAGTTAAGGGATCACACAGATCCCAACATTGTAGTCATGCTCATCGGTAACAAATCTGATCTCCGTCACCTTGTGGCTGTCTCAACCGAGGACGGGAAGTCTTTTGCCGAGAGAGAGTCCCTCTACTTCATGGAAACCTCCGCTCTTGAAGCTACAAATGTAGAAAATGCATTTGCCGAAGTTCTTACACAAATCTACCATATCGTGAGCAAAAAAGCCATGGAAGCAGGCGAAGAAGGGGCTAACTCGGCTGTTCTCACCAAAGGTGAGAAAATCGATGTCGGTATAGATGTCTCCGCGATGAAGAAAGGGGGTTGCTGTTCAAGCTAGATTGTAGTTAATCTGAAGAAGTCTGATTGTTTACCGATGTGGCTTGGGATTGTATGCTGCATCAGTTTCGTTGTAAACCTTGGTTTCGAAGAATCATCTTGAAAGAGCGCCAAAGTGTGGGAGTTCTGGCAAAGATCGATTCGGGTTTCGGAATTTTGCAGGGTATTATAGTATTGCATTTGAAATAGGTGAATTGGGGTGGTTCTCCAATTCATTTTTACAGAAGAATTACAATTGGGATGCCAATGATGTTCTGTATTATTAGTGTAGGAATTGCTTACATTTTGCTGCATGTTACAAAGGATAATGGTGTTAACAATACTGCAGGCAATGAACTATACATTTGCAGTAGCCATTTTCTATGTTGAAAGCCAGTTTAGTTTCTAAAAGAAAGACCATTTTGAATTTGATGGTTTGGATTCATTTCAGACAAATAAATATTGAATGATAAATATGATTCGGGATATCCGAATTTATAGATGAATGTATAGTTCATAGCTAGCATTCAAACAACAATCCATTGTCGTCCAGTGGTTAGGATATCTGGCTTTCACACGGGAGACCCGCCAATGGAATATTTGTTTTTTTCCGTTTGTACTGCAATGGCTAAGAAATGTCTGCAACAAACTCTAGCTTGAAGAAGATCTGTGGAATGTGCTATTCATATTAAATATGAAATTTGATGCATTTGGACTTGAAAAGTGCAGGCTGAGCTGAAAGCAGTCATCGTGAGGAAATGCATTACGGGGCAAATCTCCTTTGGATGTAGCTAAACTTGGACCCAATTGAATTAAAAATTCATTTTAATTTAGCATTTGAAAGTCAAATTAGGAGATATTTTTGTTAGAAATTTCAAGAAATCAGCTCCTCTTATCCAGCAAGTTGCCGAACCTCCATAGCCAAGGTAAGTTTTCCCCCCAATTTTAGGTCCATTTTAATTAGATTTTGGACTGAAGTGTGAAATAGAAAAAATAATCTCCATTAAATTCTCTTTCATTTGGTAGTAAATTCTCATTGTTTCATGCTTGATTTGTGAAAGTTGCGGTTTTGGTGGATGAAGGGGAGACATTAATTTAATGAAATAAGGTTGAATTTAGATGTTAGTAGTGTTGTAGAATTGAAATCAAGCATGAAAATTGATTGGAAATCATTAGGGGTTAAAGTGAAATTTTCGGCAAGTATGGAAAATTTTAGAAAAATGTTGAATTTGAATACTCTGATATGGAATTGATTGAGAATGGTTGAAATAGAATGAAAATGAATTTTGGGTGATGAATCCATATTGGAATCAAAATTGAGATCTAGGGAAATTAATCCCCTAATTTAAGGCCATATAGTGGAAATATGGGGACAATATATAAAAATGTATATCAATGATTGAATGTACTTGGAATTGTGTTTTGGATCAAATTGAATATTGATTGAGTTGTTAGAGACTGATTCACAAAGTTTGAGAAATTACAGGATTATAAGGTAATTTTGGAAAGTTAAGAGTATCATGCTGAAAATTTATGGTTTGAATGATAGAATGTTAACTTGGATTGATTTGGGAAGTTGAATAATCTTTAGGGGTCAAATTATAAGTTGTTGGAAAGTTGTGGGGACTATTGTGATGTATTGTGAATAGTTGTGTTTAAGGCTTAAATTAAGGGACTTGAAAGGTTAATTTTTTTTATGTTTAAATTAGCTTTGCATTGGTGATAGAATTTGTATCGAATATGTTGTGATGGTACTTTTAGAATTTTATTTGGATTCGAACATATTATATTAGTTAAAGTATTAATTTGAGTTCGAAATTGTTATGTCGGGATAATTGACATTTGTATAGGTCGTAGTCGTATTAAAGTTTCAAAGTGAACTAAAAGAGAGAGATAAAGTGTATAAGGAAAGCGATAAAAACGGTAGAAAGCTAGTGAGGCATCTGGTGAGAGAGATAAGGTGTATAAGGAAAGCGATAAAAATTACTAGAAAGCTAGTGAGGCATCAGGTGAGTGCAACTAATTTTTTAACGAAATAATATGAAGAAGATTTGCGATGAGTCAACTTCGATCGTTTTTATTTAAAATATTTATTTAAAAGTAGTAATTGAGCATAGATTTTATCAAATTGTTTTATTTTATAGTGTATGATTGTTTTGGGTATGAAATGCCCAATGTAATGTTTACAAGATTTTATTCGAATTGAATATATGATTAGATTACATGCAAAATAGCTTACGATTTTTAGTAAGCCCATTGTGTGTAAGTGAGAGTTAATGGTACAATTGACATGCTAAAATGTGTAGTGAACAAATACAAGCTTAAGAGTTGCACCTGTATAAATTATTTATATGACTCGTGTATCTTTGTGGTGCCGAGATGGAGTGATCTGGTGCAATCTACAGGGTATTTTATGTGTTATATGATACGACACTGTTACTCATACGACTCAAGTATCTTAATGATATATGAGGTGGAGTAACCTAATGCATTTTACGCGTATTACTTGTAGCAATTTCAACTGCAAAGTGGGCTCTCACTCATATGACTCAAGTACCATAGATTTCTCATGAAAATACAGTGGGTAAAGATATGAATTAAAATATAAAAATACATATTTAATAATAGTTTAAAACAAAGAATTTTAATAATTATTTTATTTTATTTTATTTTTATGCATGATTTATTTAAATGATGTTTTTATATACAAATATTTATTTTATATGTTAGCTATTTTATAAGTTGTTTCACTAAGTAAAATACTTACCGTATAATTAGTTCACACGTAGGGAAAACAAAATCAACAGAATAGAGACATCCAAAATCAGTATGACATCTTTCTGATATTTTTTATATTCATAGTTGACATGTATATATTTTATTTTGATGTTCAGGTTCAAATATGTTAGAACTCTTTTTGCTTATACAATAAGTGAATAATATTTTAAATCTTTTATATTATAGTTTTTAAATGCAATTACTTAATTTAATGTCGGTTTTAAATGAAACAAAATTTTATCGACTGATACATACGTTTTATGTGACATTTCTACCTCGTATATGGCGAGATAGGGGTGTTGCACATAAAGCCAAATCATAAATCTCTTGAAGAAAAAAGATAACCAACAAAACCCGAAAATAACTCAACTTAGCTCTCAACTACACTCCTAAGCTCCAATATTCTGAGACTTGTTAAGAATGACACCTTCATATTTGACTTGGAACCACTTCATGGCATCTTCCTTGGTGACTCTGTGCTGAATGCCAACACGCGACTTGCACCTACGGCGGCGGCCCACGCGGTACCCGGCTCGTTCGAGAACGACATAGAAGTCCATACCATAGATACCAGTTGAAGGATCATACCTAGAAAGACAGCAATACTTGTAAGTTTATGCTCTCATGGAGCCCACAACATGAATATAGAATCCATCGATATAACTTCTTCGTACTAACTCAGTCATGGCAATAAAAGGACCGACATCCACAAGATACCCCTCATACCATACCATACCATCCACAAGGATGATTAATTAAATCCTCGTGCCATTATGAATTCACATACCCAAAAGTCGAAATAGTCAAAAATTCCGACTCGAAAACAAAAGCATTGCAGCATACAAACAAGTGCATTGCCATTCAAGTTATAGTATTTTAATTACAACGTTCAGTGAAAATCAATAGGCTAAAGCTAGCAAAAATACCTAACATAGCTCTGTCATGATCATTCTTGTTAACTTTTGATAAATCAAAATTTGATAGTGAAGGTTACCCAAAATAAACTTACTTGATGCCACGATCGATGTGCTCTTGGATACCGAATCCGAAGCAGCCAGTATCACTGAAGTTCCTCCTCAAAAGATCATATTCCTTAACCTTCAATCCACTCTAAAGAAGTTGCATCGCCTTCTCTCCCCTCACCGTAACGTAGCACGTAATCTTCTCGTTACGCCTAATTCCAAAAGATCTCACAGTATACCTAGCTGTTTGCATCAACCCAGATTTTTATTTTCATTAACAACAAAAACCAAACAAAAGAGGTTCAAATATAGCGTCAGTCCCTGTACTTTTTCAAAATTTAAGATTTAGTCTATGTAGTTAAAAAGTCTAAATATTTTCGATTTAAATATCACAGTCCGATTTATCGTTGGAGCCATTAATATATATATATATATATATATTTTTATCAAATTTCACATTCAAGAGCATAAGCCCCGTTGTATATTTCAACTTGGTTTATAGTTTTGCCAGCTTAACATATGATATGTTAATAAACATGCCAAGCTGACAAAATCTGACAGACAATATTAACAGCGCAAAAGATTGAACTAAGATTTCTAAATCGAAAATGCAGGAAGATTAAAATTTAAACTCTTTTATTAAATTGTTTAAGAACAGCAATTAAATCTCAAGGTTTACTAAAGTTCAAGGGTTTACAGTATATTTATACCAAACAGCTAAACAGCAGCATTAGGTTGAGAATTTTTACCCTTGGAGAAAACTGGGGTTTGACCACTGAGTTGTTCCAAGACCTAAGCAAAAAGCAAAAAACGTGGTTAATAGATTTTGGGATTTGAAAATGAATGTGCTTTGGGTTACCTTGGCAGCACGGGTGAGACGATCACCGCTTTCACCGACGGAGATGTTGAGGACCAGCTTTTGAACTTTTATTTCCCTCATTGGGTTCGATAATTTCTTCTCCGATGCCTTCCATAATTACCCAAAAACAACAAAAATGGTAATGAGATTATGGATGAACATAAAAGTGCAAAAATGTTCGAATCAATCGACTAGATTTAGAGAAAGAGAAAGAGAGATACCATGGCGACGTGAAGCAGAATGAGAGCAGCGGTGCTGTTGGTAAGCTGCTTGATAGATCTAACAAATTATTTTATTTTATGAAGATTAGGGTTCTTATATGAGCTCCAACACCCGCCAAACGACTTCCCTTTCAGGTTGGGTTTTGGGAAAAACGAATTGGGTAATTATTTAAAATTTTAAGTCAAGTGTTATTTTTCCTTTTTCTTTATACATGTTATTTTTTTTTTGATAAACTACGCATTTAGTATCTAATTATCAATTTTGATCCTTTTAGTGCCTAAATTTTTAATTTTTTCAAAACCATACATAACGTTTAGTTTTTAGTAACTCTCCGTTAAAAACTTATCAAATTTTTAATACTTAAACTATCAGTTTTGATCCGTTTTAGTTACTAAACTTTCAATTTTTTCGAAACTTAACGTTAAGTACTAAAATGAAACAAAAACTAAACTTTAAGTATGATTTTGAAAAAATTAAAAGTTCGGGTACTAAAACGGACCAAAATCGATAGTCTAAGTACTAAATGCATAGTTTTCTCTTTTTAAAGTAATTTTAATCTTGAGTAAACTATATATTTAGTACTTGAATTGTCAGTTTTGATCCGTTTTAGTATTTAAACTTTTAATTTTTTTAAAAAATTATACATAACGAATAGTTTTTGTTTCATTTAAGTACCTCTCTTTTAAAAACTTAACGCGTTTAGTACTAAACTATCAGTTTTGATCCGTTTTAGTACCTAAACTTTCAATTTTTTTCAAAACTTAAAGTTAAGTTTTTAGCATGTGTACTAAAATGAAACAAAAACTAAACTTTATGTATGTTTTTCATAATTGAAAGTTTAGGTACTAAAACATATCAAAACTAATAGTTTAGGTACTAAACACAAGTTTACCCCTTTTTTCTTTGAGAGTAATTTTAATCTTGGGTAAGCTACGTATGTAGTACCTAAACTATTAATTTTAGTCCGTTTTAGAACTTAATTTTTCAAAATTTTCAAAACAATACCTAAAGTTTAGTTTTTATTTTATTTTAGTACATGTCGTTAAAAACTTAACGCGTTTAGTACATAAACTATTATTTTTAGCCCGTTTTAGTACCTAAACTTTCATTTTTTTTCTTCTTCAAAACTTAACGTTAAATTTTGAACAGAGTACTAAAATGAAACAAAAACTAAAGTTTTTATCAGTAGAGTACTAAAATGAAACAAAAACTAAATTTTAGGTATGGTTTCGAAAAAATTGAAAGTTTAAGTAATACAATGAACCAAAATTGCTAGTATAGGTACTAAACGCGTAATTTACCCTTTAATCTATATTATTCCTTATTATAGTACGCAAGGTCTTTCGACAACATTATTTTCAGAGGGCTAAAATTTTCAAATGAATTTGTGCTAAGGTTGTATTTTTTTAAAAAATGGTACGAATCAAACGTCTTCGATGGTAAAGGAACCGGGTTGCCAATCTTCTTGCCGGTTCAAGTAGCTAAAAGAAAGTAATATGGCTTTCTGAAAATGGCCACTTCTTTGTGGCTTAGACATGCAATTTCAGAGCTGAGCTTTCATTATAAGATAAAATCTGTGATTACAATCAAATGGGAATTCCCTAAATGAAATTGTCATATAATGCAAAACCTATATATTTAAAACAATAACGAAAACACGAAACATTGTCCCGGTACGTCGACAACCTAAGCCATCATCGTCGAAAGCTTCAACCGGTATGCCGGACCGAACAACAAATCCCATCAACGCCATAGTCTCATTGAGGCTCGGCTAATGATTCTGAAGCCTCGAGCCTTCAGGCCTACTTATGTTTATTATGTGCATTGAAAACCAGACACACCGAGTAACTTCATATCCACCCGAATTCCGAAGGACAAGCCGCTCGAGAAGCGGGTGAAAATGGTGGTACTAAAACGTATTTACATGGAAGAACCATGGAAGTACAAAGGCTATTACCAGGCATGCCATGAGAAAGTTGCAGAATGGCTGTCCACGCCAACATCTAGCACCCTGATCCGATGGGCTAAAACCGATGCTGGTAGATCCTTGGTCATGCCAATCTCTGTTATCTCGAACACCGGTGATGTTTTTCGCCGTTTGACCACATATTTCGCACATTCTGCAGATTAAATTAAACATGAGAAGGTACGTGTAGGTGAATTGACAACATGTTATGCTTCCAAGTTATTTCGTATGCATCGAATGTTCGTTTCCCATACAAGCAAGTCAGATATATATCACACAAATTAAGAAAGGGTTGCTTCTTAAACCTAATTGTGAACTGATAACAGTTGGAGAAAAAGCATAATTAAGCAACAATCACAACACAAATTTCCCCCCTAAGAGAACGAACACTTACCTGTTTCCTTTCAGCTTAAACCATGCCTCGGCACAATGACTATGCGCGATTCCTAGCTCATCTTTGCACCCGCAGCCAAGTTGAATTAGATCCGTGGCAGCTGCAGTATTCGGCATACTATCAGTACATTCGTATGACTGCTCCGAGGTCAAATGGCAAATCCGACAAATTCTTTCCCCATCAGAACTCTCCTTAAACCGTCTTTGGCCACCAACACTTCCGTTTATATCGAGGACGCACGAGTCCTCCTTCCTCATCAGCCTTTCTGCTAACACTTTACCTGAATCAGTTCCAATGTCATTCAATTGTAGAACGCCATTACTTTCACTCACATATGCAGCCTCTTGGGTATTAACCATAATGATAGTCTCAACCGCACATCCGTCAGCTGAATCATCCGAATTCCCACTTCTTCGATCAACTTCATCGACTCGTCTCATCTTGGTTATTACCTCACTCGCTTCAACGAATCCCTCACTTGATACCACTCCATTGTTTACGTTTCGTTCTACTAAACTACTCGATTTACGGGTCCTTTGATCGTTTTTACTCGAATCCGGACCAATTCCTCTCACATAACCCATCTCCTGATGCTTACACAATCCAGAGCCATCAATTTGCAATCCCAAATCAACATTTTCTTCAGAATTTTTTACAGTAACAGTCTCAGATAAAATCTCATTATTCGAATTCTTCGAATTTACATCAATTTGACTCGAATTCTGACTAGTTTCTATCCTATCATCCCTTTCCTCTTGATCCATTAATCTCAGATAACTTGGAAAAATCTACAAAAACGCCTCCAAAATTATCAAAATATTCAAAATACCATAAACAATATTATACACCCAAACCCTGAAATTTAATCCCTTCTCATGCTCATATAAATCCCCGAAAAATCAGCAAATCCATAATCACAAAGATTCTACACTAATTAACAGCGATTAAGAGCTGATTAACTGTTTAATCAAAGCAAATAAAAACCGAACCTTTGTTGACTTGCGAAACAACCCAGAATCAGATCCTTACCTACTCCATTATATCACTTGAACTCCAAGTAAATAATCAAAATTAAATCAAAATGAAAACGTTGACACGAGAAAAAGAAGAAAAATGCTATCTTTCATATGAGAAACTCATACGTTGAAAGATAAATTTCAAAGAAAAAATGGGTTTTATTGACTTGATAGAACAAGGTACATCCTCCATTGAAATACAAAATCAATTGTGAAATATATATATATATATATATATATATATATATATATATATATAGAGAGAGAGAGAGAGAGAGAGAGAGAGTTGAATGAAGGTATGTAGAGGAATGAACTTGAAGAAAATGATATAAAATTGAAAATTAGTTGAGTGAAAAATACGTAAATAAAATAAATAAATAAATAAATAATATTAAAGATAAATTAAATACCGATAATTATATAATAATCTAAAACAAAATGTTATATTTAAACTGTATATTATGTTCATTTAAATTGTATATAATTACATTTAACCTATGTGAGACGGATTATGGATGCTAGTATTTTCATTATATTTTCTCTTTATTTAGTAAAGTTACTTATTATTATCGAATAAAATAAATAAATAAATAGTATTAAAGATAAATTAAATACCGATAATTATATAATAATCTAAAACAACATGTTATATTTAAACTGTATATTATGTTTATTTAATCAATCATGATTTTAAAAAAATTATTATTTTTAACCAACAAATGTTGGTACAAGTAGTTGGGATTCATGAATTTGAGCTTGTAAGGCCAAGTTCGAATCTAATCACCGTCACTCTTAGTGGGCAATATATAAAGTCCTATGTAAATCTCAATTGGATCTTAGGTATACACTGATCCTGGATTAAGGGAGTCACACCTAACCTAAACTTTTAATGTACAATTTTTTTTAACGTCATCCAATTCAATTCCCTTTAATATAAATTAATCAAATTAAATCATTAGACATGTTGATTTTTAAATTAGGATTTGATATTCAAATTATATTTGAATAAAAAATTGTTTTTAAAGTATAAATATTTGGTTATTTATTGGGAGGATACACATCTAATGCACTAAATTTCAATTATTTTTAACATATAATTTATATAATATAATATACAGCTCATACCATTCATTGAAATGAACATACTTAATGTACTTAGGATTTCTTTGACCAATTTTATTTTCTTGACCAAAGCTCTAATTAGCTGGTCGGTCCACTAATGCTAAGTTAATATACAATATATAAACTATAGTTTTATCAATAAATTAATGATTGATGTAGAGATGTTCCTAAAAAAATATAATAAAAGAGTCTTTATTGTATGGTCAATCATTTTAGGCCGTTTTATATAAAAGGTCCCTATACTATGCATTTTCGATAATTTTGGTCGTTCTAATACAATTTGATCACTTTTAGTCTTCATTATTTTATTTTTTATAATAAGTGTTTTTATATGTGATAAAAATATATCCAATTATAAAAAAAAATGTTGTTGGGCTATTATATGTTTAGAAAAATAAATCACCTAGAATTATTTGATAAAACTATTTAAAATATTAATCTGGAAATTGAAAATGCATATTTCAAAAATGAAAAATATCATAAGAGATCGGATTATACATAACTTGGGTAAAATATACAAATGGTCTCCTGATTATAATACATTGTTTTATTGAGTCCCTCCGAAAAATATTTTTTGATCTGTCACTGAGTGAGATGATATGTTAATAACGTTAAAAATAATATTTTTTTATCAAAAAATAAATATAATTTACCTCTTCTTAAAATGTTCAAAACTAAAACGACGTTTGTTGCCGTCGTTTGGTGCTCAAACATTCCAAAATCCACATACATAGATTGGGTCTGTGTTGCATTGGAGACATGAAGTTGGTAGTTTAAGTTAATTGTTCTTCTCTCATTTTATAGTTTGAAAAATAATTTTGATTAACTTTAAGCATGCTATGTATAAGTCAATTAGATAAAGTTTCGATTTACTTTATATATATTTAATTAAGGGTAATGGTCCCCCGACTATAGGGTACTACTTTATTTAAATCTATTGACTATTAAAAGTTACAAAATGGTCACCCGACTGGAATTTTGCTCTATTAAGTCCATCGACTATTAAAAGTTACAAAATGGTCACCTGACTATTCAGTATGTTCCAAAGTCATCCTGTTCCGTTAAAAAATTAGTGGTTGTCTAAGTTGAAAATTAGCATGATAGTCGTTTGAGATTATGAGATCATATTTTATCATATCGCAATCAACAAGTTAACGTTCAGCTCAGAATACCGTCAAAATTTTAACGTAAAAGGACGAGTTTGAAACATAATGAATAGTCAAGTGACCTTTTTTAACTTTTAATAGTCAAGGGACTCAACAAAGTAACACTCTATAGTCGGAGGACCATTTTATAACTTTTAATAGTCAAAAGACTTAATAAAGTAGTAGCCTGTAGTTGAGGGATCATTTGTGTACTTTACCCTTTAATTAAAAAGATTGTTGAAATGAAATTGGGTTGGTTGAAAACGAATACTTTAATATTCAGGGAATATACTTATCTCCAACTAGTTCATTGCAAGGTGAGACCCCCACAAAACCCTACCCATAGCCGTCTTTAATCTTAGGATTCCAAATAAAAAAAAAATCAGATAAAAATTGCAAACTTATTGCAATATTGATGTGTGATAGGCGAGATGTGATTTATGATGATTTAGACAATAGGAATTGATAATTTAAAGGTCATTTATTTTTATCTAAATAAAAAAAAATTATTAATCGATTATCCGATTGAATTAGGATATGTTTTATTCTATCTTTTTATTTTGGTTAAGTACTTTAAAATATAATCGAAAAAATCGATAATTACATAATTATCTCATAATTAGATTGGATGTAAAAGTATGTAGTATACGCGTCGATGTGTGGGTATGTTATCGTTGTGCAATTTGAGACTCATGTCGTTGAAAATTGGGAAGATGAATCACTTTAGTTGAGGTCACAAAATGATTTAAAGGGTAAATTACGAATTTGATACTTAAACAATTTATTCTAGTATGTTTTAGTACCTAAACTTTCAATTTTTGAAAGTCACACCCAACATTTAGTTTTTATTACATTTTAGTATTATACTGTTAAAAACTTACCACATTTAATACCTAAACTATCAACTTTATCCGTTTTAGTATCTAAATTTTTATTTTTTTTTCAAAAACTTAGCGTTAAATTTTAAATGAGATACTAAAATGAAATAAAAACTAAACTTTAAGTATGATTTTGAAAACAAATTAAAAGTTTAGATACCGCCAACAACGCTTGCAATACAAACAACAAATTGAGAAAAAAACCAGGAACTTTTATCAACCATTATTAGAGAATCGTCAATATATATATTTACCCTTTCAATTAAATAAATGAATATAAACAAAAATCATATAACCATATCACCCATACATATCATTTTTAATTTATTTATAGAAATGACACACTCAAAAAAGTATACATCAACATTTGAAATAACATATTTTCAAGAGAACATCTCATGTCAAATGCGTCATGTAACTGTGCTTTTATCTATGTAATACATAAGTGGGATATCATCTGATCAATTTTAGGCACCAATTGGTATCAAAAAAATTCATTAGGCACCAAATCATTTTTTTAGATATAATTTAGGCACTAAAAGGTATATTAAACCTATATAAAATTCATATAATTCTTTAAAACTTATTCCCACTGTTTCCCTTTCTTCAATTTTATTTGGTAACCCATAACACTAATTAAGATGCATGAAAGATGGGGTGCACGGACAAGTAGGCGGCTTATGCAAATGGACTATATACGGATGTATCGGTCAAATCTTGGGGTTTCATCCCATTTTTTGTAAACCTTCTGGCTATGGGCCATGCATGCATCTGTAATTGTCGTAGGAAATGGCTGACAGCATCGTAAACGGGGACGAGATAGGATATCTACATATAATTATACAAGTTTTAGAGAGAATGGAATTATAACACCTTCCCATGCCATTCACTATATTCACAATCCAACAAAGCCCACCCCCCACTTGTCGACCTCAACTATGCAAAAGAGAATCTACTATAGTACCTTAGGCTGAGTTCCTGTGGTCGGCTCTGCTTGGGACATCGACTTTCCTTGACAAAAATGTGGGACGGGGCTGGCATCGAAGATGAACATCAGTTCTATGATATCGCTTAACTGAAACTTGGATATCAATATCACAGACAAGCAGCAACGGTAGAAAAGAGAGTAATGATATAACTTGGAACAAACAATAATAATAATCGTCTGCAATTTGAAGTCAGAAACCAGAACAACTTAAAAACAAAGAATAAACGAAGTAACCGAAGAGCACCCCCTTTTTTCCCCTTTTTCTTCGGGATATTCCTCCTGGCCACAAATACACTTCTAAACTTTCCTCCACTCGTACCTTTCCGGTCCATCCGTCTTATCTTTTTAGTAACTTAACATGTACATGATTAAAAGGCATTCTGACAAAATCTAAAAATATAGAATACAGGAGCAAGAGTGGTGTGATTAACGTAAACGGATAAAAAGAAGGCAGCCACCACACTGCCAGAGGCTATAAGTGTAGTGGGAAAACAGAAAATGATGCTGGATAGGCCTTAAATCTACCAGTGATCATCCAAAGATCGTATTTCTTTTGTGTCGTGCATCAACTAGAGACGTCAAATCTGAAATCACTTTAAAAAGTTATGTCCCAGTTGGATGCAAGAAATGCTGTAGCCCTATTTGCCGTTTCACATGATCCGGAATCAACTTATTAATAAGCTCCGGTGAAGCCCCAGATAACTGAAACCAGAAGAATCAAAATGAATAAAAACGTATCGACTATAACAAGAAACAAAATTCTAGCTAGAAATAATGTCATTCAATGAAGACGTATCTTTGTATATGGAAAGGCACATGGAAATGAATTTTAATTAAGAAACATACTTCCTGTTTGAAGTTGAAAAGTGGCGGTAAAGGCCGCCCATTTGGCAGGCGAGCATTTGGTTCTCGAAGCTCATCAAAGAAGGGATGTGCACATGCTTCCAACTGTCATAGCACATGAGATTGGGGTTGGTTATCACTAAAAACATAGATATTTAAATTGGTAATTGAAGAATTTTGCATATTCCAAGATCACCAAACAAAAGATGGAGACATTAGTAACTCACAGCTGTATAGCGAAGACTTGGCGAGTATTGCAGCAATCGTGAAGCAAGATCAATTGCTTCAGGAGGCATCCTTTTATGGAAAACCTAAAAACATATAAGGGTAATCTACCATTACATTTATGTTGCAAAGATGCAGTGCATTACTCAAAATCAATCAAATATTTCAGCTCTTGGAATAAAAGGGAAACCTTATGCCATGGATGTGCTTTAATCTGAGGAAACCTAAAATCTGTGTAATTGGGATTCATGCAGCGAATTTCTTCCCTAGTAGGTGTACCTAGGACCTGTGGGAAAAGATGTAAGAAGCAGATTCCTGATGATACAAAGTAATGGTGTAACTCCATGCATCTTAAGCAAATCATACCTTGATAATCTCGACAAGCTGGTCCACAGCATTCTCCCCGGGAAACAATGGCTACACAAGCAGAAGAAAAATAGATACCAATGAGCAGAGTTGTTAGAAGTTTTCAGAAAAATAAATAGAAGTGCAAAACCAAACCTGGCCCAGCAGAAGTTCAGCAAGAACACAACCGGCTGACCAAATATCGATTGAGGTTGTGTATTCAGTGGCACCAAAGATAAGTTCTGGAGCCCGATAGAAACGCGAACATATGTATGAAATGTTAGCTTCACCTTTGACCTGGTTACACACAAAATGCTAGTATGAAGTATATAAGATAAAAAAAACAAAAAAAGGAGATAAGAAAAAGATGATCTTAGACACACTAAGATCTAATTCAATCATTTTCGTCTTCAACCCTTCACCCCCAACAAAGAGGCCAACAAGAAAGCTAAATGGAAGAGGCAACACTAACAAGGGAGAAGTGCTTATTTCAACCAATCTGGAAAAAGATCCCTTGTCAGTTAAAATTTTAGTTTACATGAAGTACTTATGATTATATAAAAGGAGAGACAAAGGTTACACAAGTTTCAGCAGTTTGCACGATCAACAGTGAAGTGAAGGGTCATTAAATTGTGTTATCACATATCACAAAGGTGGTTTTGCAAAGTACTATGTTGCACCTCTGATGAATAGCAGAAGATAAAAGATTGTATGCCAATCCATTTAGAATTTACAATCAAAACCACATTTAAATAATAGAAAGCTAAAATCCTGTTTTAGTTTTAGAAACTTATGGACCAAATAATGATGTTTCACTTGGAGAAATAATAATTTGTTGACTAAAATCTCAGCAAGTAATCTGAAAGGAAGCACATGGAAAATTAATATAAGGGAATCAGCTTACAAGCACTTTTGCACTTCCAAAATCACAAATTTTAGCTTGGTGAGTCAGAGGATCAACCTGTACAAAGTCAACAGTAACCTAAGAAACATTTTCAAGCCATTCTACAAAAAGTCATCCATAAGAAAAGCATACCAAAAGGTTTTGAGGCTTCAAATCCCTATGGCAAACTCCAATGACGCTATGGAGGTATGCAAGTCCCCTGAATATCTGTAGAACCTCATCCAATTAGCATAAAGAACATTGCACAAAAATTAAAGCTCGGAAAAGGGTACCACGCAGACCTGATACGAATAAAGTTTCACATAGATAAGTGGCATTCTTTGATTTGCACTGCTGTAATGTTTCAAAACCCTATACATACTCTCTGGTACATATTCCATAACCAAGTTAAGGAAAAGCTCATTTTTGGTAGTCGTGGAAAAGAAACAATGCTTCAAAGAAATGACATTCGGGTGATTCAGCACACGCATCAATTGCAGTTCACGGTTCTTATATCTTCTGTCTTGCAAAACCTTCTTTATAGCCACAGTTTCTCCAGTTTCCAAGCATTTTGCCTGAAAGAAGAGATCAAATCAGTATGCAGAATGTGAAGAAGGTAATATTGACCACAATCTAACCATGTCTTGGTACCTGAAAAACAATCCCGAACGATCCTGTTCCCACAACACGCTCTGCCATGTAACTGATAGTCTACAATAATAAAACATTAAAAAAATTAAATCCCAAGTAAAAAACTGGTTATCATTCTTAATGTTGATCTAAACCACATGTTAATGGTAACTAATTCAGAACTTGAACAGCGAAACCCAAGAAGAAGCATACCTGTTTAGGTTCTCCATTTTTGCCACCAATCGTTGTGGAAATTATGTGACCTGTGACCGGCACGTTGCTGTCGACAACAGGGGCTGACATTTCCTGGTAAATTAAGAAAATCATGGTGTAAGAAACGAGACAAGTCTTCGACGGAACACCAAAAAAAGGAGATCAAACAAAATAATAATAATAATAATAATAAAAGCTCAAAGGTGAAAAATCCAGGAGAAATCATAGATCGAAACAAATGCAAAGGAAACTTTCTCCATCTAGGGTTCCCCCACCAGCTCAACCAACAAGATCGCAATAAAATAAAGTACCAAAAAAAACGTAAATCCACAAATCATGAACAAAATTTTCACCAAAATCAAACCAAAACAATGAACAGAAGACTAAATTCCAAGTTCCGATGTCATAAAAATTCAAAAAATAAAGAAAAAGAAACGAAGTTTACCTTATCGTCAGCCATGCCGATGAAAAAAGGTTCTAGCTAGAGAAAAGAGTTGTCGTAGATCATAGTGCGGCCATAGAAGGGGAAAAAATACAAAAATTAAAGCAAAAATGATTAAAATGAGGAACAAGAACTGAAAAACAAAATATGAGCAGGGAGAGACTGTACACTAAAAGCGCATGTGATTCACTCTTGCTTTTTTTTATTTTTTTATTTTGTTGTTGAATTTCGAAAATACCCTTCAATCACTTAATTACACGAACATAATTTAAAATTTTCTATATAAGATATTAATTATCTATAATCTCCCCCGAATTGTAATTATTAAAATTCGAGTTATTCGAGTTGTATTTTACAACTCGATTTGAATTTTAAATTTATTTAGTCGAGTCGAGTTTATAAAATTGTAACTCGAAGTCAATTAAAGTCGAATTTTTTCGAGTCGAATTAAGTTAAAAAAATTGATTTTTTGAGTCGAGTCGAGTTTTGTTCACATGTAACTACAATGATAGTTCCTGAATTTTCAGAGAACTTATGTTTGACCAGAGATGGATTGAAGGAGTGTTGGTGCGGTCGTAATCTCTAGAAATTTTAAATTTTTTTATATTTTAATTTTTTATATTTTTTATTGATTATTTAATTTTGTACCTCTAAAATTTTATAACTTCGCACTCTTTGCAATTTTTAATATAACTTTTAAAATTCACATCCCTAAAGTGAATTCATGCATCCATCCCTGTATTTGACTACCAAATTTTATAATTAATGTTAAAAAGTTTGATGGCCAAAATACAAATGCCCTAAAATTTTATGGACTACCACTGCAGTTTGCCCATGTATTTATTTATTGTGTTCGTCTCTGTTTTTATTAAGTGGGATTAGTGGCGTTAATCCTATCCCTTTTCATTGACAATTACTTATTTATTTGTTTTTTTCATTGTTGAAGATAAGCTTGTTATATGATATTGACTATAAAGTATTGTTTTGTTAAGTATTTTGACTACTAAAGTTATAAATTGGTCACTTTACTATTCATTATGTTCCAAAGTCATCATTTTTTTGTTAAAAATTTGACGGTATTTTGAGCTGAACGTTAACTTGTTGATTGTGATATAATAAAATTTAATCACAGAATCTCATACAACTATTATATCTCATTCATCATGTTAATGTCCATGTAACACCCTAAACCTGATTGGGTCTAATTTTCTTATATTGAGCTACCGAGGCAACTCTTGAATTTCAAAATATGTTCTTTTTCTTTTAAAACATACTAAATAGTAACATACAACATATAAAATAGTTATTAAAACGTTTTACAAACCGGAGCACTATGACATATAATTTAAAATCAAAATAATACATCATGATGTTTTTAACTCAAGTACATACATAAGGTTCTATAAATACACATGTCCACTAAAACTACAATATAATACTCTGAAGAAGATACTGGAAGTCCTGCTGTGACGGTGCTAAAAAAACTGCTCCAACTACTAACCTGCCAACGAAAAACATCCGAAGACTTAGCTTGCAAAGCCCAGCAGTATAATCGCTAATCTAGAGTGTTATTAAGAGTTCATAAACATAAGCGTGCTAAAGATGTGATACTAAGCGGTAGGTACATGCATGATCTATATCAAGTGCTACCCATTTAAGGCTTTACTATTTTATCACTGAAGTAGGAGTCTCACGTTTCCCTTAATCTACTGCTAAGGGCCTCGTCATGAGTACACCACAAAGAGTCTCTAACTCTAATAATTGTGACTACTACATATTATCTAAATGTGAGATTAACTCTGCTATGTATCACATAAACATATACACATAGTTGAAGTAGTCATCATGGTACGGCTGAAGGCTACATCTTGGAGCTCACATGCCTCTCTACCCTACCTATATTACTATACAACACACAAGCTGAGGAAGGCATCATGGTACGGCTGAGGGGCTATATCTCGGAGCTCAAACATCTCTCTAGCCTAACTACAAATACTCGTGTGTAAACTGGGGTGAGATCTGGAACAGCATGGGAAAAGTACACCCTCCAACTTACTCCATTGAGTCTTGGGGCATCTACGCCCAGTTGGCAAAAGAAGTGTTGTAGTAGTGACTGGTATATACCTGAACATACTAACAAGCAAGACCATCACCCTACTGCTAAAGTAACTCGGGTGTTCTAGCTGTTCCTCGAGTGTCACACAAAGGCTAATTTTATGATACTTATTTCTTTATTTATTTAGGATATTTTTGTTCTCGTTTACTACTCTTATTTATTAGGCATGCTTTATTATAGTTATTTGATACTTAAGGGCATTTTAAACATTCTCTTCCTCTAGCGAAATCTCTATACATTCTCGGGTTTTTAAGAAGATTTTTCGAGGTTACTATTCATTGATGGTACTATCCGTTAGCCTGGCACTTGACTCGGGTTCAACTCCAAGTAGTGACACTCTGATCGCTCTTATTGAATTTCCTTTCAATAACCCTTGAGTTGAAAAGACAGCTTATACCTCACGGGTTCAATGACGTTCTCAAAGCCCAAGCTCTCCACTATTTCTAAATCTAACAGCTTATTGTATCACTGGTCGATACATCCCCTGTAACTATCCTCATTCTCCACTATTCTAATACGTGTTTGACTGAAGATACCTCGATGTATACTGCTAAGAATGATTACCTCTGTTGTAATCTCACTTCTACAATTGTTTCTAGGAAAGTTAAGGCCTTCAGGTCCCTCACATACTTATTCTTACTATTTCGGATCAGTCTTATCTCTTATGGACCTTATCTAAGTTAAAATTGACCATTCAAAGTGAATAATATCGATATTCTACTTGTAGTATCGATACAATAGGGTTAAGTATCAATAACCCTATGAGTATCAAAACAAAAAATATATTATGCCTTTGAAAATTAGGCTCGGTCTCGAGACTGAAGGGGCAGTATCGATATTATCACAGCTGTATCGATACTCCTAGCCTGAAATCCTTAAAATTTGCCCAAATTCATCCAGTATCGATATTGTTCATCCCAGTACTGATAATCGAATCCCAAATTTGTTATTTAGGCTCGGGAAATCACCCAAAAGTCATCCTAAAGGTCATAGTTTGGTTTATAAACATGTGCTAAAGCTTTAGGGGGTTAACTACGGTCTTAAAGTAGCATAAAACGTCTTTTTAACTTCTAAAATATAATTTGATCATGATATAAAAAACAAACCCTAAAATGCTTAATTACTCAAATATTAGCTAAACTTCATACTTATCATAATCTTAACACTTCAAAGGATTAGAAATACACTACTTTGGTGCTAGGATCCCGAAATAAAGCTCTCTTTGCTTAGCCGAACTGCTTTCATTGGTGATTTTGGTGAAAACTCACTTTTTTTCTTTAACTATAAAAACCCAAGGTTTAATTTACTAAAACAACGTTGCTGGAAGATATTTTGAATGATCAAAGTAAGTTTAACTTCTAAAGAACAATTTGATTATAATATCAAAAATAAACCCTAAAATGCTTAATTACTCAAATCTTAGCCAAATTTCATATTTATTAAAATAGTAACACTTCAAAGGATTAGAAACACATTACCTTGGTGTTAGGATCCCAAAATGAAACTCTCTTTGCTTAGCCGAACTCCTTTCCTTGGTGGTTTTGGTGAAAACTCCCACTTTCCTCTTTAACTATAAAAACCCAATGTTTGATTTACTGAAACGAAGTTGCTAGAAGATATTTTCCTACAAAAAAAATTATATTTTGAATGATCAAAGTGAGTTTAAAAATGACAGTGTACGTTCATTGTACAACAGAAACGTTTCAATGGCGACTTGTAGCTTTGTTTCAATGAAGAGAAGTCATGATAATGCCAAAACCTAGCTATGTGGAAACGTTTTAACTAACCATGCTCGTGTCCCCATTGCTTTCTACTCGGAAAAATAAAATGGAAATTAAAAGCTTATGACAAGCTTGCTTCTAACAATATTTTTGTGTTCACAGATCGGAATGAATGGAGGGATGGTCGGAGGTGTCGTTTTCATAAAAATTTTAAATTGTTAAACATATTAGATTTTTTTGTTATCAATCTATTTTCGTTCCTTAAAATTATATAAATTCATATGTTCTTAAAAGTTTAGAAGATTACATTCTATCATAAAATTATATTCATGAGTACTATGATTAAATTTGTGTATATAACTTTATGATAAATAGAAATTATTTTCATGGGATTGGTCTTTAAATTATTAAATATTAATTATATAATTTTATTTAATTCATATCAAGCATAAAAAAAGTTTTAATGACGGATATGGTTCACAATTCATTTCGATTTTTAGTCGCAATCAATTGCATATCATCACACTGTCTTTTACCTTTTAATTTTGATAGATTTTTCATGGATGTATGTTTGGAACTAAGATTAATGAAATGTCGAGTTCTAAATCTTTGTTTTATGATATTTTTTTCTTTTAAAAAAATCTAATTTATTCATTTTGTAAAGGATAAATTACAAATTTGGTAATTGAACTTTACTCTCTTTTATTTCACTCATTATATTTTAAAGCTTTCGATTTCATCACTGAACTTAATATATTGGGTCTTTGTGTCACTCGGCCGTTAAATAGTTAAAAGCGTTAAAATGATCAGTTATATAGATGCAAACGACATTGTTTTGGTGATTTTTTTTAAACGGCGTCATTTTTAACGCCGTTATATATTTAATGACGGAGTGACCAAAATAGGAGAGAGTAAAGTTCAATGACAAAAAAAAGTCCACTATATTAAAGTGAGAGAATCGAAAACTTTTAAAGCTCAATGAGCAAAATAAGAGGGAGAATAAAATTTAGTGATAAAATTTGTTATTTATCCTTCTATAAAATAGGATTATACAAAAAAAGAATTAAAAAATAAAACTAAATAATGAAACATATAGGATACATCATTGATGATGAATGCTTTTTTATTAAGCTAACGCGATGAGAAAATAGTTATTATATGTTCTAAATACTCTTAATCATATGACAATGAACGCTTAATAACTCAACTGTAATTACTGGAGCTTAAATCCGTGATTTCTAGGAACAACAACGATTCTTTTAACCACTAAGATAAGTAAATTAGTGCTCAATAATGGATTTTTTATTAATATGGTGTAAGCATAAGCCAATATCTGTTCAAATATAACTCTCAACCATTTAATATTGAACGCTCATACCCCTAAAATCTATTGTATTCGAACTCAAATCTTCAATGAATAACAAAAATTCTTTTATCACGGAGGTTACTTGGTACGTGCTCGATGATGAATGTTAAGTTGAAGGATATCCTAACTATTCGGTCAGAGTCTTCAACAATCATAACATTGTTGTTTTCCTGAATGTTTATGTCTCGTTTTAATATCTAGATTTTATCTCTTGACCTTTAAGAGGGTCATGGAAACTCATCAAAGAGAATTTACGCGATACTTAAACCGTTCGATTTTGATTCCCCAAATGATGCAAATGCCAATCAATTTTCCGTGGCTCTCCTCCATGCCAACCTGGATGAACCACGTGCTAATAAGTAAAATGATCTAAGGATAGGAATGTTCAAAACTAGGTATCTATATTTTCGGGTACTTGAAGTACAGGATATCTTATTCTTTGGGTAGTATATTTGTCGGCCTATGACTCGATCTATTAAGTTTGGGTAACCAGTAGTCATGTACCTGTAAAATTTGAGTACCCGCATTTTCGGATCATTAGTATTTGGTTCATATTTTTTTAATTTATATATTTTTTTAATATATATATATATATATTAAAGTTTATTTCCAAAATAAAAAAATATTAAAAATATTAATATCGATCATGATTTTATTTCGAATCTCATATTGAAAAATTAATAAAAACTTTGTTGAAAATTTTAGAACTTAAAATTAGTATATACAAACCTAAGAAAAATTTAAGAATTTAAATTTAATTTTAAGGTAAAAATATTAAGGAACCTAAATATATATATATTAAAATTATTGGGTTAGGTTGGGTACCCGATTATAAAAACATTCTAGCCTAGATCTGACCCAACTACTCGGAAAAAATCACGGGCCAAGTATTTTTTTTTTGAGAATTACCTATTTTTTTTAAATTCGAGTCGTTGGGTCGATAGACTGAATCAATCGAATAAGGTATTTTTGAACACCCTTACTAAGGATTGTGTTCTCCCCTTCCGAGGCTCTTATGGCGACCTTTTAAGGGTTAAAATGCAAAATTTTGAGGATAAAACGGCACATAGATATCTTGAGAAAATATTATATTTTCGATTATTAAGAGTTTCAATTAAAAAATTCGAGAAATTTCTGAATAAGTACCGCTAACACTAACATAATAATAGAATGAGTAAATTACATTATTCCTTACTGATTTTTACTTTTTTAATTTATTCATTATACTTTCAAATTTACTCGACTTTCAAATTGTTCCTGTGTTGACCACTCTCAATTATTTTATTATTATTTTCGTATGATATGATATTTTTATTATTATTCAATATAAAATAATTTAAAATATAAAATAAAAACAAAAGGTGGTCGGACGTCACCGTCGGTTACCGTAGATGGTGGTCGTTCAATTCCAAATTTTAGGGTCGCTTCTCCTCGACACTCTGAGTTCGAATCTGACATACATTTTGTCTGAACTTGAACTTGCTCCGAAGTCCATGAATTAGAGATCGAAAGTGAGGAAGCCGAAATGTCTCAATCAAGATTCACGGGTTCTAAGATATTTTCCGGTGAAACAACCACCATATTTGGACTTAGGAGAATGAGACAAACCGACCCATGAAATTTGGGACTGAACACCACCATCTACGGCGGTCAAAGGCTATTGAAGACGGCGTTCGACCACATTTTGTTTTTATTTTATATTATTTTTATATTAAATAATAAAAAGTGTCACATCATATAAAAATAATAATAAAATAATTTAAAGTGATCAAAACATGAATAATTTAACAGTTTAGTGAGTAAATAAAAAAAAAACTAAAAGTACAATGAGTAAGTAAAGGTAAGTGAGAAACGTTGTATTTTACCCTAATAGAATATAACAATAAGTTGAGAATTGATTTTATTAGAACTCAAGATGATATATATGGAATGACTGAGAATACCTATCAAGACGAAAAAAACTAATACGAAGGTCTAAATTAGGGGTAGATTAACGAGAAACTTAAATAAACTGATTTTTGAGTGTTTACCTCGATGGATAAACGTTTAAATTATGATTTTCAACCTTGTTTTCCATGAAGTGAACTCACGATGATGCCAAAACCTAGCCTTCGAAGAAGCTCTATGTTTTTAGTGAGACAAAACATAGTTCAATTGGTCCGAGTACTCCGTAAAGAACCAAACGTATATGAACGCGTGGGGCAAAAACATGTGATTCACAATTCACACACATATCTAAACCCAACAGCAATTCCCGAGTTGATTCAATTTCAGCTCCCCTTTGCCTATAAATATATCGGATACACTTCAAGTTCCGTAGTTCAGAGTTCAGACTCACAAGCAAACCTTACTTCTTTTCATCTTAATCATCTTAGCTTTGAATTATAATTGATTTCCCCCCATCAATGGCGGCAACTAGGACTAGTGAGATGTTGGGTTCGAAATCTTTTATTTCTAATCTTTCCCATTCAACCTCGTTGTTGAAGTCACGGGAGAGAAGGGCGGTGCAAGTGAGGAAGGTGGTGACGGCTGTTGCCGTGGTTCCCATGACGACGAGGCTCATCGAGCTTGATTCCGTCAGGGCTATCCCCGAAACCCCGGTGCAGGTCACCGTGTCGGGTCGGGTAACGGTGGGGTACGATGCGAAGGAGAAGATGAAGGAGTTGATGTTTCAATGGTGGGATTCTTCTAAAACCACCATTGATGCTGAGAGAGGTGTTTCTCTTCAGCTTGTTAGCACTGATGTTGACCCAAGTAAGCATTCATTCTTGTAAAGTAAGCGTATATGTATCTGATATGTAGTGGCTAATGTGTTTGGATTAATGAACGAAGGGACGGGCAAGGCGAAGGTGAGCAAGGAAGCCATAATAGAGTGGTCCAGAGATCTGAACATAAGTGCCGACAAATTCATCACTTACAACGTTGAATTTGTGGTGGACGTAAACTTTGGGGTTCCCGGAGCTATTCTCGTCACCAACACTGATCAAAAGGAGTTGTTTTTAAAGAGCGTCACCATTGAAGATTCTCTTCATTTCGACTGTCAATCTTGGATTCAACCACAGAAGATTAAGCTTCACTCGGAGAAAAGAATCTTCTTTTCTAATCAGGTTAAACACTTCACCAATTTTCCTCACAAGAAGGTGAAATAACGGTGAAATGGCATGAACTGAGTTGCCTATTTTTTTGCAGGCATTTTTACCAAGCAAAACGCCAGTGGGAATGAGAGAGTTGAGGAAGAAAGAGTTAAGGGAACTGAGGGGCAATGGAGAGGGCGTCAGGGTTTCATCGGATCGAGTTTATGATTACGATGTTTACAATGATTTGGGACACCCTGATAAAGGAACCAAATTCGCAAGGCCTGTTTTAGGAGGAGAACGACGACCTTATCCCAGACGATGCCGTACCGGACGTCCTCCCACTGAGTCAGGTGGGTTTAACTTCGTTATGCTTTCGATAAATATTCATAGATTATAATTTATATATGAAGCAATTTAAGGTGGTTTCCATGAAAATGCACAGATCCCAAGTCGGAAGCTCGGGCAGACGAGGCCACGCCGATGTATGTACCGAGAGACGAAGCATTTGGAGACGTGAAAAGACAGACAGTGGATGCTGGAAGCTGGAAAGCGATGATGAACAATCTTTTTCCTTTACTTAAACATTCAACAGAAGGCGATGAGGCAGTTATCTCCTTCGCTGATATCAATAATCTCTACAAAGAACGTCGAAACCATTCGCATCTTAACAAGATGATCAGAGAATCGACGACCGACGCTTTCAAATTCGACCCTCCGAACATCGTCTCCAGTAAGAGCTTTTCTTCAACTGATCAGGAATATATCTTTAATCATTGAAAATAAATTAATAGATTTGGGTATGGGAATATTTGCAGGAGATGCTTCATGTTGTTTACTAGACGATGAATTTGGTCGGCTAACGCTCGCCGGAATGAATCCCTTAAGCATCGAGAGGCTCCAGGTCTTCCCGCCGGTAAGCAAACTGGAAGCCTCCGTTTATGGTCCACAAGAGTCTGCTTTGAGAGAACAACACATCATCTCTCATCTGGATGGCATGTCAGTAGAACAGGTAAAATAAAAGAAAATGACGAACTTGTTTGATTTTGCAACTTGCCATTGTTACTACGTACGAACACTTGTCAGTTTCACGAAATTAATTGGGTAAAACACACTTTAGGTCATCCAATTTTTTGAACTTTATGCAGGCAATTGAAACAAAAAAACTGTATATGTTGGACTATCACGATGCCTACCTTCCATTTCTCAACAGCATCAATGCTCACCCTGATCGAAAAGCCTACGCAACTCGAACGATTTTCTTCTTGACTCAGCTGGGAACATTGAAGCCGATAGCTATCGAGCTAAGCCTACCGCCGATGAACCCTTACACTCCTACGAAACAAGTGATTACGCCTCCGGTTGATGCCACTTCTTTCTGGCAATGGCAATTAGCTAAAGCCCATGTTTGCTCCAACGATTCCGGAGCTCATGAATTGATTCAGCATTGGTATGTAAATTCTCATCCCCATAAACATCATCAGTTTAGTAATTCCGATTTAGGGTTTTGATGAATGAGAAGTTTTTAATTATGTACAGGTTGAGGACTCATGCGTGCATGGAACCGTTTATCATAGCAGCACGACGAAACTTAAGCGTAATGCATCCGATCCACAAGCTTCTTCATCCTCACATGCGATACACTTTGGACATTAACGCCAGAGCTCGTGAGCTTCTCATCAGCGCCAACGGATTGATCGAGTCTCTCTTCTCCACTAAAGAATGTTCAATGGAGCTTACATCTTTTGCTTACAAAAACTGGCGCTTCGACATGGAAGCCCTCCCTGCAGACCTCATCCGAAGGTATATAGGGTTCTTCATTGTTCGACTCGATTTTGACCTGATATTGTTTAAACGTTTGGATCTCAAGACCAATTTCAAATTTTACTTTTGTAATGCAGAGGGATTGCAGAACCAGACCCGACCGAGCCGCATGGCATAAAATTACTAATTCAAGACTATCCATATGCCAACGATGGGTTACTTATATGGTCAGCCATTGAGAGACTGGTTAAGGACTACGTGAACTATTACTACCCAGATTCAATTAGTATTCGATCCGATCCAGAACTCAATGCATGGTACTATGAGTCCATCAACGTAGGCCATGTCGATCTCCGCCATGAGATCTGGTGGCCAAAGCTTTCGACCCCGGAGGATCTCGTCTCCATCCTAACCACCCTCATCTGGATTTCATCAGCAGAACATGCCGCTCTTAACTTCGGGCAGTACCATTACGGTGGATACGTTCCCGTACGTCCACCGTACATGCGACGACTAGTCCCGAACCAGGACGATCCGGATTACTTGAGTTTCGTATCGGACCCGGAAGGGTATTTCTTATCATCTTTGCCAAGTTTAAAAGATATGACGGTGTTAATCTCGGTACTCGAGATCTTATCCACACATTCAGCCGATGAAGAGTACTTGGGGAACAGAAAAGATCTTTCGACATGGAAAGGGAACCCACAGATCACAGAAGCATTTTACAAGTTCTCAATGGAGATGAGGGCAATTGAGAAGGAGATTGAAAAAAGAAACAGAGACCCAAAGCTAAGAAATCGATGTGGGGCTGGGGTTTCACCCTATCAGCTATTGGTGCCGTCTTCGGAACCTGGAGTTTCTTGCAGAGGAGTGCCTAATAGCATTTCAATATGAAATTTGAAGAGATTGAACGACGAATATTCATCTTTTGAAATTCTTTGTAGGGAAGTAGAAGGATTAAAGGCCATCAATTTCTTGGAGCCAACCAATACAAAAGCTACAAGGTTGAAGAATAGTTTAGTATTTGAGTTGCGCTTATCCCTGTATTTGTATCATATTCTTAAATACAACTTTATTCATAATGGAACATGTTAAAAGATTGTGATTTACAGTTTATCTTGGTATCAGTTTGGTGAAGAGTTACTAAAAAAAGTTAGGATAAAGTACATAAATAGTCCCTGAACTAAAAGGAAAGTAACGTTCCAAGTCAGATAAAACTAACGGGAGCTAACATCAGTGACCATACTGAAAACGAACTAAAAAGTCCGATGACTGTATTACAAGTTTTAAAAGCTGGGTGACCAAAATGCAAGCACCCTAAAAGTACGGGGACTATTTATGGACTTTACCCAAAAAGTCATAGCAAATATACAGATTATCGAGTTTTCATGGGTGATAATGCTTTTAATTTTTTTTATAAAATATTTTCCTTATTACATAATTAGTCCATGTTTTACATACATCATCCCACTCAATTATTGTCAACCTTTTCATACTCAATTTGTATACCCCTATTAGACCAACTCACCAAAGAGACTAAATTTAGAATACAAATCGTTTGCCCCCTTTAGTGTGTCTCTTTGTGCCCCACCAGTGATGCTTATACATGTGTACGTTTACACTCCTGCAATCTTTAAAAAAGAATCAATTTCCTTCTTTGTTTCTTTCCTCTTTCATTTCATTCTCCTCTTTGTGCACTGCTGGGCTGCATTCTTTTGCCATCTTCTCCAGCTGAATTTTTCAGTCTCAACACCCAAGAGTACGTTTCTAGTGACATATATAGACAAAGAGGAAAGAATGCCGGAAAAATAAAAGAGAACATAATATTTTTGCCCCACCAGCATCTTCTGCAGTTGCACTAACTCTTCCTACACTAAAATACTCTGATTTTTTAAAAACAAACCCTTTGTTTTCTTCTTCATCCTCTCAGTTTACAAAAGTAATAATATACCCCAAAAATAATTTATCTCAGTTTTCTTCAGTTTTCTTCTTCTTCAGCATGTTTAAGTGATTAATGGGGGGGCATAAGGAGGGACGCACAAAAGGGGCAGAGGATTTTTGTTCATAAATTTATCCCTGTACAAATAAAAATTATTGTAAATATTAACTGAAAATAAAGTTATTAAAAATCACAATAAATTGATAATATTAAAATATAATTATTTAAAAAAGTTTCCTAATACAATTAAAGGCCATTAAAATTTTAGAATGTGCATTTTTTTAGATGTTAAGATTATTGATAGTAATTAATTTATTGAAGGTAATATAATCTTAGATTGACCGTTAATTGTTGGTTTTTTTTTTGGTTTTTTTTGTTTCTCCTATAATATGGATTATGTTTTTTTTTTTTCTCGACAAGTCCTTTATTTTTGTATGAAAATGGCGGATAATTTTATTTGTTTTTGTTGCACGCCTTTTCTTTTTATTTTCATTGTTAGATTCGACGTTGTGTCTCCATATCGAGATGACATTCATCTGGTTATCTTACTGATCTATACATGTTTTGGACTCTTGAGGTAGATATTGATAGACATTTATAATCATTAAAAAGATGTCATAATTGAATCGTGGTAATTCCAGATTATCAACGAGACATCATTATCATATATATATATATATGTGTGTTAGTATTGACGGATTTTGTTCTCTACCATCGAAAATGATATCTGTTTGTATCTATAACTTATACGACCGATCAGTGACTAAACGAGATAATCACCGAGAAAGTATTGAAATCCCATGCTTATTTTAGGAAGATATCGTAAATGGGAGATGATACATTTTCTTACTCCTATCTTACACTATTTTTTACAGTATACTTCAAGTGTAATGGCAGAATGCACTTACAGGTAATTCACGGCTACAAGCTTGCGGAAATATACGAGGGGGACGATTCTTGTTGCTTAAGACTATCTGCAACATGAGCAATGACTCCGACGCCAGCGTTATGAAACCATTCGTTTTTCACCTGAAACATTATGGGGGATGTGATCGTGTGAGAAACTGAAAGGAAAAAAAAACAAATTTTCAAATCCGAAGTTTTAAGATCGAAGCGATACGTGGATGTTATTGTGCGCGAAGAAGGGCCAAAGCGCCGAATGAAAACTGACATCGACCTTTTTCCATCCCAGTTTCTGCAAACCTTGTATCATTTCCTCTGTTAATGGAAGGGGTGTGTTAATGTCTGGGGAGAATCATAATCATATTGATGCCATGCCAACAGATCTTAGTCGAAATGATTACCTTCCATGAGTTCATGATATTCCACCGTATTTTTTGAGTTTGGTGCATTCTGTGCCACAGCCTTTGCCTTGGCAGCTTCCTGAGGGAAATGAGGGCCGTCGGAAGAAACCGGTGGACAGTACTCCACATCAACAACGTGTTTGTAACCATCCAAAGATCGCAGTGGGGGCTGCCAAATCCATAAAAATGTCAGGCGTATGCATGAAACTGGGATGACTCATTTTCAGTACTTCTATTTGCCATTAAGTCGAACTTAAAGTGTTGATTGTCCTACAGGAAAGTTTACCTTGACAAGTTCTTTCTCCCTCCTAATGGAGGATGTACGCCAACCGACCATATCTATTCGAAGTCAAAGAAAGTTCCAATCGGGTGGCAGAAAACGAGTAGAAAAGCAACATATGTAGTTAAATATGGTAAAAGAAGAATGATTCAGAAGGATACGATCATAAGATACATTTGCATACAAAGTGCGAGACCTAAATGCACCAAGGGCAGATCTGCAAAATAGAAATTATAATCATTAATTCAGTCATAGAAACAGCCTAGACTTGGCTCCATGGTACCCCCACGAGTAGTGGTGGTGGTGGTGGTAGTCGGAAAAAAAAAAGCATCTTTAGTCAATGTAAAAGCTCACTTTACGTACAAAAATTTACCATCTTCACAATCAGATGCCATCTTCAAAAGCAGTGGTGGTCTGCTGGGTTTGCCATCAGTGAGAAATAGTTGCTTACCGGTTCTACCAACAACAAATGGAGCAATTGGTGCCGCAATTTTCTCTAAAAAAGAAACTCCTAAGAGAAATGGAAGCTGAGGCACTACAAAGAGTAATATCAGAAACTGCAAAAATACATATGAAAGATGATTGTAGTACAACCGAAAACTATATAAACATTTTAATCATCGAAAAACAGGATTTGAGATGCCAGAAGCATGGCAATAACATTGGAATTATTGGACACGGACATCATTTTGTAATCTAAAACATTATGAAATAAACTTAATAGCCAACAACATTGAGAATCGACCTGCTTTCTCCCTAGGACCCCAAGATGTGGTGTTGCCAAGGTAATAAAACTGACTGGCTCCAGTCCAGCAATCGTTCCTCTTCTTGAAGGGACAGAAGTTTGTAGATATCCATCTGAAGAATTGGTATCAGACTGGGTAGAACTTGAGTCACTTTCTGAGTAAAGCATAGAGATTGCATATCTTGCAAACAAGCCCCCAAGAGAATGGGCTAAAAACGAAATCTTTTTCAGGCTTTCCGTCGTCTTTACGACTTGCAGAACCTATTAAACCGAAACAAGGTGAAGGGGGTAATCAACAGTGCAGCAAACTGAAAGCCCCTTGGAAAAACTCAAAAGTTAGAGACAGAATTAACTACTCACTTCATCCGCTAAGCGCTTCCCAGCTCCATCAACCCCAGCAAAGGTTTTAGTATGGGTGTTAACTGAACTCGCTGCAAGAAATTATTAAACAAATAAGCCATAACTGATTATATTTGTACAAACAAATAACATTAGATTGAAAATATGAACAAATACCATAAATAAGAAAGTTTCTTCCAAGCCGCCTTTTCAACTCTGCCTCTGCATATGTCCAATCACTAGGGCTGCATTATGGAAATGTTTCAACCAATTCGACATCAAAATCGAATTAAAAACCATAACAAAACACATTTTAGTATCAGTTGTTGATTCAACACAGACAACACTATTACGCATACCTAGCTAAGATGCCATGAACAAGAACAAGCAGGTGATCGGGCTCATTTATTCCATTTCCAACTAGGTTGGATGCGGGAAAGTCACCTTTTGTAGTGGTACTCATTGCTTGAGCTCTAAGGCCTTGATGTTTCCAGCTACTATTTGTTCCTTTCAAAAGTTTATAACAAAATCAAGAGTCAGCTAAACTGAAAAGATAACATCAAGAACTCAAAATGGCCATTAATGCAATTTTCGCACATCCATCACCATTTAACATATTTCAATTCCCTAAATTCCTAATTAAATCTTCATTCCTCAAAAGAAGAAGAATAAATGAATGAAATTAGCTTCACTCATCTTTTACTTCGAGTTACAAGTATAATCACAATTTCAATTAAAAACAATATAACATTCCATAACTATAACCATAATCAACCATTTATAAAATTCGATCGGACAAATAACAGGAGTAAATTCAAATCTAGATCAAAATAAATTCGAACTTAGCTCACTAATAATAATACTTGAATAAATCCGAATCAAATTTACTAACGAAATCAAATCCCAATTTTCTAGGAGTAGAATCAATCAAGACTTCAAAAGAAAAGCAAATTCAAATAAAAGGACATTACCGGAAGAGAAATTCAAATTGTTGGAAGAAGAACAGGAGCACGAGGACGAAGATGAGATCGAACCGAACGGACCTGCCAAACAGTTTCTGGAGCTATAATTATTGCTGAAAATGGGAGAAAACCCACATCCTGCTTGAATCAAAGAAAAATTTGCCATGTGGTTTTTCTATTTATGTATTCTCTTAAAACACTCATCCAATACAAGCGCGAACAAGAAAGGACCCAAAAACCAAACAACTTCCCCTCGATTTGCGGTATCTGATGCTATGTCACCATCTGCACCGGAACATTCATTCGCATACGTATACTATACGTGATGATGGTGATGACGATGATATGTTAGCAGCTTATCACCATCGATGGATTTTCCATTCTATTTTTCGAAAGCAAAGTTTTTTATTTTTCAAAAAAAGTGGTGGAAAGTTGGGGGAATAATATATATGGGATTATTTAGTTATGTATATGTAATAAATATCTGGAGGATTTTTAGCCGAAACGGCGCCGTTTTTCATTTGTGTCGGAACTTGAGTGGCTGTGAGGGAGGGAGAGCGATTGGATTACCTAATTTTAGGTCACCGACCAATGGACATTTAGTGTCGTGTTGTTTTCTTCTGTCCAATGATATTGTGAGCAGTCCATGCTTGTTTCCAATCTTGGTTGATTTGCGTTTTTTTTTCTATGTTTGTTGATCGACGATTGATTGTTTTTAAAACCTATATAAAGGTCGAATTTTGTTGATTTGCGATTCTTTTAACCATATATTTAACGAAACCTGATTTGTAAATATTATTTTCTATTATTTATTATCCAAATTTAATATCACGTAATAAAAATCAATAACAATAATTTTAAAATTTAATTACGACTCAAATTAAGTAAAAATAGTTGAAATAAATAAATTAAAGTTTACAAATATTCAAGTTAAATGTAATATACTTCAACATCGTTAACTAGAATAAACAATAGTTTGGGAATTGAATTAAACAGATAGCGACCTCCAAGAAGACACGCTTCAATACTTCACCAAACAAATCCCTTATCTCCGGGTCACCAAAAAGACTCATTGCACGCTTCAATACTTCACTTGAAACAGATAACGACCTTCTGCCTGCCGTATGAAACTTAATTGGAGGAGGCTTGGGAATTGAATCAAACATTTTCAGATATATATATAACTAAACTAAACAGTAACTAATGCAGCAAACCAATCATGTTATCAATTGAGCAGTCCTCCTTAATGTTCTTCAGCAAATGATCTAATTCATAAGATTTTGATGATTAAATGATATGAAACTACGAAGGCATAAGAAGAGATAGTTTACATTGATAGTATATCCTATGTACTGAACATGTTCTTGGTAATACATCATAGCAGCAACATGGCCCAAGACCCTAATTCCTACATTCAAGAACAAAACTAGTATAGAGAGCAAAACAACCTACCAGGTTTTGCAATAACCTTCTCTTGTGGCTTCAACATTATCTGGTAAATCAAAGAATTAGAAAATCGCAACAAAAAAAAAAAGAGTTTACCATCGTAGGCACAGCCACCGCATTACAAGCGTAAGAACTAAAAAATCCATTGCTGTTGTTTAAACCTAATATTGTTGCAAACAGAGGTTCCAATACTGTTGCAGACAAAAACAAGCAATACAATTGAGGAGAAAACAACACAGCAGCAAACAAGCAATACAAGTAATGGCTCCACGCCATAAAAAAGAGAGCAGAAAACAGCACAGCAGAAAACAAGAACCGAGGACTAAAAGAGTAATTGTCTTTGAGTCTTAAGGATTGACTGGCGGCGCGATGACGGTGAGCAGCGCGTCGATTTGATGAAGATGCACTGCTGATGGAGGAACTTTAGAGAATAGAAGATGTTAAAAATAAATTAGGGTTCAGTGGATGAAAAAGATTGAGGATATATGATCCTATTGTGGCGTTTTCTTAAAAAACGCCACTAAGGTACATGACTATTAGGGTAAAGGATTGAACAATTTGTGGTTAAACATACACCAAGTACGTGTATTTCGTGTCATTTTTCCAACAAATGCCATCAAAGTACGCGTGTATATTGCGGCGTTTTCTTAAAAAAGTCACTAAAGTATTTGTTTGGGGATTGTTTTTGATATTATACTTTATTTTAATTATGAGGTAAAGTATAGAAATGATATTCGACTATAGGTCGTTGTTTTATTAAATCTTTCGACTGTTAAAAGTTATAAAATAATTTTTCCGATCTTATGATGTTGTTTTGTTGAGTCCCTCGACTATTAGAAGGTACAAAGTGGTCACTTGACTATTTATATATTTCAAACTTATCTTTTTTGTTAAAAAATTTAACGGACGTATAAGTTTAACGTTAAAAAATCATTTTTTATTAATTTAGGGTAAGTAAAAGATAATACATATTTTAAGATAACTCTGAACCATTTGACATTATACGCTCATAGCTCTGGCATTCCTGGTGCTTAAACCCGAGACCTCAACGAATAACAACAATTTTCTTTCCATCGAGGTCGCTTGGTTCGTGCAAAAAAAATCATATTTTAATTATGTCTACTGTCATCATCGTTGCTTTCAAGCATTAGCTCGATGACATAATGTTTCAAGCTCTTGCTCGACAGAATAATATAAATGGAGAGTCGATCTACAAAAAGACAAGTCAAACGAATTATTGAGATGTATGCATCACTCAAACAACTTTTTACTTAATTATTAATATTATAATATTGTTCCTTTAACCAAGCCAACAATACACACATACACACACGTGTGTGTGTATATAGTTAAGGAGTTTGAACAAACTCTTTTTACTATTTAATATATTTAATTTACAATAGCAAAAGTAAACTCCTTTTAATATTTAAATTTAAATATATATTATTTTAATTTGAAACATACAAAAGTATATAATTATATTTTAATATTCAAAATTAAAAATATAACAAATATTATTTTAAATTGATTTATTAAAAAAATAATTATCGTACTAAAATTTAAATTAAAATTATATTTTAATTTATAATGGTTAAAAAGACTATAAATTTAATATAAATATTAAGTTTATCAATTAAATTCACCTTTTATCCCACAGGTTCATCTGATTGGTCACTATATCAATAGCGTTCAGCGTGGCTAAGGCTGCCCCTAAACTGTACCCCACGACGGTTATGCTTATCTCCTCGCCCTTGTACTTGTCGACCAGCTCCCTTACATAGTTTTAGCAGCGGTAAGTAGATGCCCTTTAAATTAGACGTTAACATTATCACTGAGATATGATAGTCGTTTGAGATTCTGGGATCATATTTCATCATATGACAATCAGAAGGTTAACGTTTAACTCATAATACCGTCAATTTTTTTAATGTAAAAGGACGAGTTTGAAACATAATGAATAGTCAGGTGACCATTTTATAACTTCTAATAGTCTAGGGACTCAACAAAATAATATTCTATAATTGAATGAGCATTTTGTAACTTTTAATAGTCAATAGACTTAATAAAGAAATATCATATAGTTGGAATACCATTTATGTACTTAACTTTACAGGTAGTAGTTTAACAAATATTATAGGATAAATTATGTCAATAGTTTTATTTGTTTTCGGTCTGATCGACTTTGGTCACAAGTTTTTAATTAAGTGTGCTTGATCCCATACGTTATCGGTCTATTCGATTTAAGTCCTTCGGTTGTTAATTTACGTTAATCTATTAACAAAGTCTGAGTTAGCAATTTAAAAAATGAAAAAAAATAAACAAATCCACGTGTAAATTCAAAACAACACATGTCTTCTTTTTCTTCTTTTCTTCTTCTTATTCCTAAGTTAGCAATTAAAAATAAAAAAAAATCAAACAAATCACGTGTAAATTCAAAATTAACCCATGTCGTCTTCTTCTTCTTCTAATGTGGGTTGTTTTGATTTTACACGTGGTCTTTTTTGATTTTTTATGATTTAATTGTCAACTCATACTTCAATTAACGAATTAACAGAAATTAACAACCGAGAAACTTAAATCAGATGAATCAATAGTGTAAGGGATTAAGTGTGCTTAATTAGAAAAAAGGTGACCAAAGTTGATCATACCGAAAACAAAGTAAATTATTAGTATAGTTTACCCAATATTATATGTACCGGTTCAGGTAGTTAAAAAATTTAGGCATGATTTGGCTTTTTTTAGAAAGGTTTTTGTAACATTAGTAACGAAATTAACTACTCCTTTTCCCATTTTGTAGGTTTTCCCATTTGAAGCACTGCATTTCGTCTTCTACGTACATTACTGCAATTTGTGGCACAACACCCATCGAAAATGGCGAAGGAGTTCTTTCACATTGCAATGTATCCATGGTTGGCCCTTGGTCACATTACTCCCTTCGTTCACATGGCTAACAAGCTAGCAGAACGAGGCCACAGAGTTTCCTTCTTCTTGCCCGCCGGAACATTGAGCAAGGTCGAGCCTTTCAATCTCCACCCAGATCTCATAGCCTTTGTTCCGGTCATCATCCCGCACGTCCAGGGTTTGCCTCTCGGCGCCGAAACAACGAACGATGTTCCTTTCCCTTTGCATCCACTCCTTATCACGGCCATGGATCTCACAGAACCGGATATCGAAGCTTCTTTACGTGATCTCAAACCCCATTTCGTTTTCTTCGATTTCGCTTGCTGGTTGCCGGCATTGACTCGCAGGCTAGGGATCAAGTCCCTGGTTTATTGCATCATTAGCTCCGCCACAATTGGCTACCTTCTTACCCCTGCAAGAAAGATTGTCGAGAGAGGCTTAACCGGATCCGATCTCCTCGAGCCACCCGAAGGTTTCCCTCCTTCACGTATCAAACTATACGCTCATGAAGCTCGAGCTTTAGCTGTTGTCACGACGATGGCTTACGGGAGTGGTTTTACATTCGTCGGGCGTCAGCAGAGATCCTTAAGTGAATGTGATGTTCTCGGTTTCAAGACATGCAAGGAGATCGAAGGGCCTTATTGTGAATACCTCGGAAACCAATTCGGAAAGCATGTGCTTTACGCCGGTCCGGTCGTGCCGGAACCGCCGAAGATGGCGTTGGAAGAACGATGGGAAATGCTGCTAAACAAGTTCGAAGCCAAGACCGTGATATTTTGTGCCTTCGGGAGTGAATGTGTTCTAAAAATGGACCAGTTCCAAGAACTGGTTTTAGGCCTGGAGCTATCAGGTTTACCATTTCTGGTTGCCCTGAAACCACCGATGGGGGCCGAAACCATCGAGTCAGCCTTGCCGGAAGGATTCAAAGAAAGGGTAAAAGGAAGAGGGTTCGTCCATGGAGGCTGGGTGCCACAACAGCTGATCTTAAACCACCCTTCCGTGGGGTGTTTCGTGACCCACTGTGGATCTGGCTCTTTAGCAGAGGCTATGGTGAAAGACTGTCAACTGGTGCTGCTACCCCATGTCGGGGATCAGATAATCAACGCGAGATTGATGGCCGGAGACTTGAGAATCGGAGTAGAGGTGGAGAAAGGTGAAGAAGATGGACTGTTTACAAAAGACAGTGTTTGCAAGGCAGTGAAAGCTGTAATGGACAATGAGAGTGAGTTGGCGAAAGAGACCAGGGCTAACCATGCTAAATGGAAAGAGTTCCTTTTAGCACCGGGGCTTGAAAGGTCTTACATGAATGATTTTGTCATGCAATTGCACACCTTGGTGTAAGCTTCCTTTTATTTTCATGAAATAACAAAAATAAACTATTCCTTCCATAAAGTCTATCTTGAATCTGTATTTTTTAAGGTACATTATGAGTTTAGTACCTAAACTATCAGTTTTGACGTTTTAGTACTTAAACTTATATTTTTTTCAAGCATATCTAACGTTTAGTTTTTGTTTCATTTTAGTAACATCTTAAAAACTGAACGTTAATTAGGTACTTAAATAGACCAAAACTGATTGTTTAGGTACTAAACGGGTTAAGTTTTTAACAACGGGTACTAAAATGAAACAAAACTAAACGTTAAATATGATTTAAAAAACAAAAGTTTAAGTACTAAAATGTGACAAAACTGGTAATTTAGATTCTAAACACGGAATTTACTAAATTTTAAAATTAATTTTATAAAATTAGATTGACTTGAAATCGTCATGTCCGACTATTTTTACTCACCCTAAATATATACAACTACAACCGTAATATCTTAAAAGTTTCAATATATCTAATTTTGATCGATATTATATTTAATTATTATTGGATATTGATTATCAAAATTATTATTATATTAAAAATAATAATAGGATTAAATTGAGTCAAGATAATAATCTTTTGGAGAAAAGGATGTTGAATTTAATTTTAGACTAAATCATAAAATTTGAAAGTTATTTACATATAACGGCGTTTCTAGAAAAAAAAAGGCTACAAAATTGTAAAATTCCTAGCATTTTTGAAAAAACGCTGTTACAAACACTTGCTTTAGTGGTTTTTTGGGAAAACGCCGCAATATACGCGTATTTTGGTGGTATTTGTTCAAATGCCACAAATTGTTAATCATTTACCCAAATAGTAATGTACCTTAATGGCGTTTTTTAGGAAAACGCCGCAATAGAATCATATATCCTCAATCTTTCTCATCCTCTAAACCCTAATTTCTTTTTAGTATCTTCTATTCTCTAAAGTTCCTCCATCGGCAGTGCATCTTCATCAAATTGACGCACTGCTCACCGTCGTCGCGTCGTCAGTGACCACTGTTGCGCTGCCAGTCAATCCTTAAGACTAAAAAACAATTACTCTTTTAGTCCTCGGTTATTGTTTTCTGCTCCATTTTTTATGGCGTGGAGCCATTACTTGTATGGCTTGTTTGCTGCTGTGTTGTTTTCTCCTCAATTGTATTGCTTGTTTTTGTCTGCAACAGTATTGGAACCTCTGTTTGCAACAATATTATGTTTAGACTACTCTTCCATACTCAGCACCATTACTTGTTTTTCTATAAAATTTAATATAATTTTACACTGTCCGATTGAGGATTCACATTAAGCAAAGGATTTTATTGGCCAAGATTAGAATTAGTTAATCTCAACGATCCTTGTTTATTGATATTTGACATTCATCTTGTAGTTTTGTATTACCGAGCTTTCCAAAGCTCACTCTGTTACTTGTTATTTAAGGTTAAAAAGAATCAGTCCTACTCAGTTATCGACATCAGTAATTGAGTTCCTCCGGTGTTGCTTGGGAGTACGATACATATGTAATTAGGGGGAATGTATGACGTATTTGTTTTCATATTGAGTTTGAAACTTTTATGATGGGAGGTATGAAGAAATTATATTTTACGATTTGAATGATTTCTGCATTTTTATTTTTATTTATAAAGTTTTGCGTTTTTATATGATTTAGTAAAAAATTTAAATTTTTTTGTTATTTTATTGTGGGTCGCTCTAGTGGCCCCAATGTGACACCTCAGATCGGATCGGATCTCCCGTATAGGTCTGGGAGTGTTACAAACTTTTATTAAGAACTATTCATTATCTAAATTATAAATACTTAAATTGTTTTTATTGTATAATTATTTTAAATAAATTTGATTAATTTTAAATATATATATATATTATTTGAAGAAGAAAAATCATTTAAAAGAACATAATGAAATGTGTGCTCAAAAATTGGTATCATTAATTTATAAATCAATCAAACAACTTATCAATAAATAATACTTCTAAAATTTAAACTTATAGAAAATACTTTATTTTTAATATGCCATATAATATATTTTGAGAAAATATATACAACTGACAAAACTAATTTATTTTTAAGTGTAAACTATATATTTAGTACCTTAACTATTAGTTTTGGTTCGTTTTAGTGTCTATACTTTTAATTTTTTCAAAATCATATATAACATTTTGTTTTTGTTTCATTTTAGTACATTGCTATTAAAATTTTAATGTGTTCAGTACCTAAACTATCAATTTTAGTTCATTTTAGTACCTAAACTTTTAATTTTATTCAAAATTTAACGTTAAATTTTGAACTAAAATAAAACAAAAACTCAACTTTAGGTATAGTTTTGAAAAAAGTTGAAAGTTTAGGTACTACAACAAATCAAAACTAATAGTTTAGGTACTAAACACGTAGTTTTCCCTTATTTTTAAAGTATATTTATAATGTATGGTAAATAAATTTAAAATCAAAACGTAAAACAACTTGCATTTATATTTAATTTATCATACTTGGATGTAAACAAGAGGGAAAAAAGTCAAAGAAGTGTGTTTAATTTTGATTAAGTATTAGTGTTTTCAAATCGAAAATATAAAAGGATTTGTGTTTTAGCCTAATCCAAACCACAATTTCAATCGGCTAAATACATGTTGACGTTCATTTGTGTGTGCATTCAAGGGCATAAAAGAATCTCAAAAGATGAAGCATCTTGAAGAATTCATTCATCCGTGTAATTAAGACGAGCAACATCCGGCTCCTTTCGCTGTCGATGCGTCCTCTTTAGATCCGACATTGATCGTTCGACCTTTGGGTAAAGCTGTCGGATCATCTCCGATATCGAGAGCTTTCCTGCTCACGACGCGGTAGATCTGAGCCAACACTTCAGTGAAAGCGTTCTCGACATTCAGAGCCTCGAGTGCAGATGTTTCCATGAAAAAGGTGTTCTCTCTTTCCGCAAAAGCTTTGGCGGCGTCGACTTCAACGGCTTGCAAATGACGCAGGTCAGCCTTGTTCCCGACCAGCATAATCACGATGTTCGGATCGGTGTGGTCTCGGAGTTCCTTGAGCCACCTCTGTACATTCTCGAACGTAACGCGGCGGGTAACATCGTAAACCAGTAGAGCTCCGACCGCGCCTCGATAATATGCACTTGTAATTGCGCGATATCTTTGGAAAAACAGGGTAAGCATAGGGATGTTAGAACAACATTTTGAAAATTTCATGTTCTTGAAACAAATTCAGTAGAAAAATGACATTTCCAAGATAAAATGTACCCTAAATTGTCAAACCTAAAAGTTCCAATTTTTTTCTTCAAATTGCACCCTAATGTAGATATAATTACGACTTATATCCTTCTATTATGCTGAAATTTTAGATTTAATTTCTCTATTTTAATTTGACATAATTCGACCCCTATGTAATGTTACTCAGGAATCAGGGTATCCCTTGCCATAAGTTTCATGCATACGATCACTGAAATCAAAATCTACACAATCGATAATGAATCCCTTACCATAAAACGTAGATCTAGGCATGTAAACAAATACGAACCGTTCGTAATTTGTTCGGCATGAAGTTCTTTTACGTTCATTTATTTAATAAAAGAACGAACATGAATAAGATTTTACGTTCGTTTAATTAAATGAACGAATATGAACAAAGGGTTATTTCGTGAATGTTCGATATTTCGTTCGTTTATGTTCGTTCTTTTATATTCAGTCTAATCTTCATACCCGTTTGAAATAGTAAGACCTAATACATTAAACTCGTTAATATTTTAAAATACAATTAATTTTAAACCCAATTAAAAAAAATACTCAAATTAATTAAAGAAAACAAAAGTTCTAAAATTATTTGGAAAGAAAAAAAACTCTTCTCAAATATGAAGTCAGTTAATTTTATGTTTGTTCGTTTATGTTTATTTGTGTTCGTTTATCATTTTAAGAAACGAACATGAATAAACTAAACTTTTTAATGAATGATCACGAACAAGAAATTTTATTCGTTTAATTATTCATGTTCATTCCTTTGTTAGATTAAAGTTAAACAAACGAACATGAATATACTATCGTTCGTGTTCATTCGGTTGGTTTACATGCTACCTAGATCAAAACAACAAACAAAATGATTTACCTTTCTTGTCCAGCAGTGTCCCAAATCTGAGCTTTAACGACCTTATCATCGACATGAATGCTCCGAGTTGCGAACTCGACGCCGATAGTCGACTTCGATTCAGCGCTGAACTCGTTCTTCGTAAATCTAGACAAAAGGTTGGATTTCCCAACGCCGGAATCACCGATCAAGACGACCTTAAACAAGTAATCATAATCATCGTCGGCCCTATAAGCTCCCATTTCTCTTCCTAAACGTTGCTTTTCTTCTCTTCTCGTCGATTGGCGTCGACAAAATTTTCAGAAAACGAAGAACAAAAAAGAAACCCAATGTTGTTTGGGTATCTTGATTGCTATGGTTAACATTTTCTCATCCTTTCCTTTGGTTGATTTTGATTCTGGGTTCGGGGTGAAGAAGAAACAAAAATAGGTAAAACGTTTAGCAAATGACTATGATTAACCAAAACTAACCTCTTTTCACGATATTCTGGAAACAACTTTGTGTGGGCAACAATTACTTTGATTTAACCCTCTAATATATTGAATGGTTCTTGTGTATTGAGATATAGTAAATTATAAATTAGGATGATTATAATTAGTGGTACAAATACTTTTGTCAAGATAAAATTTAGTTTATATTTCATTTAGGTTCGTACACATTATCATTTAATAATATCTTAAAATATTGCTGACCAAAACGATTACTTTAACATAGTTCAATGACCATTTATGTAGTTGGCCCTAAATAATTAAGAGAGAATAAGTTGGTATTGCGTCTTCCATAAGAATGCGAAAGTCAAAGATTGACATCAGATAAACGATGGCGAGGACGCCATTGGAATGCTCCTTGTACAACAAGCAACGATTTGCAGTATATCTTCAACTCCTGGCATTACCATTTCAAATTCAAGCCAAATTTGAAGCTCTGAAGCCCAGATTGAGAAGAGGACGATGCAATGACTTTGGAGGAAGACGATATGGTTTTGGTCCCTGCTGGGTTGCTCAGCATGCTTGGTTACCGTCTGTTCCTCTTGTACAGGTACTTGAATTGTCCTCACACCACCGTCATTGGGTTCCAAAACCACGATAAAGAAGCTTGGGTTGAAGGAGTTTTGCAGGTAAAGCCTCCTAAAGTTTAGTTTTTGTTCCATTTTAATACATTTATTCAAAATTTACTGATAAGTTTTGAAAAAAATCAAAAGTTTATGTACTAAAATGGACCAAAACTTATAATTTAAATACTAAACGCGTTAAGTTTTTAACAGTGGGTACTAAAATGAAACAAAAACTAAATGTTATGTATGATTTCAAAATAAATTAAAAATTTAAATACTAAACAAACCAAAACGGACACTTTAGTTACTAAATACGTAGTTTACCCTTTATTTATTTTTCCTAATAGAGTATCCAATGGATCACATTAGGTCTTCGATTATATCTAGAATTGAATTAGGTCGGAGTTTTAAATAGAGATAAATTTGGTGTCTATCAACTATTAGTCGTTTTAGTGTGATGAGTTAATAGATTTATTACGTAAAAGTTAAAGGTTAAAATCATGATGTTGTGTACATAAAAAACTAAATCGGGAGGGTTCGCTCCGTAATATGGCTTATGCAATATTTAATCTAAATAAGTTGATCAATGTATTAAATATCGGTGATGTTTAAAAAATTGGCGTACCTGTTTTTAAGGCTTTTAAATATAAAATGACCAATGACTTGATAAATTTGATCAAATTGATCCTTTTACTTTTTTATAACAACTAATTAAGCTTAAGGGCTAATCTAAAAAAAAGGTTCGAGGATCTTTCGACCAAACTTATCAAGCTTGGGAGTTAAATTAACTCTGAAAAAGTTCAAAGATCAATTTAATAAAACTTATCAAATTCACCGATTAATTTGACAAAAAGGGTAGGGACCAATTTGAACAAACTTGTCAAGTTTAAAAGTCATATTGTTTAAGCTTTTTTGAGAAAAGTTTTAAGTATTTTTTTTGTTTAAACATATGATGACGTTTTAAAAAGCGCCTCATTTTCTTTTCGAATTAACAAAAAAAAAAGTTGGCATCTAGACTGATCGAAAGTAGATTTTGAGAAGTAGAGGACTAACAATTATTAAACTACAGTAGAGAGATCAAATTCACTAAAAGAGCATAGTACAGGGACCATTTACAGAATTCGACTTTTTTTTAGTTTGCAGGCTGATATAAAAGACGTCAGCAACGCTTTAACAGTCATTGGGTCAAACACCTCGGCTGCAACTTTTCTATGCTCAGTTTGCCTAACTCTCTGGTCGGAGCCTGTCTCGGAAATTCCTCGAACAACATCTTCCGAATCACCCTAATCTATGGCGATACGAGGCAATCCACAATGAGGATCAAATTCATCTGCCTCCTAACCTGCTTCTTCCTTGCATTTTGTTGCTCCGTTCAATCGGCAAGGAACTTCCCTCATGCAAATTACCAAATAACCACGCCGAACTGTGAGGTATCGGTGGAAGCCGTGAAATTAGCAGTTATCGGAGGAGGTGATTGTTGGTCACTTGGGCTCCGATCACTTTATTTTGCTCTTGTTTTTCTTCTCTGGTTCTTTGGGCCAATCCCGATGTTTGTTTCTTGGATAATAATGGTGTCCATCCTCTATTATCTCGACACCAACACCAAGCCATTGCATCCCCAATTATTTTTAGTTTTATGAATTTAGTCCCTAATCTTGCCTAATCAGAATCCATTTATTACAATTGTTAGTAAATTACGGTTAAATTTGAATACATAACATTTTAATATTCAGCATCTGGATTTTAAAATGAAATTTCTATTTATAATAAATATTCAAAATTTACAAAAGTCAAATAAAAGTGTTATTTATTGAAGCAATCAACAACTAGTTTAGTGAGATGTGATGCTAAATTCTTTAAGAAAAGACTAAAATTTCAAATCATAATATTACAAATACAGAAAAACTGGTTGGAAAATACACTCCCTTGGATTAATAAACTAATAGGTAAAAATAAATTAAAAATATTATAAAATGAATTTTAGTTTTTTTAAAAGGAATCGGGCTTTAATTTTCAATTTAGGGACTAAATTAAAATCTGTAAAACGTACAAGGATCGAAAGCATAAATAAACGTCAAAAATAATAAAGTTGAAGCTCAGGGAAAAGGAAATTGTTAATTAATAAAGTTTGATTTTAATTTTAATACATCCCTTTTGAAATATCCCACCGCTAACACATTGTTTTAACATCTGACACCCAAAATTGAGAATATACACCTTAATGATTTCGTCCAAAATGGAGGTATTTTGAAATACCTCATATTAGAGGGTCAAAGAAAGAGTTAAGAAAGCAAAGTACGGAAGCTCGAACCCTGACGAGGCAAATTTAGATTGCAAATCTTGAACCACCAAGCCATACGAGCAACCGTGGGCTGTTTCTTTAATAATGGCCTAATATTTCAAATGGAATGATCAGTTTATTTAATAATCTTAGCCCTGATAACCCCACGAGCAAGGCTATGAACCAAGTTATATATGGTTGGTGGTCATCGACGGATGTGGCCCTCTAATTCTGGAAGCCAAACCCTACCGTCTGGCGTCTGCCCTGTATGCATCCATCCGACCACATCAAAAATGTTACTCCCACAACTTTTATCGAGAAACTTGTTTATTCGTACAAGAAGCAATGAAACCTTCCCACTGATTTCTCATAGGGAGCCAAAGTCTGTAGAAAAGATGTTAATGCAGATACCGGCCATGAATGCGAATATCAGAATCAAACAACTGCTCTAAACTGATCCGAAGTTTGCATCCTGAGATAGTTTCTTACTTGCCGATAAATCGAGAACATCTCGAGATATGAACATATACCAGTTGGGTTGATCAGTCAACTTCATTTCACCACTGAAATAAAACCCTAATGTGAAAGTCATGCAGCATGTATGGACATTTAACAAACTTGCAAGAACTGATAAAACAATGAACTAAAAACCTCAATAATAGAAGGATTTTACTATCAACACTTAAACAGTCGGAAGAGATTCGTTCACGAGTTCATAACTAAACCATTAGATGTAAGTACAATGCATAAAAGACCGGCAATCAGCAAGATTTGTATACCAAATCCGAAACTTTCGCAATGAAAATTTGTCCCAACGCAGCATTGCAGCGACATTACCAAGATGAAAGAATCATTATTTAGGCCAACATCATGAAAACTCATTCAGGATCCAGTCGCGGTAGTCCATGAAGTCTCTTATCATTCTTCGACGACGTTTACCAATTCATACCCGATGAGGGATAGATTGTTATCTTCTTTGACAACAAAGTTAGCCGGATCAGTGACCTCGATACGTCCCCATCTGTCGACAGCCAACCTCATGGAACCCTTAAACATATCGATCTTTGCATTACGAAGAATTACAGTAGTACCAGGCTTCATCAACTCAACTGCAGAATGATTCAAGCATGATTATCATCAAACTGAAAGGACAGTTCAAATCTCTCTCTCTCAATAATCTCTGTAAGCAAAACAAAATCGAAAACCCGATTCGAAACGTTGTCAATGAGTGTCGGCTTTAACATATAGAATGATTCATTTCATGTAATCAAAACCACTCATCACAACACTTAAAAGAAAGATCCTAGAGTATATCAAAATCATACACAAGACTAAACAAAAACAAAGCTAGCGTAAAATCCATCAAAAAAGAAAACCAAAGGGAAACATCAAAGCTTTTGGTATCAATGACAAGAACAAGATCCACCCTTTTTTAGTCGAATTAAGATCAGATGGGTAACGGATACGAATTCCATAAGAAAAATCAAAAAGGGTATTCAGAAATGGACCTTGATCGTTACGAGCAGTGAAGAGGATAGTCTCGTCTCCAACAAGGCACTCGGCGATTCGGTTCTGTCGGAGATGTGGAGAAGCGGCTCGACGCTTTTGAAGGACGGTGTTAGAAGACAAAACCTTGGCGATTAAGGTATAGCCATTGGTCCCTGGCTTCAACTGGTCCACCTTCACAAAAACCGGCTTTTTCTTCTCTGTCGATTTGTTCTGTTGCTGATGCTTTTGTTGTCCTGTCGTCGCCATTGATTTCGATGGTGTAAGCTCTTTTTTTCTGAGATATCTGTCTTTTCTTTTTCTCTCGATTTGTTAGACATCAATTGTTATAATTTGGGTTAATTTCGGTAGACGTCCCCATACTATAGACCAAATTTTAAATTGGTCTCAAAGTTTTAAAAATGCTTTAATTAATTTCTCAAAGTATCAATATGATCATTTGAGCATAGATTGGTGACCTATAATGTAGTTTTCCCTAAATTTTAAGAATGGCGTCATAATTTTGAATAAATGAAGCAAATGATAACATTGACAGTATCGCAAATGATGCATATTAATCAAACATTTGGTTTTTCTCACATTAATATCGTAGTTTCTTCTGACATTATTGTTAACAATGAATACTTGGCTTTGATTGAGATTCATCCGCCTTCCACACAGAGTTTGGCTCCGGTAACCAACCAATATCCCGGTGAGTCCTCCGGTCCCCTGACCTACGAAGTTCATCACTTTCAGTGCTATCGGCGATGAAGGCGGACCTCCGGGGAATACAGCTGAATTTAAATCTACTTTCGTTGGCTTCTCCAGTTGAGTCAGCTCTGAACTAAACCTTGTGCTGATCAGCGTCGAGAAGGCTCCTGATTTCCGCGACAATGTCACCGGCCTGTCCCATTCGGACCGACGAACCTTAGCGAAGGCGACCATGGAGAACCTGAGACTGAGGAAGAGAACTTTCCTCATCCCGACAACCTTTACCTCAAACCAAGACATGGTTACGATCGCAGCAGTATCACCAAAGTGGCTTCCATTGTATTGTATAGGCGCGGTGTATACATGTGAGAATATGCTCCACTTGACAGGTTCGAAGTACCGACGTTCGGGCTCGTCGATAGGTTCATAACCGTAATAGTCCGACAGCCAGAGGATTGTAGGAAGAGTTGAGAGATGCTGGAGATGGATTGTTAAATGGTCACTCTTCTTGCCTTCCAAGTATAAGCGTAGTCCCGTCACAGGTCGATTTCCAGTATCAACCTGCAAACAGATATAAAAATTAAGCAGCAAGCAATCATAAAGAACTAAAATGTTAAAACGTGTGGCGCAAGTAATAACAAGTGGTGCAATAAGATACCCGCGTGGTATTGACATAAAGCTTAGGCCCCATTAATGTGAACTGAAGCGACGGGGATTCTTGTTTCCTTAGCTTGAGACTGAGAGGCAGATCGCCGTATATGGGAGCCCATTGTCGAGGTAATTGAAACTCGAGAAATACATGGAGTTCCTCTATCGGTGGTTGATCTGCAAGATATCAGTATATCGACATTAATGTTAGATGCCAGTGCTCACATATTCCTTCACGATAATCTTTCAAACGCACATGCATCCACTCACGTCGTAGGTATAAGTTCACCGCATGGCTTAAAAATCCATTGCCCCGAGCACCACTCAGTAGAGAAGTAATAGGCACAAAGGACATCGATATAACATTGGGCGACTGTGATATAGTCGAAAGCCACCGGCTATGGCTTTGACCGAAATCAACACCTCCCCTTCGAACATAAACGTTCACAATATCCTGCAAAGTTAAACGAGAGGGTCACCATTACTGAATGCAGGTTGCTTCTCAATCTCTGCGGTTCCGAATTAGAAGCTAAAATAGACACCGAGAAACATACATTATTCTTCGAGCAAGTAACAACAGGTGGCCTAATTGATGCAGCAAGCATGCCTTGAAGGTCCCAGGGCATATAAGGTTCTTCCTGAAGCAATAAATAGAAACAGAGTTAGACGGGCGTGTTTCCCGGACCTGGCGGATGAATGCTTTCTCGCAAACTCACATATAGATTAGGTTAAATAATAAGTAATTCAAATCGAAACCCATATATCGTCTATATTGCATTATCACTACCTCCATTATTTCCCTAGGACATCTTGTACACAATTCAAAGTGAGCATTCCCCTGAAATTCATCTAAAAACGTTGTTCTGCGTAACCCGAAATGCAAGAACTAAGAACAGAAAAATACTCATGAACCATACGTACCTTCGGTTTTCCGGATAAGTCAGGAGTTTCTTCGTTTTCCAAGAACTTCTCATCAGCTAATTGCATTAAAGTTTCTTGCACTTCATCGGGTCAATATTCGAATTCTTCGATTGCGTTATGTGTATAACATCTTTGCCTCCCATTTTAACCCCGACGATAACGTGAGTACCGTATTTCTCAATGAACCTGGAGAAGGAAGAACATAATCAGTACAGGTTTAGTTAATAAAACCAACACAGAGGACTGCGATCGTTGTGCGTGTGTTAATCCGAACAACAAGGACTGCAATTCATTAGGAAACAGAACATCTCAATTCCAAGCAAGTCTTTTACTCCAAAACGTACTCGACATATGTGAAAAAGTGTTAAAAGTTTCAAAGTTTGACAACCAACTTTGGAAAATGTTTTTTTTCAAAGTTTGGTAAATGTTTCTTTGAAAAATGTTTTTCAAAGTTTGGTAAAATTTTGGTAGATGTTTGTTGAAAATAGGAATGGATAAATTCACTTTAGTCATTGCACTTTAGGGTATTTTCAAAGATTAGTCCCTAAGTTTCTACTATAAATACCCTTACCCATTTAGCTTCAAAATCATCCCAAAACATTTCTTTCTTCCTATACTAGAGAGCTTTCTTGTGAGTAGTGAGTGTTTTGTAAACACCTGTAAATTTTCTCTCTTAGTAAAAGATCTGCAGCAGCCCGGAGACGTAAGCACAATTGGCTGAACTCCGTTATCAATTTTCGGGTATTATTTTTTCGCTTTTATTTTGCATTCTCACTAATCTGGTTATAGGGAAATTACTTGTACTCGATTTATTTTCCTAACAACTGGTATCAGAGCTTTTGGTTGTGAATTTTTTCAAATTTTCTGCGAGGTTACTATTGATTATTATTCACGTGAATAGTGAATTTCGTGAATAGTGAAATTCGATCGGTGATACGAGTTTGTCGACGGTGGTATTCTAATACACGGTGATTCGCAAGAATTGTCAGAAACGATCCAAACGAAGCCAGATTCGAGTGGGAGCGATGGCTGCAGACGAAGGGAAGGTGAAAATTGAAAAGTTCGATGGTGCGGACTTTGGTTTTTGAAAGATGCAGATTGAAGATTTTTTGTACCAGAAAAATCTATATCAACCACTCTCAGGAAAGCAACCAGAGGGCATGAAGGATGAAGATTGGGCTCTTCTCTACAGACAAGCCCTCGGAGTTATCCGACTGACGTTATCCCGCAATGTTGCTTTTAACATAGCAAAGGAAAAGACCACGGCGGGTCTTATGGCGGCTCTCTCCAGTATGTACGAGAAGCCATCGGCCTCAAACAAAGTTCATTTGATGAGGCGATTATTCAATTTGCGGATGGCGGAAGGGGCATCGGTGGCACAACACCTAAATGAACTCAACACAATCACAACCCAGTTGAGTTCAGTGGAAATTGAGTTCGATGATGAAGTTCGAGCTTTAATTCTCTTATCATCTCTATCAGACAGTTGGAATGCTACTGTTACAGCAGTCAGCAGTTCGTCGGGAAACAGCAAATTAAAATTCGACGATGTTTGGGATCTGGTATTGAGTGAAGAAATTCGACGAAGAGAATCGGGTGAAGCATCAACCTCCTCAGCCTTGCACACCGAGTCTAGAGGGAGAACTTCAGAAAGAAATTCAAATCGTGGCAGATCAAAATCCAGAAGGGGCAAATCAAGAACAGGAAATAAGGATTTTACCTGTTATAATTGCGGCAAGAAGGGTCACTTCAAAAGAGATTGCCGAGCACTGAAGAAAGATATCGGTGTACAGGAATCTGCCAACGTGACAGAGGAGACAGGTGATGCCATGATTCTAAGCGTCAACAGTCCGATTGAATCATGGATCTTGGATTCAGAGGCATCTTTCCACTCCACCCCATACCAAGAAATCATGGAGAACTATGTCAGTGGTGATTTTGGGAAGGTTCATCTTGCTGATGATGAAACCTTAAAGATCGTCGGAAAAGGAGACATCCGACTAAAGTTGCCAAACCAGACCACCTGGAAGCTGACAGGAGTGAGACATATTCCTGGCCTCAAAAGAAATCTGATTTCTGTTGGACAGCTTGATGGAGAAGGATATAGCACAACCTTTTCAGGCTGTGAATGGAAGATTACCAAAGGAGCACTCGTCATTGCTCGTGGTAAGAAGACTGATACTCTCTATGTAACCTCAAATTTAGAGAATATCATTGCAGTAGCAGATGCTGATGGAAAATCAAACCTATGGCACCAAAGGCTTGGCCATATGAGCGAGAAAGGAATGAAGATACTTCTGTCAAAAGGGAAGCTGCCGGATCTAAAGAATGTAGATGTCGGACTATGCGAGGATTGCATCTTTGGCAAACAAAAGAAAGTCAGTTTTGCAAAGATTGGCAAGACACCCAAGGCAGAAAGGTTAGAGTTGGTTCATACTGATGTATGGGGACCATCCCCAGTTCCATCTCTTGCGGGCTCACTATATTATGTCACCTTCATCGATGATTCAACAAGGAAGGTGTGGGTTTATTTTCTGAAGAAGAAATCAGAAGTCTTTGATACCTTCAGAAAATGGAAGGCCATGGTGGAAAATGAGACTGGTTTGAAAGTCAAGCGGTTGAGGTCTGACAATGGAGGAGAATACAGAGACAGTAGATTCAGAGATTTCTGCGCAAACAATGGGATCAAGATGGAGACAACAGTTCCCATAACACCGCAGCAGAATGGCGTAGCAGAGCGCATGAACAGAACTCTGAATGAACGTGCCAGAAGCATGAGGATACATGCCGGATTGCCCAAATTTCTATGGGCTGAAGCTATCAACACTGCAGCTTACTTGATCAACCATGGGCCCTCAGTTCCTTTGGATGGCAGAATACCAGAGGAAGCTTGGAGCAAGAAAGAAATAAACCTTTCATACTTAAGAGTGTTTGGTTGTATTTCTTATGTACACATAAACTCTGCTGAAAGAAGTAAACTTGATGCCAAGTCCAACAAATGCGTCTTTGTTGGTTACGGTGGTGATGAGTTCGGTTACCGGTTTTGGGACTACGAAAATCGAAAGATCATCAGAAGCAGAGACGTCATTTTCAATGAAAATGTGATGTACAAAGATAGGTCAACCGCAGAATCAAGTAATGCCGAAGCTGAAACAAAGGAATTTGCTGAGTTTGAGGAGATTTCTGGAAATGATGTTCAGATCAATCCTGAAGCAGTTCAAGAAGAACCAGGCACACCAGAACTGAGACGCTCCTCTAGAATTCCTAAACCAACCCAACGGTATTCTCCTTCTTTACACTACTTGTTGCTGACTGACAATGGTGAACCAGAGTGCTATGATGAAGCAATGCAAGTGGAGGATTCAGTCAAGTGGGAGTTTTTCATGAAAGATGAGATGGACTCGCTTATGTCAAATCAGACATGGGAATTAGCTGAATTACCACCAGGCAATAAAGCGCTCCACAACAAGTGGATTTACAGGATCAAAAAAGAGCACGATGGGAGCAAACGCTACAAAGCAAGATTGGTTGTCAAAGGCTTTCAGCAAAAAGAATGTATTGACTACAATGAAATTTTCTCTCCAGTCGTAAAATTGTCTACAATCAGACTGGTGTTGAAAATTGTAGCTGCTGAGAATTTACATCTTGAGCAGTTAGATGTAAAGACAGCTTTCCTTCATGGTGATTTGGAGGAAGAAATCTATATGAGGCAGCCAGAAGGCTTCATAGAGGCAGACAAGAAAAACCTGGTATGCAGGTTGAAGAAGAGCTTGTATGGTTTAAAACAAGCTCCTAGACAGTGGTACAAGAAGTTCGATAGTTTCATGAGTAGCAGTGGTTTTATCAAATGCCAAGCAGATCATTGTTGCTACATCAAGAGGTTCGACAACAGCTTCATTATTTTATTATTGTACGTTGATGACATGCTCGTTGCAGGCTCAGACATGCAAGAGATTATACACTTGAAGCAAAAATTGTCGAAGCAGTTTGCTATGAAGGATCTGGGCGCTGCAAAGCAGATTCTTGGGATGAGGATCAAGAGAGACACAAAGTCGGGGACTTTGATGTTATCACAGGCTGAGTACATCAACAAAGTACTCTCCAGGTTCAACATGCAAGATGCTAAACCAGTAAGTACACCTTTAGGTGTTCATTTCAGACTCTCCAAAGACCAATCACCAAAGACGGAGGAAGAACGTGCACACATGGTGAAGGTGCCGTATGCCTCAGCAATTGGAAGTCTGATGTATGTCATGGTTTGTACCAGACCAGATATTGCTCATGCAGTGGGAGCTGTTAGCAGGTACATGAATAATTCGGGCAAGGTACACTGGGAAGCAGTCAAATGGATCCTCAGATATCTTCGGGGTACCACAAACAAAGCACTTTGTTTCAAAGGTGGAGATATGATACTGACAGGCTATGTAGATGCTGACTTAGCCGGAAATGTCGACATCAGAAGGAGCACTACAGGGTATGTCTATACTCTAGGAGGAACTGCAGTGAGTTGGGTTTCTCAACTACAGAAGATAGTTGCTCTCTCCACAACTGAAGCAGAATATGTCGCTGTTACGGAAGCCAGCAAGGAGATGGTTTGGCTCCAAAGTTTCTTGGAAGAGTTAGGCAAGAAACAAGAAAACAATATCTTGTATTGCGACAGTCAAAGTGCTATCCATCTAGCAAAGAATCCGTCTTTTCATTCCAGAACAAAGCACATACAATTGAGATATCATTTTATCCGGTCTCTTCTGGAAGATGGGATTTTGAAACTTGAAAAGATTAGTGGAGCTCAAAATCCGGCAGACATGTTGACAAAGACGGTGACTACGGACAAACTGAAGTTGTGTTCAACTTCAGTTGGCATGCTAGAATAACAAGACCAGACATGCTGCTGCATTGATCGAGGTGTGAAGACATATTAAAATCAGTCTTCAAGTGGGAGATTGTTAAAAGTTTCAAAGTTTGGCAATCAACTTTGGAAAATGTTTTTTTTTCAAAGTTTGGTAAATGTTTCTTTGAAAAATGTTTTTCAAAGTTTGGTAAAATTTTGGTAGATGTTTGTTGAAAATAGGAATGGGTAAATTCACTTTAGTCATTGCACTTTAGGGTATTTTCAAAGATTAGTCCCTAAGTTTCTACTATAAATACCCTTACTCATTTAGCTTCAAAATCATCCCAAAACATTTCTTTCTTCCTATACTAGAGAGCTTTCTTGTGAGTAGTGAGTGTTTTGTAAACACCTGTAAATTTTCTCTCTTAGTAAAAGATCTGCAGCAGCCCGGAGACGTAAGCACAATTGGCTGAACTCCGTTATCAATTTTCGGGTATTATTTTTTCGCTTTTATTTTGCATTCTCACTAATCTGGTTATAGGAAAATTACTTGTACTCGATTTATTTTCCTAACAAAAAGAACTTACTCGGCAAGGGCAGCAGGGTCCCATGTACTAGGAACCTCTTGCTTCACACGCTCGGACAAAGTTATGTGCGCTCGTTCGAGCTCGACGTTGTACAGCGTTATGAACCAACCATCATAAGCAAGACTTTTCGTGGTACCGGCATCCTTCGGCCAGCGTCCCTTGAATTCAAACATGGCCTTGAATAAGCCGGAAGGAATCTTGCCGGACAATGACACATCCTGGTTGAACTTTTCCGACATCTGAGCACACAATACTTGTGACGTCGACATAACGATGCTTCCTATGGCGCTTTCAATTAGACGTGACTCACTAGAAAGTAGAGATCAGAAAGTACCATTTTTATTAATATAATTGAAATAAAATTCAAATTTTGATAATATTTATTATGGTCTATATTTTATCAGTAATGTTTTTAAATTTGATAATGTATTTAAATATTTGTGAAATTTGTAAAAGATTATATATAATATAAAAACAGTATTTGGTGGCAAATTTTCTTAACTTTTTAAATTTGATAAATATAGATTTTCATCTCTTTTAAACTTTTAATCATGGTTTTCAGAACCGGATCGGTTAGCGAACCGGTCATGTTATCGGTTAACTGATTTAACTGGTCGAATCGGTCCGACCGGTCGAAAGAACCAGACGATGTCATAATTATTTAAAAAATTAAATAAATATACCAAAAATATTTAATAAAAAATAATTTTTTATATCACAAGTCATATTCAAAGCAAGTCATAACATATATAAGTTAAAAACCATAAAATAAAGTGAAACAAAATGATTCAAATTAACTACAACATAATATTAAATAATAAATATAATTATATAACTATAAATAAAAAAAAATTGGGGCTAAAAAAATAATAACAAAATGATATTTGTTTGGTTTAATTTTTTTTTAAAAACAATATCACATGGCTAAAAAACATAGAAGAACATCCCAAAAGTCTAAAGAGTAAAAATATGAGAACAAAACAATCCCACATGGCTAAGAAACATAGAAGAGCATCACAACTAACTTCTATAAATAATAGAGGTAATTTGAGATTCAAAATCATGGAGCCTTTTGATGAACATTGAGTGAACTATTCTTTCACTTCAATCAAACTCGAATTTTAGGCTTCAATCGAGCTTCTAATTTTTTTTTGAGTTCAAGTTTTAATATTATATTTCGAGTTTGAGTTGAACTTGATAATTTTTAGTTCGTGAGTTTGAGTCAAGTTGAACTTACTTTTAAAGTTTTCAAATTCGAGTCGAGCTCGGCAATACTCGAGTTCGACTTGACTCGTTTAACAAACGACGTCGTTTTTTGGTTTAATTTTTTTAAAAAAAATAAAATTTCCGGTTTTTTCCAGTTTTTAACCGGTCCGGTTCGAACGATTTAACGGTTCTGACCGGTTCACTAGTTACGGTTCAACCGGTGTAGATTGAACCGGACTAGACAACAATTCCCGGTTGAACCGGCCGGTCTGGTCCGGTTTTCAAAACAATGCTTTTAATTAGATTTTTAAAATAAATGTATTTAACTCGGTGCGTTCCCAGCAGCTACCTTGTTTGTTGTCGTTTTTAATGGCCTTTGTCCCCGTCATTTACGTCCTTTAATCAAATATAAAATTATATATTTTAATTTATTCTTTCAATTAGTTACATAAATAATCCAATGAAGAATGCCTCTACTTTTCCATTCGTATCGATGTTGAGTATTTCAAACACAAATGTGTAAATTTTCAGTTTTTATTTTATAATTTAGGAGTCTAATATGAATACATTTTATTTATTATTCATTGTAACGTCAATATATATTTTAACATATTTATGATGAAAATATTTAATATTATAATAGAATGCTTATAAAAATGTATCGAGAAAATGAATATTGGTGTAGTAGTAGTAAAAAAATATATACAATATTTATTGACTTCACGTTTGTTCCTTTATATGTTATTTTTAAATGTTTTGTTTTATAATTTTATTAATTATATAATTTTATTTTAGTTAATTGAAAACCTAAAATAACTGCAAAAATGATGTAGTGGAGCGTGTGATTCACGAAGGGAAGGAGGAGAATGGGGGAAGAAAGATTTTGAGGCTGAAATCGAAACCCATTGCGCAGCAGCCTGTGGGAGTCGGGTTTATTAGGTGCCAATCAACACGCGTGAGGAACAGTCGCCGGATTGAACGTTGGATCGAAGCGAGCGGTTCAAAAGGAAATCTAAAAGCCTCTTTCCTCATATATCAGAAATCAAATGACTTATCCAGGTCACGCGCCGAAATACCAGAATCTGCCGACAACTTGTTCAAACTTCTTATCCTCACTCCACCCCACGCGCACTTGTCCTTATTTGCTTCATTCAGCCGTTGATAAATGATAACGTGAAAAATAATATAATCATGCATTTCCTCGGGACAATCCACTTCCCACGTAAGCTGGTCTCCCTAATTTTTATGAAGGGTAAACTATGTCAATGGGTCACTAAAGTTTGGGTAGGGTTCTCTTTTCACAGATGAACTTCAAAAAGAGTACAAAACAATCACTAATGTTTTTTTATATATATACCAAAAACTTACAATTTATAGTAAACTACACATGAGATCACTTAACTGCAGAGAAATTTTAATATGATCATCAATTTTTTATTTTTTATTAAATTATTTAATTTGATTGATATCATTTAAATAGTTAAATGATTTGATTGATAAAATTAAAACAAATAATTAGATTAAAATTCTTATATAATTTTTTGACGAATTCCAATTCTAATCATAATGTTACTTAGAGATTACGAAGAAGGAAACTCTAGAGGAAAGAAAATGAATACTCATAAAAATTAGCTGACCCTATTCCCATATGTAATGGGGTGAGGGGAGGTAAGGTAGTAGGCTGCCCCCAATGCCAGATTGAGAGCAGCTTCCGTGGAAGATCTCCGGCAGTCAGAATTATGAATTGCCCACCGTAGGACTCGATCTCATGATCACAAGATTAAGAGCCTTTAGCCCTGTGATCAAATCATGAACTAATGAAATATGAGATAACAAAGATGAACCACTTAACTATGTGACAAAATATACTAAAATTTCTTGTATAATTTTTTATTAATCTAAAGTGATTACAAGTAGTGGTATTTATTCTGAAGACTCTCGATCATTTGATAGAGAACATTTAAATACCCTACAGTCATTGGTGCTTAATCATGATACTTCTAAAAACAACAAATATATATTTAATCACTCAGATCGTCTAATTCATCATAAATTTCGTGTATAATTAAATAATCACATGTGCAAGTTACCATATGGTTTATGTTATAGAACTACTTAATCTGCCGCACCATACTGCCGTTGTCCAGGTAACGTGAGATCATTATGTTACAAATAAAAAAATATTAGTGATTATTTTGAAACTTTTAAAATTTAATGGTATAAATAGAAAGTTATCTAAATTTCAGTGATCGTTAGCGTAGTTTACCTTTTACAAACCTGCCATGCCATCCCTCAATCCATCACTCGCGCACCACTCTTCATCTTAGCCGGCCCCTCAGTCAAATCCCTCGTTGACTCTGCCCCATTTCCCTTCAATTCCTCGCCGATTTCTATTTCCCCCCATAAAACACCTCACCGCTCACTTGTTCCCTTTCCCTCTTTTCTCCCAACCCCACACCATTTCCAGCGTTTTTTTCCTTCAAAACAAAAATAAGACATACACAGCGTCACGTTATGGCGCCGAGAGATAAAACGTTGGCTGTCAACGGTCCCGGAAAGGATGTTCATTTTAGAGGTGTGAGGAAGCGTCCGTGGGGCCGTTACGCGGCGGAGATCAGAGATCCGGGGAAGAAAAGTCGCGTTTGGCTTGGAACGTTCGATACGGCGGAGGAAGCGGCGAGAGCCTACGACGCCGCCGCTCGGGAATTTCGCGGCGCTAAGGCTAAGACTAATTTCCCGAGTCCTTGCGAAAACTTGAATAATGTTAATAAAATCAATATCAATAACCAGAGTCCAAGCCAAGGTAGCACCCTGGAGTCGTCGAGTCGTGACCCGGCACTCGTGATCGATTCATCACCGTTAGATCTCAACCTCGGACGCGGGGCGGGTTCCGGCTTCGGATCTCATGCCTTTAGGTTCCCTTTCCAGAAAGTTTCGCCAATGGCCGGCGTTCCCTTTCCGGTTGTCGCGAGTCCTCATGTCTTTTACCTTGATGCTTTCGTTCGTCCTGGTTTAGTGAAAGGGCAACAGTATCAACTGATGAGATTCGATCACAGGGATTCTAATGCGACTTCGTTTAACGACGGAGTACAAAGCGATTCCGATTCACCATCCGTCGTTGATTCGAACCACAACGACGTCAATCCTCCACGTCCGCTTCTCAACATCGATCTCAACCAACCTGCTCTTCCGGAAATCATCTGATTGTTTTTTTGTTCGTCGATCATAATACCGGATAAGCAATTTTTTTAAAAAATCATCTTTAATTTATTTCTCTTAAATTTTATCCCAAAATCGAAATTAAGTTGATATGATCTATGGTGACAATCTCCCTTTTTTTGCGACGGAGAAACATCGGCATCTGTTTGTTTACTGTTCTCGATCAAATTGCGGCATCATAATCTTCTTTATATACTTTAGAAGTAATAACTGTAGGATAGTGTCTATCCTGCGGAATCTGGCAATTCATTCCTTCCTAGCAAACGTGAATGCTTATTTTAAAATAAATTAATCTTAATTTACATATTTGTTCTTAGTGTTAAAATATTTTTTTATTATTTAATCTGATATTTGATCTATTATTTAAAAAATAAATAAGAGTGAGTTTTTGTTCTTGTCTGAACTGCGCGTTCTGTTACCTTTTTCGGGCGCATTTGTAATGTGTGTTTGTTTACCTTTTAAAAAACAGCTAAAGCGATCGAGCGAGCTATTAATTCAAGTAATAAACAGTTTAATATCGTTTAAATAAGATCTTGAGTTTAAATTTTTGTGAATATAGAAAATTTTTACTGATAAACTCATCCACTAAAATCAGTGTGTGACACGAGTTGAATCGAATTAATAAAAAAAACTTTAAAATTGAGAGAGCAACAAAAAAAAACAAATAGCTAAAGGTAATAAAAAGAATAAGTATTTAAACTATATTGTTTTAGCTATTTAAACTATTTTTACCAAATTAATTACTTAAGCTATTATATTTAATTATTTTAAATCTTAATATTTTTTCAATCAAAAAATTATTTTTCGAACAATAAGATATTGACACGTCATATAAAATTAGGTGTTTATTTTGATTAAAAAATATTTTAGGGGCTTAAAACAAAAAAGAGATAATTTGGATACTTATTTTGACTAAAAAATAGTTGAGGCACTTAAAATGATTACATATAATAGATTAAGTACCTAATTTAACAAAAAATAACTTAGGTACATAAACAAAACAATAGCATAATTTAAGTATTTTTTAGTTTAAACCTTTTAAATAATACATATCTATGTTGCAGTATTAATTATTTATTATAGTATTAATATGGTAATCTAATTTAATAAAGTGACCATTTAATTTACTGAATGTATATGCCGTAATAAAATATTATCCAATTTAAAAAATAAAACCTACAGACCATATATAAAAAAAAATGAATTGAGAGTTAAAAATCATCAAGCCATAATAAAAAAAAGGATTAAATTTCCCAAATATGCATAATACGACGATTCTCTATGAAATTTGACCAAAATATAGGAGGAATCTGAAGTTCTTGAACAAGCGAGTTGGTCTATGCAGTAAGCTGCTACACTTAACACAACCAGAACCCTGCAGAGCATGCACGGTCGCTTCTCATTTTTTCACCATAATATATATATATAAAGCCCCCACTTGTACTCGATGCACAGATGCCGGTTCTACTCACGTCACCGGCGCGTGCTAGCACTGTTTAATTTCATTTTGGGTCGAATTCTCTCCTTCATTATGATTTAGACATTGTACTATAATTCAAGTGCAACTGTCGAATATATGTTTGGCAATAATAAGTTCCTTTTTTTAAGGTTTTTCATGTCCAAATAAGTGTCAAACATAGATACTCGAAGAATAAAGTAGGACCAAAGTCTACTAGCGTCGGAGCATACCAGAGCAATAAAGATGACCAAGAGATTGGAGATTGTATATGGTAAACCTGGAACAGAAATCAAAACCTGAAGAGAATTGAGATCACGAGAAGATAAACTACAATATTCAATGTATTTCCACAAGCATTCTTACTGAAATCGGCACAATCTAAGGCAAAACAACAAACCATAACGACCACCGCATGTTTGCAGTAACAAGATTCCGATTGAAAACCATAATGACCCTGAAAGATTCTCACGGAGCACACCAAGAAGCTAATATAAACAACTGAAAGATATAAAGTATGGCATTCTAAAGAAAACCAGAGGGGCTGTGATGTATGATTTGGAGCCAAAGTTCTCAGAGTTGCCGTATGCCATTGTTCATGGTTTTTCTATATTTAGCATGTAGACCTATGAGAAGCTACCATTCATGTTTATTGACACTGGTTTAAGTTGTACATGAAGATTTCCAACAGACCATGACACATTACTTTATAAAATAGCCCATCGACCAAATCTAGTTCTTTTCAAACCTTAATAAAATAAAATTTGCAGTTGCAAAATAAAAGAGTTCTTTCTTGCAATCGCATAAACCTAAAAGTTATAAAGCTAGTGAAACTGTGCATATAATCATGTAAATTGCAATCTAAACAAACATATAATAGCAAAATCATTAGGAGGTGGAGCCAGCATAAAAAGAGGAAAAAGCAACCGCTTAAGTATTCCCACTATATTCACTGAAAAAAAAAGGAATGCTGAGCAAAAGGAAACGAGCATGGCACTCCATAATTCTGCAAGTATGACAATAATGCAGAACAGCCATAAGCAGATGTCATTAGTAAAACACATGCAAGACAGGCCAAAGAGATGATCAAAATGGAGTAAGTCTCCACAAAAAATCAACATATTTTATACCAGTTTGATCCATAATCTTGGAGCACAGAAACAATAATATCAATATTCATATCACAACCATAGAATTCGTAAGTTAAATATTGCAACCCACCTAAAATTTTCTTAAATAATGCAAGGCACTATGATAAAAGCCTATACTTTTTAACGACTCCTACCTTATATCCATGAAAAAAGTTGCTTGCTATACAAGTAACCTTGCAACTAAATGTTCCATTGTACTAATAAAATAGTTTAGCTTAAACTCCTTGGCAGATTTCACAACATGCAAGCTAAGAAGAATAAAGTATTCTCCTAGACTTACCAACTGTTAGGAAGACACATGCATTGTACAAATTATTTCTGCATACAGCTAATAAAGAAAGGAAAAGAGAATATTTACAAAAACATTTCATAAAAAAAATCCAGACTTCCATGACACTCAGTTAAGACTTCCATTAATAAAATGTGCAAAAGATACAAAAGCATTCTGCCAAACATCTCACGATTTTCTGTATTTATTCATATATCCCTGCAAAACAGAAAAAATAATGTCACATTTATGAATGAATTACATTAAAAATACAATACTAAACAGAGCATTTATTCTCTAGAACATGCACAGTATGGTGACTCTTAAATCAAAGACTCTCACCTCAACAAGTCTTGCTATTTTTGGTTGGGATAAAGAAAGATAATGCTCAACTGACTCGAAGGTAACTGGAACCTGATGAGGCTGTATGCTGCCAAGAACTTTGTCAACTGCTTTTTTTACTATTGTATTATGAGCATCTTTACTGAGATGACCCTCACGCCAAGTTGGTTTCAACAGTTCCTTAATTAAATCTACAAGAGCAGCATGGAAATGCCTCATTGCTTTTGATTCTTTTCGCAAATCCCCATCTTCCCTGTGCTCAACCTCAACATCTATTTCATTCTTTTCTCTAACTCTATCTACTTCTGAGTCTTTTTTGCATCTAGTCTCGCCTCTTCGATGCCTGCCATCATGATCTATATCAATTTTTTGGGCCTTTGAACTGTCTTTGACATGAGAAACAACTGAGGACATCACTTCTTTCACTAGATTTGCATTTTGCATCTCAACTACAGAAGTTCCATCATTTGCGTCGGTTGTTAGTGAATCCTTTTCAGATGGGTAGCAATTACCGTTGACCAAATTTTCATGGTATCCATTCTGACGAGATGCAGTTCTTTTATCATCATTATGTTCAGGGATCAGTGGCCCCACTGATGTAGGATCACCATATGCCTGTGGGTATGCTACATTCAAGAGTGATGGACGCGAATTAGAGAAAGAAAATTTAAGAGACCTCTCTCCTGCATTAGACAAATCAATGCTATCACGAACAGGATCACACTGGCTTTGCGGGGATGATAAGCCAGAAGTGACAAAAAAGGATGGTTGAAAGGGTACTGAAGGTTCCCAGTCATCTGAAGAAAACTTTGTTCTACGTTCAGAAAAGGGCAATGGATCCCTGGCAATACCATTTACAAGAAGGTTTTCAGATTCAGAATTCGAGAAGGGGGAACAGCCTTGCAGCAAAGAAGAAAACCTGGAAGTATAACGCTCGCTGTCATTGTCCAACATCTTTTGAGCACCAAGAGAGCATGCACTTGAAGAATAATATAATGGCAATGGTGCTAGGCATGTCGAGACACAATGAGATTGATTCTCATTATATACATTGCCCAATGATGTACCTTTATCACCCAGAGAAGCCAGCTTGGCATAATTATCATCAGGCAAATTCTGACCTATACCATTTTGTCTTACACCCTTAGGTGGTCCCACATCATCTATGGATGCAAAAAATCGCCGAGAGGCAGGGGAAGTGCCCATAGATTTATCCTTATGATGGAGCGGAGGCAACTTATTAGTTTCATGAAATAGATGCAATCTTTGGTTTTCATCATCCTCTAATGGCAAGATTCTTTCAAAAAAGAACTGAGAAGAATACCCGGTCTTATTTACAGCTGACGAAGGCCGAATATCAGTGGAAGCAGGAGATTTTGATCTTTCAGCACTTCTAAAACCTGAAGCATAAGGTTCATATTAAAATAGAATGTAGAGAAGATTCTGGATAATCCATAATACAGAATATTTATTACCTTGATCAAGCTCAACAGCTCCTTTCCCATTTGCTACAGCTACACCTTCCTCAGGCTGTTGTCCAGGATTTTTCTCATCTTTTATGTGAAGAAATCTACATGAGCTTCCTTTTATACACCATCCTCTAGAAAAGAAGTCACATATAAGTGCAGGGCGTTTGTTCTCACTATTATTGCCAGGGGATAGACTCCCAGCACTAGTCTGAGAAGCAGCAGACCTGTGAAACATATTGATTAGTAAATCAATGGATGCATAGTATTAGGAAGGCAAAAATTCATAATAAGAAACTTAGTTTCTATGTTATAAAAGGCATATAGGTCGCCCCACACCTTGATCTTATCCTCCTCTTATCATCCTCTGTTTGCACAACCATTGGCTTACTTTTTCCCTCAAAACCTAGACCACTCTGAACTCCTTCACCTGAGTATTTTCCGACTGGAATGGAATTAATCTCATTGACAGCAACCTCTTCAGCATGCTGATCATTGTAGCATTCAAAGGCTTTTCTTTCTAAAATGGCTTGAGCATCTTTTCCACCAAATGTATATTCTTGAATTGCCTTTTCCTTTGCAGGCTGTTTTCCAGATACTGAATACTTGGAACTATCATATTTTGTGCATCGATCCTCCTTTTGAGTTGTCAACAGTTCATTTGGAAGACTATAAAATTTAAAACTAGCACTACCCTCTCCTAAATCAAGGGTTTTGAATGGTATTCTTGTTCCGCAATTTCCAGGAGTACCTAACGAATCTGATCTGAGCTGTCCATCATGCCCCCTAGACTCCAGAACGTTAGTAGCATCTACATGGAGGAGAAAGTCAATCAATATGGCAAGAAACATCCAACATTTCCAGTCACACGATGGAATAATATTTTTTTAGGGAAATAGCATTGATTAAACAACCGAAAGGGCATCGGCAGAATAATATTGAATAAAATACGAAGTCTTTACCTTTTCTTTTATTGTAATCTGGAGACTTAAACATTTAATCACCAGCCAAAGGAAAGAGCAAATAAATTCAAGAGCCTGCAGTGCTGTTTCAATTGCAGTACTGCAGGAACAAGTAAAAGATAGAGCAATTCTGATGATGCTAAAAGGTCACAGCTCTATACAGCAGTGTGTTAAAGCTAACTGCAAATCAAAAGACTGGTTGCAAAATTTCTCAAAATACTAAAGTACATAGGTTCAATTCACAAGCCAGTCTATTTGTTGAATAAATGTACAGAAGGAAAATCTATAAACCTTTTTCTACATTAGATGCTAATGTCTTTTTCTTGTTTGCCCTTTTTTAAAATTTCCTTTGCTCCTAAAACACTACAATCTTCTAAAGCCATCCAATATTAACTTCCTTTAAAAAAAACTTTGAACAAATGCAGGTGTTCAATCTTCTACTAGAAAACTCAATTGTCATCAAATTTGAAATAATTCAAAATCAATCAACCCTTAATTCGGTCGACCGATGGTTCAAGGTTGACTAACCGTTTCGATTCGAGGAGACTTGCAAATCCTCTTCCCCTTCTTCGTCATCGATTTCCATATCGGAGCTATTAACTTCTCGTTCGGCGGTCGAGGCGCCGCGGCTTTCGTCGTATTTCACGGCGCGTGAGATGGCGGTGGATGTTGTCAGAGACATCGGTGGCCGAGCTCCTCGGCAATTTGAAACGCTGAGACCCGAATGGTGAAAGTAGTGATACGAATTTCTGAGCTGCGCGTGAGCTTTATCCGTGTTTTGGCATCTGGCCGTCGATCGCTCACCTCGACGAAGGCCCTTCCCCGCTAACTTATTCACGCGCGTGCTTCGAAGATGATAATTGATTAAGCCATCTCTTTGGGCCACTATTGGGTTTTAACTTTTAATAGGTCATTGTCAGTTTTTGGGCCATATTTTATTCTAAAAATATGGTACAAAGACCCCTTAGGTCTCTCTCAATTTTAAAATTTGGCAAATTAGTCCCTCTAATGAAAATGAGCAACTGAATCATTTTGAATTTTCAAATTGAGAAATTAAGATTAACAATATAATTAATAAAAAATAAATATTTTCATCAATTTTACAAGATCTTGATTTACATGATAACACGCACTCAACACTTATATATTATTCAATTTAATCCTAATTCTAAATAAATTAATAAATTTAACTTTCAACGTTTAAAAAAATACTTAAATTATGCATTGATTTTTTAAAAAGGCTTAAATATAAAATAAATGTTCAAGCTATAACGTTTTTCACTAATTGATGCCCAAATTATTTTTTAAATCATCAAGATGCTTACTGTTAGAAACGTTATCACTTTAGGTGTCTCGATTCTAACAGCCGTTAAGAAATTCGTTAAATGAAACGTCTCATAATCTAGTAATTTTAGAAAATTTTTAAAAAAAGTTTAAAAATATGTTATTTTTTTAAAAAGTCCCAATTATTTTCTAAAATACCAAAAAACTCTCAAACTCTTAAAATCTTTTATTCTATTCTCATTTTCTCTAACCGTTGATTATCTCTGCCACCAATTTTTCGACGACTGACCACACATACATCACCGATCACCCACTGATCGGCCACAACCCTTACTATCATCTCAAAATCTAAAATTCTCAAATCCCTACATTTCAATCTCTAATCTCTAAAATTTTAAATATTCAATCCCTTAAATTCAATTAGTCAATTGTGATAGTCGGTTGTGACAGTCGACCATTTGGTAGACCGTTTAATCAACCATTTGGCCATGGAAAAGCCATGAAAGCATGAGAGGCCGAGGAGCAAGAGAGGGAGAGGGGTGGAACGCGGGTTAGGAAAAGGGTTTTTTTATTTTATTTTTAATAATATTTTTACTTTTAAAGAAAAATAAAAATTTTAAATTTTAAAATTATGATACGTGTCATTTAACAGAATTTATAATAATTATTACGATTGAAACACTTAAAACGATAATATTTATATCGTTAAGCAGTTGAATGATTTAAAAAATAATTTAATCTCCAATTCGTGAAAACGGTCTACTTTAAATTTTTTATCTTATATTTAAGGCTTTTTAAAATAAGTATGAAATTGAGTTAATGTGTAAATATGGGGAAATATGAATTCTCCGTGAACAAATATACATTTGTTTTGCCAGCGTCGGGTGGTACCGAATTGGAAAATACCCGGTCCATTTCCGGGTAGCGTCTTACATCGTCTCCCCAACCCGGTTCTACACTGTTATTCTTTTGGAAAGATAAGCTTTCACTGTCATTTCGCTCGTTTAGCCTTAACCATGGCGGCAGCACCACCAGCAGCAGCAATAGCTTCGACTCTCTATTCCTTCAAAATTCGCTCCCCCATCCCTTCCTTATCCTTCTTCTTCCCCAAACCCTCGGAATTCTTCTCTCTCGGCCCTCCATTCCGCTCCCTCTCCATCGCACCCAAATCCAAAGCCTCCGACATCGACACTTCCTTCTTCGACGACTCGACCCCGAAGAAAACGTCGTTTTCGACCCACCAACGCCGCCGGAAGGGTTAATTCGCCTCCTGCTTTCGACGACGGTCCCGAGGAAACTGAGTACGAGATCGCCGCCGCTTACGAGGAACTATACGTCCTTGCGTACAGCGGTGTGTCCGTTTTGAGCAACGATATTTACGTGATGGATTCCAAAGTGAAAAGGACGAGTGCGTTTGGGAAAGTTAAGAAAGAGAAAACAAAGGATGGGTTTGAGGAAAGAGTGGTTCAAGTTCGGAGGGTTACTAAAGTGGTTAAGGGTGGGAAACAGCTGCATTTTAGAGCAATTGTTGTAGTTGGCGACAAGCAAGGACGAGTTGGTGTCCGTGTTGGGAAAGCCAAGGAGGTTATCGATGCTGTTCAGAAATCAGCTACGAATGCTCGAAGGAATATCATTGCAATTCCCATGACAAAGTATTTGACTTTCCCACATCGGTAATGAGTTTGGTTCCTGGTTTTGGTCGATTGCTCCCATTCACATATTTTTGCTGAAAAGGATGTGATTTTAGTCTGTTTAAATGATGCAATTGTTCTTTCATTGGTGGAAGAGTAATTTTCCTTTCTTGGGATATAAAATGGATTCTTTTTTCCTTTAATGTACTAGCATATGATGTTCGTGTTTGGTACATACACATATACTTGTCCAGGATATGAGTAAAATAGGTTACTCGGTGATTCTCGGTTTTCCGGTTGGTTAGTGTGTATCCATTTTGCGAAGGTGATGAGTTGATCTTTTAGTTTGTTGAACTTAAGAATGTGGCTTTTTCGAAATGTATATGCAGTGAACTTGTTTTTATCCATTGAATGTGGTCTTTTGAGCTCTTCCTGCATGGCGATTGTGTGTTGTGATATGTGGATTTTATGGTCTTGGAATTATCTGCTGAACTTGAACTGAACTATGAATGATGCTGCTGTAATTCTTGTAATCAAGAATGGCAAACTGGTTGAAGTATTTGTAGCCCACGATACTTTGCGGTTGCTATAAGTTGAAGATATGGGGGCTTCATAATGTTGAAATGTAGATAGAATTCATGTGGGAAAACTGTCATACCTGTTCCAGATAACTCACTAGGATCATATATTGCCATGGTTGCTTGCTTGATTAGCCTAACATAATGGTGAAAGAAAGATGGCATTTCGATATGCATTTTATTGATGTCATTGGGAAATGGCTGACAGATCGGAGGGTGATTACGGGGCGGCGACGGTGATTCTCGGACCAGCTGCACCCGGTACAGGAGTGATTGCAGGAGGAGCTGTGCGAATTGTTCTTGAAATGGCAGGCGTAGAGAATGCACTGGGCAAGCAACTCGGAAGTAAAATTGCCCTTAACAATGCTAGAGCCACAGTTGTTGCTGTGCAGAAAATGAAGCAGTTCCGAGAGGTTTCTGAAGAACGGGGGATTCCAATGGAAGAGCTGTGGAGGTGATGGCTCATCGATGCAACTTCACCATTACCCTCATTCTCTTCCAATGTAGATTATGTACCTGAGGCTTTGGTAATAATGTAAGCCGACCAACTACAAGATTCGGAGGCCTCTAAAATTTGTTGATTGTGATTGGTGCTTTGCTTTCTTATGAACTTAAAAATTTCTTTCCTGTAAATGTTTGCTTTGAGCTTCTGTTTGGATTTCTCCTTTCCATTTTCTCATGTTCTTTTATCTTCACTCGTTATCGAACACACAAAGTTCATATCCGAGTTAAAGATACAAATTAAGGACAAAATCTTATATATACACATATATATCACAATCTTTATACAACCTCAACTGCTCTACAGCAAACATCGGACAACTTATCGAGCAAATCTACTGTTAGCATAGAAGCCTTATGCTTCGGCAAATGGCTGGAACTTCCCACACCGGCAGCAATTTCGTCGATGAATTCCGTTCGCGAGATTTTAGCCACTTGGCTTGCATGTACCTTTGCTTCCTCCATGGCCCCATATGCATCCCCTTTTCCTTCATGCATTTCTTGGCAGCTAAACATAAGATTTTTATTACATTATTCAATCTTTCTACTTTCCCGACGAAAACCTCCGGCAACCGTTGAACTAAACGATTGTAATCTTCACTTGCTCTTGCCATCTCAAACTCGGCCCTGAAATTCAACTCTATGACTATCCTTACGTCACGTTTCCTTGAATTTTCTATCACGTCCAAGAAACTATGCTCTCCCGCAAAATACAGACCAATTTTAGCGAAGAGAGAATTTGGGTCAAATTGTATAAAACATGATTTAATATGTGTTTTTGATAGATTTAGTACTTTCTGTAACTTGGTCGTTTTTAAGTCTATTTTTTTTTTTTGAAAATGTGTGTGTTCATTCTCGAAATTAACATACAATAACAAAAATTGAGAAATGTTCTTTAAGCCCTTTAACAAGTTTTACAAATTTTAATTTGGTCTTAAAAAAATCATTTCAACTTAAAAGTTTTTAAATATTCTAGTTTGTCACCCCAAAATTTCTTTTCAATTTCTCATTAAACCTCTTAATTTAAAAAAAAAAACCTTTGATCGGAACTCTATTTTCTTTTGGAAAATTGTCATAATTCCCCTTTAAATCTTTTAAAAATTTAATTTGACCTCTCCAAAAATTAGCACTAAGATCTGCCTTTATTGTATATACCGTGATAATTTTGTACAACTTGACAAATACCATACCTTGTAGTACAATAATGTGCATCTCTCGATTGAAAATACACTTAAAAAAATAGAGGGTGTAAATGATTGAATTTGCATTATTGTGAAATATATTGGATAAGTTATGTATTTAGTACCTAAACTATTAATTTTGATCCATTTTAGTACCTAAACTTTTTTTAAAAATCATATCTAAAATTTAATTTTTATTTCATTTTAGTATATGTGTTCAAATTTTAACGATAAAGTTTGATTTCTTTTAAAATTTAGGTACTAAAATAATCACAATTGATAGTTTAGGTACTAAACATGTTAAATTTAATTATTAAAATAGACTACAAATTGATAATTTAGATATTAAATGTTTAGTTTACCCAAATATACTTTTTACCTGATGGGATATGCGGAGAGCTTCTCCATTTAGAGTGGCAAACGGCAGCGTCGAAACCGGCGTTTTGGAGACGGCTAAAGACTTCTCTCATAAGACAGTTCCGGCAATGCTCGGCCGTTAACGATTTCCCACAACCACAAACTGTGGTTTCTCTCCCAATCTCTTTCAAAGCTTCTTCAACGGCGTTTCTAATCCTCGATTCTAAAGAGCTACTCCTACACAGCGTGGCTTGCAAAAGATGGTTCTGTATCTCCCAAAACCTCTCCCTATTTCCATCACTCTCCCCTTCGTTCGCCTTCGGCTCTTCCTCCTCGTCCTCTTCGTTGTCGTTGCAGATTCCAGGGTCTTCTTCGTCGCCGTCCTCGAGAAACTCGAATTCCATGTCCGACGAATTCGAGCCCAGGTAATCGGGTAAGTCGAATACTCGAGAATCGAATACCAGACTCCGGTGATCCCAGTGAATCTTCGTCGTTGCGCCGGCCATTAGTGTTTTAGTTTTCTGGCGATGGTTGTCGAGAAGCCTGGATAATGGGAGTTTGGGTTTTATAGTACTAAGATCATAATAAGGACAAGTCGACATTTCATAATTCGGAAGTCTCCTACGAAAGTTGTTCTCATTCTAGTGTTGAGACTTAAGAATAACCTATTATCTTATCTCCCCTTATCCCATTACATATAGGAACAAGGGACAACCAACAACCAACCATCGGGACAAATGTTTTCAACTAACGTTATCGAACGAGCCGCCGCTAACATGTAGCGAGAAATTATTGTTGAGTAAACTAACAATTTAAATAATTAATTTTAGTATATTTTAGTATTTAATTTTGTTAAAAAAACATACTTAAAATTTTAATATTAATTTTTTTAAAAAATTGTAATGATTTAATGTTAATTTCTCTAAAAACAAAATATTTTTTCAAAATCATACATAAAATTTAGTTTTTATTTCATTTTAGTACTTTTATTTCAAATATAAAAAAGAGAAAATAATTTCAGTGACCAAAAATCCCAGATAATATACGATTTTGACCAACTTTTTTTGGATTTGCGAAAATGACCAACAAAATCGCAATGCGATCTCTAATTCGCATTGCGATCTCCACTATCGCAAATTCGCGTTGCATTTCGCGTTGCGATAGTTGAAAATCGCGTTGCGATTTTCCATTTCGCGTTGCTATAGTTGAAAATCGCGTTGCGATTTTCCATTTTGCGTTGCGATAGTTGAAAATCGCGTTGCGATTTTCCATTTCGCGTTGCGATAGTTGAAAATCGCGTTGCGATTTTCCATTTCGCGTTGCGATAGTCTACAATGTCGTTGCGATTTTCCAAATTCGTTGCGATAGTCTACAGTTGTTGTTGCGAAAGTCTACAGTTTTCGTTGCGATTTTCCAAATTTGTTGCGATAGTAAAAAAAAAGATTTTGTTTCTTAAGAATTTTCTCTAAAAAGATAGTATCCGCGCGGACGTGTCGAAGACACGTACTACCACGACCACGACCACGACCCGACCCGAGACGGTCGGCGGCGGCGGCGCGCGAGAGTCCCCCTTGTTCTCTATCACTCAACAAGGAAGTGGGAAAGCCAAGCCTTAAATACCATTCCCAATAGTATTTCCAATACTATGTGAGATTTGAGCATTACCAACACTTGTTCCCAATACTATGTGGGATTGAGCCTTAAATAGTGATATTATTTTTGAATGTTTTGCTTAAAATTGCAATAATCGCGATTGATTGTAGATTGACTTTTAATTATGACATAATTAATCGTATAATACTAATGTAATTGGTTGCTGATTTAGTTGTTTTAAGGTGCATGATTGTTAATTGTTTCTTGAATAATCACATTGTATTGGAAACAAGTGTTGGTAATGCTCAATCCCACATAGTATTGGAAACACTATTGAGAATGATATTTAAGGCTTGGCTTTCTCACTTCCTTGTTGAGTGATAAAGAACAAGGGGGACTCTCGCGCGCCGCCGCCGCCGTCCGTCTCGTCTCGGGTCGTGGTCGTGGTCGTGGTCGTGGTCATACGTGTCTTCGACACGTCCGCGCGGATACTATCTTTTTAGAGAAAAATCTTAAGAAACAAAATCTTTTTTTTTAACTATCACAACGAATTTTCGCAACGAATTTGGAAAATCGCAACGATAACTGTAGACTATCGCAACGCGATTTTCAACTATCGTAACGTGAAATGAACGAATTTGGAAAATCGCAACGACAACTGTAGACTATCGCAACGCGAAATGAAAAATCGCAACGCGAAATGGAAAATCGCAACGCGATTTTCGCAACGAATTTGGAAAATCGCAATGACAACTGTAGACTATCGTAACGAATTTGGAAAATCGCAACGACAACTGTAGACTATCGCAACGCGAACTGGAAAATCGCAACGCGAACTGGAAAATCGCAACGCGATTTTCAACTATCGCAACGCGAAACGGAAAATCGCAACGCGAAATGGAAAATCGCAACGCAATTTTCAACTATCGCAACGCGAACTGGAAAATCGTAACGCGATTTTCAACTATCGCAACGCGATTTTCAATTATCGCAACGCGAAATGCAACGCGAATTTGCGATAGTGGAGATCGCAATGCGAATTAGAGATCGCATTGCGATTTTGTTGGTCATTTTCGTAAATCCAAAAAAAATTGATCAAAATCGTATATTATCTAGGATTTTTGGTCACTGAGGTTATTTTCTCTATAAAAAAATAAATATTATTTATAAATTTTAAAAATTTAAATTTAAATATTAAAATAGTTAATTCACCCTTGATTTTTCCAACTAGGGCGGATGGGTCCGGTCTGCTAATTTTAGACCAGATAACGAGGATCCACGTATGATATTAAATAATTTAAATTTTATTAAAATTATATTTATTGAATATTATGTTTTTAAGGTGATTATAAAATAGTATGTCTTCTAAATACTTTTAATTATTTAACAATGAATGTTCAATCACTCTTGTTACAGTCGTTGATGTTTAAACTCGTGACCTCTAAGAAAAACAATGATTCTTTTAACTATTGAGATAATTTCAAATTAAACTCGAGACTTAATATCAACTAAAACTGATGTAATATCTTTTATTAGTATATTACAAGTTCACTTTGCGCATTTGTTATAAGATTTAATTTTAGCTAAAAAAAGATTAGTGGAGGGATCTTTATTCTTTCGTATTGTAAATCATATTGATTATAATGTAATTAATTTATGTTGATTATGTCTAGATATACAAATAAGATTAAATATTAAGAGACTTAATTGTTTTTCTTCAAAAAATAATAATTTATCAAATATTTAAATCTAAAAATGATAAAGACGCACTCCTCAATAAATAATATCCAAACTAAAAATAACCTAAAATTAAGGAATAAAGGTTTATCGAATATTTAAATAAAAAGATTAAGGAGAAAAAATTATCTTATTAATAATTAAATTAAAAGTATTTGAAATATTTTTATACTAAAATATTAGAGAAGGCTGCTGCCCTAATGGCTCCCCTCCCCTGTTGGTCATGCATAAACTATGATTTCATCGACACATTAATCCTAATAATAATTTGAATTCATTTTCTATATAAAAACTATACTACATTATAATGTCTTCAATTAACACTAATATTGTTCACTTGGTGATTGATTTTTTTGTTTTTTTTAAACGCATGATACTAAAATAAGTATCTAAACTATATATATTTTTTGAATATGTATTTAAATTATTTTTTGAATTATATTGATGTTTATCGTTACAAATGTTACTATTTTAAGTTTTCTATCGTCAATGTTTATAATAAATCATGTCACTTGGTGAATAAACTTATTATAATAAGTTATGTCACTTGGTGAATGGACTTATATTTTAGTTTAAATTTGCATCCATTCAATTATACCTTTTAGTTTTTCAATAAATTCTTTTCATGAGACGTTTTAACTATTCATCAAAAGTTCCTAACCTTTTGATTCATATCCCCTTACCTATAAATAGGTTAGTTGAGGCACAATCTTAGACACAACTTTGAAACACAATTCACAAAGTTGAATTAGGAAACCACTTAGAAAATTCATTTCAAATTATTTCTTTCTAGTGATAAAGAAATGTCAGATTGTGTTCGACTGATCACTACGGTTGTACTTACTATTGTGATTTTTTGTTATTGTATCATGGGAGACCGACGTCCAACGTTACTCAAAGCACCTAGGAGATGACGAATATGTCTTAAGGAAACTGTTCATACATGCCTCAACAAAAATCCTTATTTGATTTATCTTACTCTACTCATCCTATTCAGTGTCTACATACGAGTAAACAAATCTCATTCCTCTATTTTAATTCTTTATTTATTTTGCTTCGTTCAATTATATAATAATATTTATTATTATTATTATTATTATTTATCTCGAATTAACAATTTTTATAATACAATCTACCCTATTAGACCCTCACAATCAAAGTAAGAAAGTCTTTTAGAGACGAGATAAACCCCCAAATAATGTACAAGGAGCACTCCAACATGAAACCCAGTACACTCAGCTATGCTTTGCAAGATTGACATGTGTCACTAAACTAGAAAAATTATCGCCGTAGCCCGAGTACCTAAAAAGATAACATTTATAACGTTAGGCACTGGGATGATAAAAAATAATTTAGACACCTATTTGAAAAAAATGTATAATTTATACACCTATTTTGATATTAAGTTTTTTTTTAAAAAAATTATGCAATAATCTGGAAAATGTTTAATGCTCTGGAATATTCGATTATTTTATTCTTTTTACTAAATTGATTATTTTATTCTAAAGTGTATAAGATTAAAGGTATAATTATGAATTTCATCTTTCTAACTTAAACATATAAACAGTCGTTTCTTAGATTAATGATTCAACGAAGAGGGTTCATAACATTACTTAATTTGATTAATCTCTTACATTTTTTTGAAGTATGAGAACCAAGTCTGAAATTTAAACAAATTAGTAGATGGATTACAACGACCAGTTTGAACTCTTTAATGCCGGTCTAATTTAGTTTTAATCTTTTTATTATGCTGAAATTGTTAGACAATACGTTAATCCGATAAATAAAATAATAGTAGAATAAATAAATGTTATTATTGAATCAAACAAAGCAAAAATAAATAAAGAACTAAAGTAAAGAGATGAAATTGTTTACTAGTATTTTGACATGAAATAGGATGAGAGGAGTCAGATATATAAAAGATGAAGTTTTGTTGAAACATGTCATCTCATTGGTGCTTTGAGTAACGTCGGATGTCGGTCTCTCAGGATACAACAACAAACGATCACAACAGTAAGCACAACCGTAGTGATAAGTCGAACACAATCTTGTCTTTCTCTATTACCAGAAAGAACGAATTTAAAAGAAATTTTCTAAGTTCTTTCCTATTTCTAAAATTGCATATTGTACAATTGGATAGATGCAATTTTAAACTTAAAAAATAAATCTACTCACTAAGTAACATTACTTATTATAATAAGTTTATTTATCAAGTGACATGACTTATTATAAATGACATCAATTTTATTCAATTATTTATTATTTTCCAACAGAAATTCGACACTTAATTCCCTTTACTTAAATTTGGCTTAATTTAGTCTGTTACTTTACCTTGTTATGATTAGGTTCATTTCGATGAGACCATTAATTTGTTCTCCTAAAGTGACAATGTGTGTGTGTGTGTTTTTAAATAGCCTTAAGCATTCGAACATACAAACTTATTGGTTGAACACAATTGATTAAATTTCTCACATGTCCCTGAATATGTAATAAAATAACAAAAGAAAATTATACTATCATTTTAACAACCAATGAATCTATTAATTTCAACTTACTAATAACAATATAGATTATGGTAGAGGAATCAAATTAGAAAAAAGTAAAGTGATTAAATCGCAAATTTAGTATATTAAAATGATTAAAATAAGAATTAGATTTTTTTTAATTAAGCACTATAATAGATCTATTTACCGACTAATCCAGATAAAGTACTGCAGAGGCGATGGCGACCTTTCCAATCCAGTTTGCTCCATTCACAAACTTCAAGGTTCAAACTCTTGACCTTACTTAAGGAATCTAGTGACTCATCCCATTAGATCAACTGATTGTTGGTATAAGAATTAGAACTTTGCTATTATACTAAAAAATAAATGCATAACCAGATCTAGTGGGATGTGTTACTATATCATTAAACAAAGTCAATGATTTGAACCCTGACGGTTGTGAATAGAACAAATTGAATTGAAAGGGTTACCCTCGACTTTACATTATTTGGTTTAGATTAGTTGGTCAATAAATTAGGTATCAATAATTAATTAAAAAAATGAATGCATAGATATATATTTAATATTTTGCTTGCACGGGGTTAGTTGAAGATTCTTGTTCTCTATAATCAAACAAATTTAATCTAATACTATAATCTATACATATTAATATTTATAGAAAACTAAATGATTTTATTTTGGTTCGATCGATTTATGCCGTACAATTGTCAAGACAAGATTGTTCTAAAAAAAGTAGAAACATGTGCTACAAATATCGAAGTCAGGGCATAACTTCCAGTTAGGTTTGGTTGTCCTCTAGTATGTATGGTTAAACAAACTGATGGCGACATTGTCGGAGAAAATTTTATCTTCTTTTCCTTTTTTCCCTAGAAAAAGACAACATACGGTAAGAATGATTGATGGGTATACATGCATATGCATATACTGATATTTACACAAGTACTATGGCCATCTTCATTTTATTGTTAAAATTCGAAATATGCTTTAACTAGGTCGAGTTCTTTCCATTGTACCACGTTAGCTTCGTCTTTATAAATTTCGTGTTTATAAGGTGACCATGGATGAAGTTGAAAATATGTGTTTCTAAAAGTAATTAAGACATTATCATCGTAAAGATGCAATTATCTTATCGTTCAATCAATAATGTAATTCAATTGCATTTTCAGAATATGATACAATTACAGGGATGAAAGCAACTCAGATACTGAGCTATCTTCCAGCCGTGTATTGGTTGGCTCCGAGAAATTGATGCCCTTTAATCCTTCTACTTCCCTACAAAGAATTTCAAAAGATGAATATTCGTCGTTCAATCCCTTCAAATTTCATATTGAAATGCTATTAGGCACTCCTCTGCAAGAAACTCCAGGTTCCGAAGACGGCACCAATAGCTGATAAGGTGAAACCCTAGCCCCACATCGATTTCTTAGCTTTGGGTCTCTGTTTCTTTTTCAATCTCTTTCTCAATTGACCTCATCTCCATTGAGAACTTGTAAAATGCTTCTGTGATACATGGGTTCCCTTTCCATGTCGAAAGATCTTTTCTATTCCCCAAGTACTCTTCATCGTCTGAATGTGTGGATAAGATCTCGAGTACCGAGATTAACACCGTCATATCTTTTAAAATTGGCAAAGATGATAAGAAATACCCTTCCGTGTCCGATACGAAACTCGGGTAATCCGGATCGTCCTGGTTCGGGACTAGTCGTCGCATGTACGGTGGACGTACGGGAGCGTATCCACCGTAATGGTACTGCCCGAAGTTGAGAGCGGCATTTTCTGCCGATGAAATCCAGATGAGGGTGGTTAGGATGGAGACGAGATCCTCCGGGTCGAAAGCTTTGGCCACCAGATCTCATGGCGGAGATCGACATGGCCTACGTTGATGGACTCATAGTACCATGCATTGAGTTCTGGATCGGATCGAATACTAATTGAATCTGGGTAGTAATAGTTCACGTAGTCCTTAACCAGTCTCTCAATGGCTGACCATATAAGTAACCCATCGTTGGCATATGGATAGTCTTGGATGAGTAATTTTATGCCATGCGGCTCGGTTGGGTCTGGTTCTGCGATCCCTCTGCATTACAAAAGTAAAAATCAGAATGTATCTCGAGATCTATACGTTTAAACAAAATAAGGTCGAAATAGAGTCGAGCAGAGAACAACTCATACCTTCGGATGAGGTCTGCTGGGAGGGCTTCCATGTCGAAGCGCCAGTTTTTGTAAGCAAGAGAAGTAAGCTCCATAGAACATTCTTTAGTGGAGAAGAGGGACTCGATCAATCCGTCGGCGCTGATGAGAAGCTCACGAGCTCTGGCGTTAATGTCCAAAGTGTATCGCATGTGAGGATGAAGAAGCTTGTGGATCGGATGCATTACACTTAAGTTTCGTCGTGCCGCTATGATAAACGGTTCCATGCATGCATGAGTCCTCAACCTGTACATGATTAAAACTTCTCATTCATCGAAACCCTAAATCGAAATTACTAAATTGATTATGTTTATAAGGGATATATGGGAATTTACATACCAATGCTGAATCAATTCATGAGCACCGGAATCGTTGGAGCAAACATGGGCTTTAGCTAATTGCCATTGCCAGAAAGAAGTGGCATCAACCGGAGGCGTAATCACTTGTTTCGTAGGAGTGTAAGGGTTCATCGGCGGTAGGCTTAGCTCGATAGCTATCGGCTTCAATGTTCTCAGCTGAGTCAAGAAGAAAATCGTTCGAGTTGCGTAGGCTTTTCGATCAGGGTGAGCATTGATGCTGTTGAGAAATGGAAGGTAAGCATCGTGATAGTCCAATATATACAGTTTTTTCTTTTCAATTGCCTGCAAAAAGTTGAAAATGAACAAGTAATTATTTTGATGAATGACATTCATTTAACCACAAATTGGTTCGTACAATTTATTAAATCATTTCAAATTATGATAAAATTGATAAAATATATAAGTTATAGGGATTAAATGTTATCACATTATACCATAATAGATGCTGTTTTAATTTTAACAATTAAACAATTTGTTTGTGATAATATTTTAATTAAAGAGTTTGTTTATCACTTAAAAAAAGTTATTTATCTGTTACAAGCACATAATTGAGTGACCTAAAGTGTATTTTACCCTATCATTTCGTGAAACTGACAAGTGTTCGTACGTAGTAACAATGGCAAGTTGCAAAATCAAACAAGTTAGTCATTTTCTTTTATTTACCTGTTCTACTGACATGCCATCCAGATGAGAGATTATGTGTTGTTCTCTCAAAGCAGACTCTTTTGGAACATAAACGGAGGCTTCCAGTTTGCTTACCGGTGGGAAAACCTGGAGCCTCTCGATGCTTAAGGGATTCTTTCCGGCGAGCTTTAGCCGACCGAATTCATCGTCTCGTAAACAACATGAAGCATCTCCTGCAAATATTCCCATACCCAAATTTAATAATTTATTTTCAATGATTAAAGATATCATATTCCTGAGTTGAAGAAAAGCTCTTAGTGGAGACGATGTTCGGAGGGTCGAATTTGAAAGCGTCGGCCGTCGAGTCTTTGATCATCTTGTTAAGATGCGAATGGTTTCGACATTCTTTGTAGAGATTATTGATATCAGCGAAGGAATTTACGGCCTCATCGCCTTCTCTTGAATGTTTAATAAAAGGGAAAAGATTGTTCATCATTGCTTCCATCTTCCAGCATCCACCGTCTCTCTTTTCACGTCTCCGAATGCTTCGTCTCTCGGTACGTACATCGGCGTGGCCTCGTCTGCCTGAGCTTCCGATTTGGGATCTGTGTATTTTCATGGAAACCACCATAAATTGCTTCATATATAAATTATACTCTATGAATATTTATCGAAAGAATAACGAAGTTAAAGTCACCTGACTCAGTGGGAGGACGTCCGATACGGCATCGTCTGGGATAAGGTTGTCGTTCTCCTCCTAAAACAGGCCTTGCGAATTTGGTTCCTTTATCAGGGTGTCCCAAATCATTGTAAACATCGTAATCATAAACTCGATCCGATGAAACCCTAACGCCCTCTCCATTGCCCCTCAGTTCCCTTAACTCTTTCTTCCTCAACTCTCTCAGTCCCATTGGCGTTTCGCTTGGTAAAAATGCCTGCAAAAAAATAGGCAACTCAGTTCATGCCATTTCACCGTTATTTCACCTTCTTATGAGCAAAATTGATAAAGGTTCATACCTGGTTAGAAAAGAAGATTTTTTTCTCCGAGTGAAGCTTAATCTTCTGTGGTTGAATCCAAGATTGACAGTCGAAATGAAGAGAATCTTCAATGGTGACGCTCTTTAAAAACAACTCCTTTCGATTAGTGTTGATGACGAGAATAGCTCCGGGAACCCCAAAGTTTACGTCCACCACAAATTCAACGTTGTAAGTGATAAATTAGTCGGCACTTATGTTCAAATCTCTGGACCACTCTATTATGGCTTCCTTGCTCACCTTCGCCTTGCCCGTCCCTTCATTCATTAATCCAAACACATTAGCCATCACATATCAAAATGCATATATGGTTGCTTTACAAGAATGAATGCTTACTTGGGTCAACATCAGTGCTAACAAGCTGAAGAGAAACACCTCTCTCAGCATCAATGGCGGTTTTAGAAGAATCCCACCATTGAAACATCAACTCCTTCATCTTCTCCTTGGCATCGTACCCGACCCGACATGGTGAATTGCACCGGAGTTTCGGGGATAGCCCCAACGGAATCAAGTTCGATGAGCCTGGTCGTCATAGGAACCGTGGCAACAGCCGTCACCACCTTCGTCACTTGCACTGTCCTCCTCTCCCGTGACTTCAACAACTAGTTAATTGAATGGGAAAGAAAGTGATTATTAGAAATCAAAGATTTCGAACCCAGCATTTCATTAGTCCTGGCTGCCGCCATTGATTGGGGAAAATCAATTAAAATTCAAAGCTAAGATGATTAAGATGAAAAGATGTAAGGTTTGCTTGTGAGCTTGAACTGTGGAACACGATAAAGTTCATCCGATATATTTATAGGCAGAAGGGAGCTGAGATTAAATCAACTCGGAAGTTGGCTTTAGATATGTGAATTGTGGATCACATGTTCTTGCGCCACGCGTTCAAGGTCTTTAAGTTTTACTGGGATCAATTGAATAGCGTTTTGTTTCACTAGAGACGATTTGTTTGAAAGTTAGGTTTTGGCATTATTAGTAGTTCAGTTCATTGAAAACCAAGGTTACAAACCACAATTAATATTTTATTTTTAATAATTTTATTTTATATTTTTAATTAATTTATAATTATATGTTCAGTATGTTAAAATTTTAAATTTTTATAAATTAAATTAATAGTGCTCATAGTACGTTTGTAAAAACTTTTTTGTAATAATTAAACGGAAAGAGACGTTAAGGGGGTGTTTGGTTCAAGGATTGTGGGATTCCCATGTTTGGTTGGCCGGGAATCTCATTCCCAGTAATATTTTATTACCAATAGTAGATTTTTTGGGATATATTACCGGGAATGTCATTACCTCCCTCCCCTTAGGTATTGTAACATTACTGGTGTTTTGGACTAAAATGCCCTTAAATTTTTATTTTTTTTCAAAAATATCCTTATTCTGTCATTGAATAATAAAAATTCTACGAAGGTTAAATTACAAATTTATCCTTAAATTATTTTAGATTTACAAAAAAAAAATCTATAATTAAATTTTTATATAAAGTTCAAGGGTTAAAAAATTTACCCTTTCATTAAACATTTTTTTTTATATTTTTAGTTTTGTAAAAAAATTATATAAATATTATGAATTTAATTTTTTAAAGCAAATATATAAATATTTTACAATTTGTAATATTATACAAATATATAATAAGGATAATTTGGTCAAATATACATTCCAATAATCTTTTATTCATTTAACCAAACACGGTAATCTTACATTCCTGCTAAACCAACCAAACACAAAATACAACATTCCCAGTAATCCTATTCCCTGATACTCTTTTATTCTCACTGATAATCTTACATTCCGTAAACCAAACGCACCCTAATAAATTGTTATATTACACTGTAGCGAGGGGAGTATCTTGCTCTAGGTTTACTTAGGCCATGGCCTAAAAAAGGTAAATTATTTATTCAGTCAGCCATTTATTATCTAGTTCTTGTTTTGACCATTCAATTATTATTTATTTTAATTATACTTAATGTTATATTTTTGTTCTCTTTTGGTCACTCGTTTGGTAGAGCACAAGGTTCTTAACCTTGAGGTAGTGGGATCGAGTCCCATGGAGGACATTTCATAATTTGGAGGTCTCCTACGGAAGCTGCTCTCAACCTAGTGTTGGGGGTAACCTACTTTCTTACCTTCCCCTTACCCCATTACATATGGGAACAAGGGACAACCATTTATATTGACGTATCATTACAAGATAATGTCACGTCATGATTGAAAAATAATTAAAAATATCATATTAATGTCATTCTTAGTTTTTTTAACTGCAGATGATCAAAATAGAACCAAATCGTAAGGTTGACAATGATTTTAAAAAAAATTAGTTAAGTGACCAAATAGTTAGTTTACCCTAAATAAAAAAATATGAATGAAGTATGTTAAGAAAATTATATTAGTCCTATTAATATATTTTGACAAGATGAATCCAAATTGTCCACGTAGTATATGCACAAGTCTTTAAGATTTAATCCATGTATTTTGAATATAGTCCTTCTCAACTCATAGAAATTGCTAGACTTATGAAAGGATATCATTGAACTGATATTGATAATATGAGGACTTGATTAGAATTTTAAGGACCAAAATAGAATACAGCCATAGTTTGGAGATACCTGATGCAATTAATCCAAGACTAGCTTTACTAACAGACAAGATTAATAATGTGTTTCCAAAGTTACCCTCGGGTTATACTAATATAACATTTTTTCCGACACTGGGGATAAAGATCCGATCCAGTCCATCCAGATCTCCCGCGTTTAAGTATCTCCTTCACAGCCTTTCTATTAAGTTTCCTATTTCTCTCACTCTCAGCTAGGGTTTTACTTCCAAATCCTTTTTCCCTTTAAACGAAAATAGCGATCAAATTCCAGCGCCGAAGAGAACCTTGAAGAACACTTAGCTATGGAAGACGACAGCGAGTACGATCCCCAACTAATCGATGACGAAGAAGACGAGGAGATCACGCAGGAAGATGCGTGGGCGGTCATCTCTGCTTACTTCGAAGAAAAAGGTTTGGTGCGTCAACAGCTCGACTCGTTCGATGAGTTTATCCAGAACACGATGCAAGAAATTGTTGACGAGTCCGCCGAAATCGAGATCAGGCCCGAGTCACAGCACAATCCTGGTCACCAATCTGACTTCGCTGAGGTCCTTTTTCATTATTTTCTTCTAAAGTAACGCAAAATTTTCTTATATATATATTTGGACAAGTGAACTTTATTTGTCCGAAGCTAGAGCGGATAAAAAGTTAATTTTTTAATAGAAAATAATTATATGATTGAATTAGAGTTTAAAAATTATAAGCGTGAAAATAGGAGTGGGACAATAATAGTGAAAATAATTAAATAAAAGAAAAGAAAATAGTGGGAAAAACCAAACTAACTGTAATTTGTTTTTAATTTTTATGTGATTAGGAGTGAGTTAATAGGAATGGAAGCAATAGTTTTTTGAAGGTTGTATTTTTGTAAGGCAGTGAGAAGTTAGAGCATATAAATTTAGTAACGTATATATTGTCAAAGAAAACATGAATAAATTCAATGATCGTGTTGTTAACAGCAAACTCAAACAAGTATTTACTATTAGTATATACATAAATGGATGGATAGATAAGCAAAGTTTGCTTCATATGATTGATGAATGGTTACAAACTCTCCCTTTAATTGCTAAACTATAGTCAGGTTCCAATCCCCCAGTTAACAATCATGAAAGCATTTAATTGGTTTGAAAGGTTTCTAAAAGAATTCGGTCTAAAACTGTATATATGTTCATTGCTTTTCTGCTCACCTTACCTGCATCCTCCAATAGAGCTCCTGACAAACCAATAAAGATGCGAATTCCATGCAAGACAGAAGATAATATAGGTTAGAGATTTAACCTTGGCCCTCTTGATTGATCAATCCAGAACCTCTTGCCAAGAATAGTTTTGATCATGAACCCATTAGCTTTAAGGCATGTAAGAATTTCGGTTTCTAGGTTTGGAGTTAGTTTCTATTGGAACTTAATTGTTAGGCTAAATTGTTTTTTTTGGGATAAATTTCTTAAAGGAACGAAAAAAATTATAGTTTAGGAACTGTGATAATTAATTGTGTCATTTATTCAAAGTTCATTTTAAATTTTGTTCAGTTACAAATTTAAGGGTAGCAATCTTGAAACTGATTATGGAGAATTCTTCTAGTAAAGAGAGAAATTAGAAATGAATAGTCAAAGTCTTTGAATTCTGATCTCTTATTTATTTTTCCATTATGGATATGTTTCATTTCAATATATATTTACTTCCTTGATTGCTTGCTTAGCAGTTAGTCCCTTGACTCTATAGGGGTCTAATCAAGCTCTAAGGCTTGAATTTTATGTTTCTGAAGTTAGTTTTTTTTCTTTTGTTTGGGCTTCTAAATACTAGTTCTTATTTGCAGACTATCTATAAGATTAACTTTGGTCAGATCTACCTAAGTAAACCTATGATGACTGAGTCGGATGGTGAAACTGCAACTTTATTCCCAAAAGCTGCAAGGTTGAGGAATCTTACTTACTCTGCTCCATTGTATGTGGATGTAACTAAAAGAGTTATAAAGAAAGGGCATGATGGTGAAGAAATAACTGAGACTCAAGATTTTACCAAAGTGTTCATTGGGAAGGTTTGGTTACTGTACTTTCTAGTTGTGAATGGATGAATTTAACTTTTAACATTGACCCTCTTTTTCCCTATTCTGTATGTTATTAGGTTCCTATAATGCTTCGTTCAAGCTATTGCACACTATATCAAAATTCAGAGAAGGATCTGACTGAGCTTGGGGAATGTCCTTTAGATCAAGGGGGGTATTTCATTATCAATGGGAGTGAAAAAGTTCTAATTGCCCAAGAGAAGATGAGTACAAATCATGTCTATGTCTTCAAAAAGAGGCAGCCCAACAAATATGCATATGTGGCAGAAGTTCGGTCCATGGCGGACTCCCAGAACAGGCCACCAAGTACCATGTTTGTGCGGATGCTTTCACGGACCAGTGCTAAAGGGGTAAAGATAATTATTTCCGACATTTGGATGCTTTTTCTCTACCATTCAATCATTCAATGAGGTAGCTAGTTATGAAAATAGATGATTTTACAGTTTTGTTGGTTTCACGCATAAACTGCAGGGCTCTTCAGGGCAGTACATTCGTGCTACTCTTCCATATATTCGAACTGAAATTCCTATCATTATCGTGTTCCGGGCTTTGGGATTTGTTGCTGATAAGGACATATTAGAGCATATATGCTATGACTTCTCTGATACCCAGATGATGGAGCTGCTTCGACCTTCCTTAGAAGAAGCATTTGTGATTCAAAATCAGCAGGTTCTTTTCTTCTTCCTATTTCGTTCAGAGTTCTGACTTGAGGTGCTGCTGGGTTGAAAGGTCAATTATAATGAGTGCTATTGTTGCTTGCATTGCTCCTGTCTGAGCTTGTTCTGCATATTGGTCATTTCTAGCACCTCCTAGATATTTATGTTTATCCAAGTTGCACTTTTCCGGTCCATCCTCTGAAGAGTGAGTCATGAGTATAATGACTATGAGGTGCTTAAAACCAGATCATGAATGACACTCTTGTGATGTTGAGAATTTCTCCTGTTTGCTTTTCATGCCTTATTGAGCCTTGCTAATGTTGCTATTCCTTTACCTCAGGTCGCTTTAGATTATATTGGTAAAAGAGGAGCAACTGTTGGTGTTACCAGAGAGAAGAGGATTAAGTATGTGTTGTGTTAGCAAATTTTCATGTGTGATGAAATGTAATGTGAATGTTTGTAACGCTCATGAGAAGCTTCTGAGCATCTTCCTTACAGGTATGCTAAAGAGATCCTTCAAAAGGAAATGCTTCCTCACGTTGGTATTGGGGAGTTTTGCGAGACGAAGAAAGCTTATTATTTTGGGTAGGTATATTGGAAATTGCTTTGATTGTGTTATTGTATTCCGATTCATTCTAAATTATTGCTCTTTTTCCAGGTATATCATTCACCGGCTGCTTCTTTGTGCACTTGGCCGGAGGGCCGAAGATGATAGAGATCATTATGGCAACAAGAGGCTGGACCTTGCTGGTCCTTTACTTGGAGGCCTCTTTAGGATGGTTTGTTTTTAGTTTGATAGATTTCAAAATGTCCCATGCTCTTTATCATTTTGATTTGCCATCTGATATTTGGTTGTGATTTCTAATACTGCAGCTTTTTCGGAAGTTAACTAGGGATGTGCGATCTTATGTGCAGAAGGTTCTTTTCCATAATGATCGTTTTCTAGATCTCACTGCAATTTGGATTTTATTTTTCGTGTGTTTGTACTTGATTTTATTGCTGGATGATAGTGTGTCGATCATGGGAAGGATGTGAACCTGCAATTTGCTATCAAAGCAAAAACTATTACAAGTGGTCTTAAATACTCGCTTGCTACTGGAAATTGGGGGCAAGCAAATGCAGCTGGTACAAGAGCTGGAGTGTCGCAGGTCAGAGTTGATTGTTCTTTTTTTTAGTGTAAATTTATACTGAATTTTCCCCACCCCAAGATTTATGCCATAGCATAAAATACCTGTACCTCCACCATATATCATTTCCCAGTTGGAAGTCCTCATGACGTTATGCGTGTTCTTTCTAGGTGTTGAACCGTTTGACATATGCCTCCACTTTGTCGCACTTGCGAAGGCTCAATTCTCCTATAGGACGTGAAGGTAACACTATTGCTGCTGTAGTGTTGTCTATTATTCATTTGCCCTGCATGCTTCAACATGCATTGGTGAACCTCATTTAATGATGGCCTTTTTGTAGTCTTTAGCTAATTAAGCTTTTGTTTACCAGGGAAATTGGCTAAGCCACGTCAGTTGCATAATTCCCAGTGGGGAATGATGTGCCCAGCTGAAACACCTGAAGGACAGGTGAGTATCTTGCATTTTAATTCATCTACATTCATTTGTTGAATAACAATCCCTTCTCACATGTTTCAATCATAATTGTGGGTGGTGGATGTATCAGGCCTGTGGACTTGTAAAGAATCTCGCATTGATGGTCTACATTACTGTTGGATCAGCTGCGTATCCAATTCTTGAATTTTTGGAAGAATGGGGTACAGAGAATTTTGAGGTACATACTTATCATAATTTTTTATTGAATTCATACCTCTTCTTTTATTTCCTTATTATTTTAACTAGATTGACTTTTTTCATTAAATTTTCAGGAAATTTCTCCTGCAGTTATTCCTCAAGCTACAAAAATTTTTGTCAATGGTTGTTGGGTTGGTGTGCATCGGAATCCTGATATGCTTGTAACAACGTTGAGGCGATTGAGAAGACGGGTATTAATGTATTTTGTATATATTAATGTACTATATATGTGCATTCTTTTATATGCATTTAAATATAATCTTCATAGTACATTAATCTATTATATAAATAATATCTTTATAGTTTTTATAAGTTTTTAAAAGATGACATAAATTATTTTTTTAAATATTTATCATTTGGTTTATTTTGGGCCTTCAAACCTAATTCAAGACTAATTGATATTGATACTAAGGCCTGATCCCTGATGCTCTCTTTAAGTATTTTTCTCTTTTATTTTTTTTGAACTTCTCTGTGCACGTTATTTTATTTCTTTGTGTTTGAGACTTCCATCAGACTTTTTCCTCTTTCCTGCCGCCATTCTTCTGTTTCTTTTCCTTCCTCTGGTTTAGTTCCTCTTTTCCTCCCGCCAACTTTCATGAAGCATTTGTGTCCGACACTTGGATGCGGGGATATGACCTCCAAGGTCTTTTAAATATATAGAAAAAGTTGGAAGAAGCTAGCCATACCCGTGTACGTACACCCGAGTCTGAATAACGTAGGCCAACATGGGTGTTGCGTGGCTCCCATTTTCTGTGTTTGAGCAACAGAGGCTGTTTATGTGTTTGGTTAATGATGGATTTTTTATGTGTAGGTTGATGTCAACACTGAAGTTGGTGTTGTTCGAGATATTCGTTTAAAAGAACTTAGAATATATACAGACTATGGTCGTTGCAGTAGGCCATTGTTCATTGTGGAGAAGCAAAGGCTTCTAATAAAAAAGAAAGATATCCATGCACTGCAACAAAGGGTGTGTCACTTGTAACCTTCCATATTTTCTCAAACATAGCTTTATCTCATTGGTTTTCTTCTTTCAGGAAAGCCCAGAAGATGGTGGTTGGCATGATCTTGTAGCAAAGGGATTTATTGAATATATCGACACTGAAGAAGAGGAGACAACAATGATTTCCATGACCATCAATGTGAGAAGCAAGTCTTATTGGTCAAAATCTAGAATAATAGTAAATTGTAAATGCACCTTAGCTTCTAGGGAGGCTGTAAGGCAATATCAGAAATATAACTGCTTCAACTTTGTTCCAGGATCTTGTCCAAGCAAGAGTCAATCCAGAGGAAGCTTATTCGGAAACTTATACCCATTGTGAAATCCATCCTTCGTTGATTTTGGGTGTTTGTGCTTCAATTATACCATTCCCTGATCATAATCAGGTATTTGTATGCTAATGATGAACGTTAACTGATTGCATTTGTTTAGATTTCTTTTCTATTTTACTTATTTATTATCCATTGTATCAGTCCCCACGTAATACCTATCAATCTGCTATGGGTAAGCAAGCAATGGGTATATATGTCACCAACTACCAATTTCGAATGGTATGTATTACCTCCTATTTACATAAACTATTATAACGATGTCATACCTGGGAAAAATCATGATTTATCCTTCCATTTGTTACTCAGGATACATTGGCCTATGTTCTCTACTATCCCCAGAAGCCACTGGTTACCACACGAGCTATGGAACATCTACATTTTCGGCAGCTACCTGCTGGCATTGTAAAGTTGAAGTTCTATTTTCTATTTCCGTAATTACTTCAATTTTTGCTATACCCTTACAATTGTTTCTTTGCCTCGTTTCCTCAGAATGCTATCGTGGCGATTGCCTGCTATTCTGGATACAACCAAGAAGATTCTGTTATCATGAATCAATCATCAATAGACAGAGGGTTCTTCCGATCACTTTTCTTCCGTTCTTACCGGTAATATTCTCTTGATAATTCCTTTTGCTACTTTTTTAGATACGAGTCTTTTGGATCCCATACTTGAGCTCTCGTTACTCCACATTAATGTTTGTTGTACTTTGCAGTGACGAGGAGAAAAAAATGGGAACCCTTGTCAAAGAAGATTTTGGCCGACCAGATAGGGCTACTACTATGGTGAGAATCGAGCATGGCTTCACTATTTTGTTGTTTTTTGCTTCTTCAAAAACTGCTATAATATAAAGCTAAATACTAGTAATTTAATTTAAAAGAAACGAATGGTTCAAATGTGAAACCAATAGGAGGCGTGAGAAATGGATTTCTACTTCTTGTTTGCCAGTGTTGCCATATGACACAATTTGCTTTTTGCAGGGAATGAGGCATGGCTCTTATGATAAATTGGATGATGATGGTCTTGCACCTCCTGTAAGTGCAAAATTAGCGTAATGCTATGTTCATTGCATTGCGTACAAAATTAGTTGACTTACACCTTCCTGAAATTAAATTATTGTTGCCCGTTAGGGAACAAGAGTTTCAGGTGAGGACGTAATCATAGGAAAGACCACACCTATTTCACAGGAGGAAGCTCAGGGTCAATCATCACGCTATACAAAACGTGATCACAGTATAAGCTTACGGCACAGTGAAACAGGAATTGTGGACCAAGTAAATACTTTTCAACTTCCTTTTACTAACAGTTTTTAGTTGATGTTTGTGCACTAACGTCTGTCACGATGTTAATCCGTGCAAATGGATTAGGTGCTTGTGCTTTGGTGATCTTGTCATTGTGCTGACCGTTTCTATTCTTGTTTAGGTTCTACTCACAACAAATGCTGATGGGTTGCGATTTGTGAAAGTAAGGGTAAGATCGGTTCGGATTCCCCAGATTGGAGACAAGTTTAGCAGTCGGCATGGTCAAAAGGGAACGATTGGCATGACTTACACCCAGGAAGACATGCCTTGGACTGTGGAAGGCATCTCACCTGATATCATCGTGAATCCGCATGCTATTCCTTCCCGAATGACAATCGGTCAGCTTATTGAGTGTATCATGGGGAAAGTTGCAGCTCACATGGGAAAGGAAGGGATGCTACTCCCTTTACTGATGTCACTGTAAGTTGCAATCCTTAATTTTTGGATTTTGATTAATTAGATGTTTTCTTGAATTAATTAAGTTTCTTTGATGTTCTTGGACTACATTAAATGCTTATACCTGTTTTGGGACTATTCATGGATGAAGTATAACATTTAGAGACGATAGATGCATTTTAATCCTTTCGGTTTGATGTTATAGGTGGATAATATCAGCAGAGCGCTTCATAAATGTGGGTATCAAATGCGTGGTTACGAGACCATGTATAATGGGCACACAGGCAGGCGGCTTACTGCCATGATATTCTTGGGGCCAACATATTACCAAAGACTAAAGCACATGGTCGACGATAAGATCCATTCACGCGGTCGGGGTCCTGTCCAGATTCTAACAAGGCAGCCCGCAGAAGGTCGATCGCGTGACGGTGGTCTTCGTTTCGGAGAGATGGAAAGAGATTGCATGATTGCACATGGTGCTTCCCATTTCCTCAAGGAGAGATTGTTTGACCAAAGTGATGCATACAGAGTCCACGTTTGCGAGCGGTGTGGGCTGATCGCCATTGCCAATCTAAAGAAAAACTCGTTCGAGTGCAGAGGATGCAAGAACAAAACCGATATTGTTCAGGTAAGCCTTTTCTTTCCCTTGTTCCATTCCACGGTTGTAGATGTCAAAGCTTCAACATACATTTGCTAATGTTCTTGTTATCGGGAATCGTGGTTATAACAATGATGCTTATTGCAGGTGCACATTCCTTATGCCTGTAAACTGCTCTTCCAAGAGCTAATGGCAATGGCAATTGCTCCGAGAATGCTTACAAAGGAACCACCTAAAGACCAAAAGAAGAAGGGAACGTGATCGAAGTCCGGTCAGCATTCTCTCTCTTCATTTAGAATCCCCTATGTAAACAAAGGGGGGATTCTCTGTAATCTTATGATTTTCATTTGATTTTGTATTGTTGACACTCGACGATGGATACGAGAGTGTTGCTTGTATTGTACTATGAATTGTATGGTCGAAGAGTCGATGTGTACTGCCGATAAGAGTTGTTGCTCTCATTTCATAGACCAAGGGTAGAAGTAGAACCCGGACAACATTAACAATTATGCATATTTGTACTATTTGTTATGTATTGCTAATATTCAACTTTTGTGTACCTTTCTTTACCAATATTGTAAAATATATATATACAAACCATTCTCACTCTCTCAATATCGCAATAAACAAATGAAGAGTTCCCGCTTAGCATATTTTCACCCGATTTGCTTCTCTGATTTTTGTTTTAAAGAAAGGGATTTTGATCAAATTCTATAAAAAATAAATGTATCAATTCGTAAACTCATTTCTTAATATTAATGGCAAGTTTTTTCATTTATCTTAATAAGTACATGTTGTACTCCCTAAAAGAACTACTTAAAAGTTGATAATAACATCTGCATTAATAACCAACTTTGAGCGTCTTATTTTGCATTTTCCCCCTATTAATCGTATGCTTATAAATATAATATGAATTACGGTGTCAAAATCTCGGTACAAATGCGACAATGTTGAGTTTATTTAACTCGGGTTTTGTCTTTGGATATGAACCGACACATCCATCTCCCAAATCTCGTTTCTTGATTACTCGAAAATTTGTAGTGCGCAAGAGTACCATCTTTTTGTTTGTGTGAAGAGATCTTTGTATAGTCGGAGGAACCAATGCTTTTGACGGGTGACCAAACAATTAAGTTGATTCTCAAAATTAATAGATTTAACCAATTATGTCCCGTTCTTTTACCCTACCATATATCCAATTAAATAAGATTTCTTATAGATCTATCGATTTGTCCCGAGTTAACTAAAAGGGGTTGATCCATGAGTTTCAAACTCAAATTTTAAATAAATTAATAAAAAAGTTGTATCTTTTCTCCCACCTTTCAGAAAAATAAAGCACATACATTTTGGGACTCTCGTCCAGTAGATTTTTGTGAAAGGTAAGTACCATCTCTACATCAATCTGATTGGACGAGTTTCATAATCATCTCATACATTAATCGATTCAATTATGAAATTTAGAAATTGATCGAGAAAGCTGACTTGATCACGAAAACTGAATTAACCGAACCACTTGAGAAAACTGAAAAGGCAGGGAATTGCATAAACACAATAAGCCCAAAAAGTTAAAAAAACAATCAACATAAAATGATATTTTGAAATGTAACCACCAATTCTATGAAATGTACGGAGAACCAATACTATGGTAATACGGAATGCGATAAAGAATCAAAATCTTGAGGAAAATAGAAAAAAAATTGGGGGAAGAATGAACCTTGGTAAATGTATTGCAAACAATCAGGCTGTTGATGTTGCTTCTGGTTCTGTGGCGGATTCGTCCTTAGTAGCCGTAGCATCGTGTTCAGAGGCACAACCATTCTCTGCTGGTGCCACTTGCTCTGTGGATACCGATCAAGTTGGAACAGCATCTTTTCCATCCTCACTGTCCTTCGTCGGAGGCGGCGGAAGCATGTGAGGAGGGGGAGCATGCTTAAGCTTCACAAGAACGTGCCGCATTCTTGAAAGATCAGTTGGTTTTCCAGGCTTCGGTCCCTGGACGACAGTTATTGAGGGCCTATTCTCTTTGTCTTTCTTCCCTCTTTTCTTCTCGATATTAGGGACCTCACGAGGAATGAGTTCTGCAATAGCTGTCCAGTACTGTTTGTCCGCGTTCTTATGGAACTTTTCTTGGTTAGCCAAGTACACCTGATCCGAGTCCAAAATATCAAGTATCAACATCAAATATCTAAACTGCAGTTGAAGACGGTTTCTCATCACATCATGTTTATCAAATTTGCAGACATGATAAATGTCATTGCAGTCAATTCTGGTAAATAGCGATGGCAGAGAGTTGAAACCACCATTTAACAATCGTAATATAGAGTTGCGAACACTAATTGAATCTATGATTAATTGCATGAATTTGAATATGAGAGACGCTACCTTTTCTCTTTCTCTGTTATCAGTTTTGTTGGTCTCGATTGTCTTTCCCCTTTTCTCATAGAATGCTTGCTTATACTCCTCGGCTTCTTCAATAATCTGGCTTCTCAACTCTTTCTCCTTCTTCTCCTTTTCCTCGAGCACGATTGCGTTTTGACTGCAGCAAGAAATCAAATATGAACAAATAAATTCTTTTGGCTGCCAACTAACAAGTAATGGAATCCATAGATGTATAATAAACACACACATACACACGTATGATTTATGAACAGCCAAAGAAACTATAGAATTGACATAGGATAAGTTACTCGTATATTTCATAGATGTTTTGAAGACGAACACAACCAAGTGTTCTATAATGTCATTAAACTATCACGCACAATCAGCTATGAAAAGACTCAACAATGGACGAATAGGACATAAACCACTTGGGAAAGGGAAATTTTACATCTAGAAACCAATAACTGCTGCAAATGTTGTAGTTCATTACAAAGCATCGTCTCTAGAACTAAAAGTAACGAAGAGGTTCATATAGCTCAAGCTTTTAACATTATACAAGAGCTTTCGACTTTTCGAGCACAAGTCTTGACAACCACTTACTCTTTTACCTTTTCGATCACCCAATGTGTTATTGCCCATTGAGTTGTGCGTTAATTTTTTCTCAGCTTCAATATATCTTCTACACTAATTAGGCCCACATGCAAACCATAGAATCTATGGCTATTAATTTATGATATCAATAAAATGACACAGTATTCCAATGCTATTCCAACGTCTCCTGGTTGGGAACTTCAATGGGGATCTGGATCTTCTACATCAATTATTGTAAAAATCTATGGCTAATGGCATGCGATCATAGAAGCTAAAATTACAGTCTAAAGGATTCCTAATTTTTTTTTATCAAAGCCAACTAACATAAATCGAACACTAGAAACCTCAACTAGTAATTAGAGAGATCATGAATCTGGATTTCATAGCTAACGTAAATGAAACGAACAAACAATAGGCTAATTGACGCAATAGTTAAAACCATGGCAGATCAAAAAAACACGAAAGGATCCTTAAGAAATTTGTATTAAGAGTAAATATTGATTCAACTAATGCAAAAGCAGAATTTATGCATACGAATCGAAAGCACTGCGGATCTAAGCTGAGAAGCATTGCTAAACCAACAGATCTGGTCAAATCCACACAACAAAAGCCAACAAATATAGCGATTCAGTAACCACTACTCACCACCGCCACTCGCGAAGAACGAAGCCTTCCTCAGGCTCCATCTCAGTAGGAGGAGGGAGCACCGGTCCATCAGAAGTGAAAACATCACCGTTTCCGACGCCAAATCCATTGGTTCCATTTCCGTTCTCAACAGGAATCGCAGTACCGAAAGGAGATTGCGAGTATGCAGGCGTGGGATCGGACGATCCGAAACCGAAAATGTCAGCAGAGGAACCGACATCTACCGCCACATTGCCACCATCCATAGGAAAATTCTGATCGTTGCCGGTGAAGTTGGAGTAAGCACCGTAATCGGAGTAGCTCTCCTTATCGACTTCAAAAGGATGGTTATTGGGAGCAGTGTGAATCTCTTCACCTTCCATTCCGAACGCATCAAATGACGCCATCTTTGTCTAAGAAAACAGAGGAAGTAATTGAAATGGAGAATGCTTTATTTATTTATTTATTTTTGGCAGAATCAGAATTTTATGCAACCTGATTTATTATTAATAAATTGAATCATTAATTAATGTAAGCGTAAATTACTTGTATAGTTAATAAATATAGGGGAAGTTCTATTTTGTTTACTTATCTATAAATTTTATCAATTATGTCATTTAATTATATTTTTTTAATAAATTTAGAGTGAAATATAATATAATATAGTATCCGTTCAAAAAGATTTTCAACTTTCTGATAACGAGTGCCCATACCCTTACATATATGGTGTTGGACTATGAAATATCAAATGATAACAATAAATCTCTTGACTAATAATCATTAAGGTCGTTTAATGAGTATACTTTTATAAAAATAAACTTAAAGAGCTTGATATGGATTATGCAATATCTCAAGTTCGAGTCCTTGTGAATGTAGAAAATTTCTGCTGAGAGACTCACCCACAAAAGTCAGACCCGGATCAATCTAGAGTAAAACTTTGGAACTGAAGGCAACTAATGATTCTATTAACATAATAGAATTCAATGTATTTGATGAAATGCAACAATGACAAAATAATAAACAAAAGCAAATTATATCGAAAAGAAACGTCTTAAAGAAAATGATGAAAGCTTCTATAAAACTCTCGTACCGATGATAAAATGGGAGGAGAGCGGAGGGAGAGGGTTTGAGGAAGGGTAGGAATGACGTTCGCATTGAGAGAGATAACTAATAGGTACAATTTCTATGTTGGCAAAGACGTAAAGCCAATATTTCTATGAATTTATTATGTCAGGGTCAAGATGAGAGTCTCCTGAAATCACCTAGTTGCATTCTCTTTCTACTTAAATTGCTGAAGCCAGTCATCCCCACTGCTAAAGAAACGAAAACAGCTGGAAAAATAGGTTATAAGCTTTTGGCATTACACAAGGATGTCGGCATCCCACGGAATACAACTGAAGTGTTGGATTCGAGCTCTGCTGCCATTATTTCCAAAGTTGAAGACATTCTTGTTAGTTGCAACGAAATGAAGTCATAATGTGGGGATGATAGTGATTTAAAAAGGCCCGAGTTAAGCCCGAAATGGATAGCTTTGCTGATTTTGGAGAAAGCTTGTTTGTCAAAAATTTCTCTTGAAGGTATCTTCTTGACATATCCTGGAGTTAAGCATTTATATATAAACCGTCATGTTGGAAGTTGGAACTGTATGGTAGTTCAAACCTGAACACAACCACATATGTACTTATAATACATAACATACTATTTTGCTGACTGCTTTCATTTTTTTACATTGGTACACATATTTATTTTCCAAAACTTTTTTAGTTTTATACCTTTTAAGAACTATTTATGAGAGAAATTAAAGACTTAGATTAACAATAGTAAATGAGTATATTCGCTGAAAGAAGAAGTAATCTCAGCATTTGATTTCCTTCAATTCAACGGTCTTAAAAAGGTGTCCCCCCACACACACATATATATATATATATATATGGGACATGATCTGTTTACATAGTGTAAAAATAAAAAGTTTTATAACTTTTAGGATAGTTGGATGAGAAAATATCAAAGGCTGAAAATAACAGTAGGAAATGAAAATATATTCACTATAAAAACATAAAACAAAGAGTTAATCTCACATTTTGATTTTTCATCATCCAAATATCCTGAAAATATATGAAACTTTTAGTTTAATCTTAACTAGGTGTAAGTAAATCCTAACCTCATATATATAATTTAGTTTTAATTGTATTAACAATTTAAATTCATCGGCATGTCATATTTATTTATTTTTTGTCATATTTATTTTAAATAGACGTCAAATAATTTTATATAAATGGTAAGATTTTAAATTTAATTCAACAAATCTATTAAAAAAATTGATTCAACAAATAAAAAACTATTTGTTTGAAATATGTTACAAGTATATTAAGTAATATGAAATTTTAATTGAATTTTCTACATGTAACATGTAGGATAACTAAGAAAAATCAACAATCTTCCCCAGAGAAAAAACAACGATTTTTCTCAAATTCCAAGCGAGCAATAACAAGTGATTAATTATCAAACTCAATCTTGATGCCATCAATCTTGACATTTCCATTCACGCATTTTGGCACCAAAATAACCATAACACTATCATCGTCTTCAGCTCCCAAATCTTCCAACAGATCACTTAACCCCAATCTCAAACATGTCTTCAATGTCTTCCCATGTCTATGCTTGTGTGGAACATTCACAAAACTCCCCGCAAACTCAGTGTTGTCGGGTCCGATGTTCGCTTCATCCTCCACGTTCACATAAACATCGAACTTCTCGAACAAATCTCCCTTCAACTCCACCTCAATCACCAGTATTTCCTCCTCCTCTTCCTTTTCCTTCTTGCTCCTCGATTTCTTCGGCCTTTCCACGTTTACCCTCACGGTTTTATCCAAAACGACCGGGAATGATTCATTGCCGGAAACGAGCTTTTGTTCATTGATTTCTGCTGCTAATGCAATCCCTGGACCGCCCTTTGATGGCTGCTTCCGGGAAGGCGTTGGCTTTGCCTTCAGCCATGGAATCTCAACATCTTGATAAACGTAACCCAAGCGTCGATGGTCGAGGCAATCTCGGACTTTAACACGGACCAGATTCGCATTCTCGTCGTAGAAGAGAAACGACGAGTTAAGCCAATCTTGGTCGTTGAAATCTTTTCGATTCCGGTTTCCGATTGTCTTCCAGATACTCGACGTCCGATCCACATTCGAGTGATGAGCGTAGAAAATAGGATCTCTCGCGTCAGAGTAAAATGTTCCCATGTCTTCACCATTTGGTTGCTTATCATCACCACACCATACATGAACAGGTCCATGTGGCACGTTTTCAACCGAACCCGAGCCTCCATACGGCTCGTCGCCTGCTCGGAAAGGTCCACCGAGGAAGAGACTAGGCGTTTTGCCATTTGAAAACATTTGCCTATACATGATTCTAAGATTGCTTTGTATTTGTGCTTTGTTTGTTGTTGTTACGTCGTTGCCATTGAAACCGAGGTCCACCATTGTTGGTGGATAATGCCGTGAGTTTCGTAGCTCATTGTATAAGCTCGAGTTCGGATCCGAATACATGCGGGACATTTGCATACCGGCCGGTAAATCCCAGTTCCAAAACGGCAAGCCGAACGTCTGATCATCAATCAAGTTACCCAAAATTCTCTCGAAAAAGTACAAATAATATCTATGGAAGGGGAAGAAAAGCCATGAACTATGAACTTGGAGCTCAAGATTAGGGAACCCCACTTGATCATAAGCACCTTCACAATAAGCACAATGGACATTAGCTTGTTGCATGAAGTTACGTTGATCATCATCCGGTAGAGCTTTCATAAGCTCGATCGCCTTGGAATATTTCCACACGTACTCGTCGTCGACTAAATGCGCTGCCGGTCGGACTCGTAACCGTGAATTCGACAACAGCGGTTTAAAGTCGACGATCTTTCGCGAAACTGGCGGGCAACAATCGGTCAATCCAACGCCTTCGGGTACATCCGCACGGCCACATTTTTCGAAATCCGGGGCCAAAACCGGTGCAGCCATTGCATCTCCGAGGGTAGTTGCTCCATAGTAAAGACCACCGAGGCCAATGAGGACATCTCTTCGATCAAATTTGTCGCCATTAACGGCTTTGCATGAAACTCCATGCTTTGGGTTCCTGATTATGGAAAGTTGGGATCTTTTCGGAAAGAAGGAAGAGGTGATCGACGTGGGAATGGTGGTTGAGGTGGTGGACGATGAAGATGGGAAAAGGGAAGCCATGGCTGCTTGGTGATGAATCTTGAACATATTGCATGGCATTTTATAAACGAAATATAGGGTTTGAATATTCGTAGTTGACGAATATGATCAGATGAATTATCCGATAAGAAGTTAGCCAATTGGTAACAATTTTTGCTGAGAGTTCCCAGCTTTTATTTTGTTCAGTGTATTTGATGAAAATTCTCTATTCTTATTTTAATCTGATTCGAAAATATATGGCTGATGTTTTATCTATCTTGACTTACGTATTCTAATCCAACTTTTTCTTAATAAGATTAGGAGATAATATGTTTTAGATTCTTATAATTATATGAGGTAATTACTTAAGTTGGTTTGAATTTATTTTACCTAAATTCAAGAAATTTTCTTAAATTTAATACTTTTTAAATATTGATCTATAAAACCAAATCGAATGAACGTGTGCTCATTTTTGCTTGAAAACGACAAGTCGCCCAACTATATATTTTTCAGAAAAACAGGCCTCACGTCACCTAACAAATTTGACATTATAATATAAACGTATTATTCAATTCAATTCAATCGTCCTTTTTTTGCTAAAATTCATAACTTCTAAAACTTGATTTCTCATAGAATTAAAGTCATATACTTGTAGCAAAACAGAGTTTTAGCGGCGTTTTTAGTCTTATAGCGGCGTTTTTAAGCGCCACTAAAAGTATTTGCGGCGATAGGAAAAACACCGCAAGAAGCGCCAGCAATATCAACGCCGCTAAAGTTAGCGGCGTTTGAGAACAAAAAACGCCGCAATAGGTCAATATCTATTACGTCGTTTTTTGAACAAACGTCGCAAAAGGTCGATATCTATAGCGGCGTTTTTGGAACAAACGCCGCAAAAAGTTATGATATATAGCGGCGTTTCTAGAAAAAACACCGCAAAAGGTCAGATCTATAGCGGCGTTTTTTGATACAAACGCCGCAAAAGAGCAGACCTATACTGGCGTTTTTAGAACAAACGCCGCAAAAGGTCAGACCTATAACGGTGTTTTTGGACACAAACGCTGCAAAAGGTCAGACCTATAACGGCGTTTTTGAACACAAACGCCGCAAAAAGGCAGACCTATAGCGGCGTTTTTGGATATAAACGCCGCTAATTATCTTTCTTTAGCTAATATTAATTGATTTTGCATATTTCATTTATGTTATACATCACCTAAATTTATATCTAGCTTTATCTAATTAACAACAACCATACATTTTAATTGAGACAAAAAACATAAAGAAAAATACTTAACAACAAAATAAATTAAAGTTTTTTTATGGAGAGAGAACCTTAAAAGACATTAAAGTACAAATGAGTTACAATTGAACCTCAAAGTGTAGATATACATGGATTTGTTGTTCGATACATCCTCAATTTCACTAGCGTCATCATCATAACCTCCAGATATGCCTTCTAAAGCTACTTTGTTTCCCACTTCATTGGAATTTGTCATATTCATCGTCTTGACATCTTATTTGAAAGTATCATTTGACAGTGAATGATCTCTCCTCAATAGATTAAAAACAAATGGGAAACGTTGTGCCAGTCTATTGAAGAAGCCGCTTTTTGTTGAAGTTTGTTCTTCAAGATTACTGCAATTACAATAATTTAGATGAGACTAAGAAGAAAAGGAAACAACCAGCATAACTTGCATTCATAACATACATGTGAGTGATTGAGAACTGAAAAAAGATGTTGCAACAAACAACAAAAACAGGAAGTCAGGAACCATGAAAACTAAAATATATTCTACATAAGAATGTAAAAAATGTCATCATAAAGAAAAAATTTAATAATGTATTGGTTGCCATCTTACTTTTAGAAGTTAGAATTCTTACCCCAAGATAACAACTGTTGTGACTAGAAGGTTGGGCTCCAGCTTAGGATCATGAAATACAGATATAATAATGTCCTTTGGGTACTCTGTAGTTTGACGGAATGTATGCAAAAAGGCTTGCAAATCGTCATCGCTGATAACATTAGAACTTGCAACAACACATATAACTATGCCATCGAGTTCCTACGTCCAAAAATGAAATGGTCAAAACTTTAATGTGACACATGCAACAAATAAAAGGAGTAGGTTGCCCCGTACAAAGAAAATCGGAAAAACATTTATGTTTGAAGTTTGAACCGACAAGGAAATAGGGTGAATGAGCACTTAAACAACATAAAGTAAAAAGTCATGCATGCACATATATCTCAACATTTCAAATGAAACTTATGTTCACATCTGCATTAAAATTTTCTTAATAATACCTTTACCCCTGCACCAATAAAAGGGCAGTCATGCATAGCTTGCGAAATTGAAGTTCTGATGTTGTAACCAACTCCAAATCTAAGTTTTGCATCTTTGTACTTCCCAAGAATCTGAGCAAGTTTGTATTCTTAGAAAAGTTAAGGAAATGCAAAAGAGGGATAAGCAATGAAATCTTATAATTTTGGATCAAGAAAGCATGCATGTCTAAGTCCCTCAAATTTCAACCGATGTCGAGAAAAAAGTGTCAGTAGCATTTAAGAACAGAATATAAAGGGTTGAGTAATAATAAAATCATGGGTAGTAACTAGAACAAAATGCAATGTCAGGTCAACTCACATTTATAACTTCTGAAACTCCAAACACCTTAATATTATCACGAACTGCATCAATGAGTTTTCTTTGCATCTCCTGGAGAATTCCCAGAGCTTACCAATGATATAAGCATGGCATAAAATTCAGAGCCAACCCAACAAGGCAAAAGAAATGCTGACACTTATGACAACTGATATGGCATTTATGACAAGTATAACAACATTATTGGCAGTTCTCAAAGTCTCATCTAGAGTTGCCAACTCATTTTTTTAGCAAGGAGTCGGTGTCAATTTCTGCGAATAAGAAAACCTGTGAGAACTCCCGATATTATAATGGGAGGCTTTTAGAGATCAATATCATAAATGATATAAATAGATTATCAATAAATTTTTTAAAAGAGATGATAAATACTCAACTAACAAAATCTTTATGTCATGCTTACCAATACAAAAATTTGTCATCTCTTGAAGTTTTCCCGTCAAATCCTTGACCTGCAAATTGTGTTACAAAAACTGAGTTAAGAATCAGTTTGAATTGTTGTCATAGTTATAAGCCAATAACCTCAAATTTTAAACTTTCTCCTACCGGTACACCAAAAAAACGACTTGTTACAGGTGGCAGAGAAGTTAATGATTATGCACGAAGAATGTTAGGAAGGTAATTATCAATCTGTTGAGAAATTGAGGACTACAAATCCTCCACCAGTCGCTCATGTCAAACCGGTAATTTCTAGTTATTCAAACCCTTTTGCTTATGTGTTTTGTAGAATAAAATATACTACATGATATTGTCTCTATTGATTTTTGCTTCTATTTATTCTTGTTTATTTCCTAGGCTTTGATTCAATGATCAGTATAGTTGTGTTGGTATGTTGAAGGTAACATACTATATTCTACTCAAACTAGAAATAATTCATAGATAAAGAGTAGACTAACACCCCGTGTTTTCTAGATTTCAACCACAGAAAAATCAATTCTTTGCCGCAACCAAATTTACCAAATCCAATACAGAAAATCTTTCCTTATTGATATGTAGAGCTTTGAATTGACTTTTGAGCTACAAATTACAACTTCAAATTCTTAAACAAAGTAAACAATCAAATTATCCCTGATTATCAAATCAAAATTAATCATAATAATAAAAGAAAAATACCATTCTTTCTTCGATTTCAGCTAGTCGACGAATCACAATCCAGAACAGTGACATCAGTGTTCTACCTTCACTCCCATTTGATTTTCCAAACCTTTAAAAATACACAGAACTTTCACATTTAGTAAACAAAATAAACCCCTAAGCTTACAGAAATTAGAAAAAGAGACTATAACCGACGCCTCCACCTTGGAAACAGAGATTCAGAAATAACTTAGAATTTCAAGGATTATATCTTTATATGAAAACAGAAAAGAGACTATAACCGACGCCTCCACCTTTTGAAAAATATTTCTGAAAAGCCCGAGTTTCAAGTTAAAAGAGAAGATAAAAAAATTTGTATTCTATTTCCCTGAATAATAACACATACATCCAGACAGCACATTTCAACCGAATCTAATTCCCTTAATACAAGAACAAGCATTAGAAGAAGCCAATTTAATCAAGAAATCACCAAAAAACCCTAAGAGCAGAAGAAAAACACGATTCTTTCGATTGAACAATGCAGATTCGATATAAATTTTAAACATACACAGATAAGGATCCTTCGACATGATCGATCACACAAAAAAATCCTAAAAGGAATTACTGAAATAAAAAAAATTGAAAAAGATAGAATGAAAAGGCAGAAATGAAAGAGCGGAATGAAAAGAATGGAGATATCTGGGTTGAATGTAAGGGGAAGATGGATCGAACAATGGAGGTCGAAGGATCAAAGGATGAGAGTGGATGCGAAGAGATAAAAGGGATGGGAGATATATTTCGATGCCCAGACTAGGGGTGTCCGTGGTCGGTTTGGATCGGTTTTTGGTTAAAAATTCATCCAATCCAAAAGTATAAATGTTTGCGGTTTGGATCAGTTTGGATGTTTCTAAAAAAAATTCGATCCGATCCGATCCAATTAAGTGCGATTTGATTCGGTTTGGATTTGTGCGGTTTTTGGATTCTAATTTTTCAAAATAATTCAAAGCAACAACACTGCCTAAGGGGGTCAAACAGTTTCAGCATTTCACATCCTAAACTAAGATCGATCGAATAAACAAGTGACATGCATACTAATTTCAGCAAACATCAATTAGCAAGCACCATTAACTTGTGTTCTTAAGGGAATGAATGACTACCTCTTCCATGTTGCAAGGGTTGATTAAATGTAATTCCTTGACTGTACCAAGTAAACAGAACAGAACTGAAAAATAAAAAAATGGGTTGATTAAATGTAATTCTATGTACTAATGGTATAAGTATAAATGTCAACCAATCAGAAATAGTGTGATGATAATATATGTAAGGCAAATGCTAACTAATGAAATAGAACACACTGATACATGTGCAATCAAGTAGGAACCAGTAGCAACCAGAATTTCTAAGCAAATGCAGTGATTAGTAGGAACCAGTAGCAAAATCCTCAACACCTTTGCGAATCTTAAACCACCAGGCCACAGTATAAGAACGAATTATAAACAGGTAAGTTACAATCCAAAAACTCTCCTTTAATGCATAACTTTAAAGGGTAAAACCAACACAGTAGCAAACCTAACTACATAAGACAGATCAGAAACAGTCTAATCAACTAAAATCCGAACATAAAGATTGTAAAGGCTGATTCATCAGGTCAACTATACCTACACCTTTGAGCACATTAAACCACCCAACCGCGATGTAAGAAGAACAGATTATAAACCGGCAAGTTAAAAACCGAAAACTATCCTTTAATGCATAACTTTAAACAAAGTTTATGGAGCTTGTGAGTGAGCGAAAATTTGAGGATGAAGAAGCTCGAGGAGCTCAGTAAGAACATAGATTCCATACACTGATCATAAATAAAAGCCTTTAGCTTTGTTTAACTGTTTAAGGTGACTTCGAATATCTATATATGGGTGTCAATGTTTTTCGGCTTTGGTGTATTGTATGTTAATCTTTGTTTGTTTTGTTAGACATTCGATGAAGAATGTTAGCTGATTTAGAAAGGGAAATATCCTATAAACAGATTTGTAACTAAATGCCTCCGGATCTATTGTACCTTTTGTTTAGTTCTTTCAAGTTTCCTGTAATCTGAAGTTTGTTTCGAAGCAAAAGGCTTGGGGAAACCCAATATCCTGAATCAACGGATTTGTAACTAAATGCCACCCTGAATCAACGTTCTCAATAGTATTCCAATATCCAAACTACTGTAAAAAATTAATAAAGAACACAAACTGATGGGAAATCCAATCTGCTCATGTAATCATACTTAAAAGGTACGCTCACAAACTGATGGGGAAAAGATTGCAGGAGCATGAAGAAAAACAGATTTTATAAATTTAGAGCAAAATCCCATGAGTGAATGAAATACTAACATGGATCTGGAAATTTCCTGCTGCCATTCGTTCAATTATGAAGATGATAGTGCAGGTTTTTGCATAAAAACGATTAAAAATGGCTTTCATTTGTTTTTTCATGCTTATCTCAAAACAAATAAACAAATAAAACTCCAAAAATCGGAGCAAGCTTTAGGGTAAGAAGCAAAGAAATAATACCTTGCAAGATTTTCCTTCGAGATAAGAACAGTAAGCAGGTAGGGGTGTCGTTGGAGAAAGGGGTTGTGAGTTGTGACTTATGAGTGAGGTTGGGGTGTGCACGAGGAGGATGAGAAGAGGCGGAGTAAATTGGGAAATGGCTAGGTTTTAGTTTTTGCCCAGAAACATGAAACGGTGTCGTTGGAGATAATTAATTATCGGTTCGGTTCGGTTTGGATCGGTTCCGGATTTTCAAACCGAAATCGAACCGAACCGATCAATTTGTTTAAAAAAAACCAAACACACTAAATCGGTTTCGGTTTTTTTCAGTTATCGATTTTTTGGATCGGTTTTCGGTTATTTTTTTGGATTGGATTGGATTTGAACACACCTAGCCCAGACTGAATCTATGAAATTAGGGTTTTGTTTCGATATGTTAAAGTAGTGTTCAGTAGCAACGTTTTTTACGTAAATGCCACTAGGTTATATGACAATTGCGGCGTTTGGTATTAAAACACCACTAAAGTACGAGTCTATAGCGGCGTTTGGTATTAAAACGCCACAAAGTACGTGTCTATAGCGGCGTTTGTGTAAAAATGCCACTAAAGTACGAGTCTATAGCGGCGTTTGTATAAAAACGCCACTAAAATACTAGTTTATAGCGGCGTTTGTATAAAAACGCCACTACATTACGATTCTTTAGCGGCGTTTTTATACAAATGCCACTAAAGTATAGTATTTTACGACGTTTGTTCAAAAACGCCGCTATATGTAAACAATTACCGGCATTTTCAGTAAAAACGCCGCTACATCCGTCGCTAAAAACCATTTTTGCTGTAGTGTATGTATGAAATTTTGCATGGCAACAATATTTATTAAGTATTTTTCGATTCAAAATTATTTTATGATAAAATGTGTGTATTATATCCAAAACATAAACAACAACAAAGTTGTTATAACACCAACAGAACCCTATACAAAAAAACTAACAAAGTGCAAGAAAATGAAAAGTTGCCCAACTATGTATGCCTATATTTTATCTAACAAAAATTTCCTATACAACCTTACGAATCAATCCAATAAGATCATGATCATTTCTAACATTATTGCTAAAACAACGTCTTTTACGTTCCTCTAAAGTATATACAAGCATTCCAAACTATCTTGAAAAGAAGAACACAATGGGACTTACCTTTAAGCGAAGCAACAACCCATCCCAGCATATGCTCCCACTCAGACCCAGCCCCTCGAACACCATAATGGTCAAGAACCATTTCCCAAACAGCAATTGAAAACGAACATCCGAAGGACAAACGATTGTTTGACTTCGACGCCTCCTTATACAACACGCATAGCTCCTCGATAGGTACCCTATGCGACGTAACCCATCTTTAGTATCTAGTCGATTCAAAATCACCATCCATGTGATAATAGAATACTGAGACACATGCAACGGGAACCATAATCACTACAAAAACTGATATGTAGCGGCGTTTGGAGAGGAAACGCCATAAAAGTTAAACATATAGCAGCCTTTACAATCGTAGCGCCACAAATTGATACTTTAGCAGCGTTTGTAGTAAAAATGCTATAATAGAGTTGACATATAGCGGCGGTTTTGTAAAAACGCCGCAATAGGGTGGTAAATTAGCGGCGTTTATACCACAAACGCCGCAATAGAGTATAAATTTTGCGGCGATTTAGCCAAAACACCGCAATATAGTGGTAAATTAGCGGCGTTTATACCACAAACACCGCAATAGAGTATAAATTTTGTGGCGATTTAGCCAAAACACCAGAATAGAGTGGTAAATTAGCGGCGTTTATACCAAAAACACCGTAATATATTACACATATAGTGGCGTTTATTCCTCAAATACCGTAATAGTATAATCAATAGTGGCGTTTTTAGACAAACGCCGCAATAGTGTTAATCAATAGTGGCATTTTTTAACAAACGCCACAATAGTGTAATCAATAGTGGTTTTTTTTGTATAAACGCCGCAAAATGTTAAATATATAGTCATTATTTTCTTCTACCTGAACCCTAAAATCATTTAAACTCTTCTTCCCTCAAAGCTTCTTCTATGGTACAACAACAGCTCTCAAACAATTCCAAGCGTCGTCATCATTTGTATATCCCGACGACCAAATTGGGCCTCTCACCGAAGAACTATAACACAATTGCACGGTTTGATCCCTCTTATCATTAATGATCTTTTTCATTTTTTTGGCCTTCTGAAAATGGGGAAAACCCAGATAGCTAACGTATTTGCAGGTGTTGCCTTGACTAAGAGAAATTATCGTCGGAATGTCTACATGGCGTATTTGCTCTGATGATGGATCAAATTATCGTTGGAGGATATCGGTCCGGTCTCGCCATCGAAACTCGATGATGACCCGAAAGGAACTCCAATTGCTCTATACCCTTCCATGGCCGATCTCCTTCTTGAAGGTAATAATCTATGAATCTTTCAGCCGCTATAATTTATTTTTCTACGCTCAGTCAAATGTCATAGATCGTACGCATATAGGATCTTCAAAGCTTATTGAGAACGATTATAGAGGAGTGGATAAATACCCGATGTTTATAACTGAATTTGGTAACTCTGTGGTGTTGAAAGAATCTTCAATTGCAAAAGCAATATCTATCCTCAATGAAGATGAAGTTGCCTCTACTGTTACTCCAAGTAAACATTTATATCATATATTTAAATTTATTTTAATTTTTATTCAGTTCGCAAGCCACCTACAATCAAGTTTCATACTGTAGGTGGAAGGTCGTTATCTGTTTCAAGTGAAGCATTGAAGCGCGCAAGGACTCTTCTTGGTGAACCGGAGGTAGGAGATTTATTTGGTGAAATGGATGAAGAGTTTATCCATATCGAGTTTACAAGGACGAAAAACTTAACGATGCGTCGTCAAACAAGGAAAACAGCTTTCCTACGTTCTTTCCCCACGAATGACCAAAACTAAATTCTACTGAACAATATGGTGAAGACTGTTTATGCATAGCTTTAATGTTTTTAAATTGTAATGTATTATGTTGTTAAGCATTTTTATGCATACCTTATGTTTTAATTCAAATGTATGGTTGTTGTTACTTATATAAAACTACATATATCAGTGAATTTAGTAGATGCAGAGCAGAAATGATTAGTTGTAAAATGAACTAATATTATGTAAATTAAAGGTTATTAGCGGCGTTTGTATCCAAAAACGCCGGTAAAAAATAATATTTTAGTGGCGTTTTTTAGAAAAACGCCGTAAAATACTCTTAATTTTGTGGCGTTTAGTAAAAAACGCCGCTAAAAAGTTATACTTTAGTGATTTTTGGATACAAACGCCGCCATAGAGTTGTTATTCGGTGGCGTTTTTAATAAACGCCGCAATATAATAGTTACTTAGTGGCGTTTTCATAAAAAAACGCAGCAATAGAGTAGTTCCTTTGCGGCGTTTTTAATATAAACGTCGCAATTGTCATTTAGATGCACTACATCAAATCTGTTATGTAGCGGCGTTTAGAGAGAAAACGCCACAAATAGATGTAATATGTAGTGGCGTTTTTTGCAACAAACGCCATAATAGTTGGGGATATACAGGTGTTTTTGTATAAACGCCGTAAAATAGTAAAAATTTAGTGGCTTTTTTAAAAAACATCGTAAAAAAAATAGGAATTTTGTGACGTTTTTATGTAAATTCACCCAATATAGTAGCATTTCTGTGGCATTTTTCATAAAAATGCCGCAAATAGAGTTATCCAGTAGTGGCGTTTTTGCGTAAACGCCGCAATATAGTTGTCATTTAGTGGCGTTTGGTTTACAAACGCCGCAAAGTATTATAAAATCCCCTAAATTTGTCATTTGCTCGAGCCCTAATTTATGAAATCTCTCAGACTACTTCGTCTTCATCTTCAAACTCCCACAGTTCTGGTTCCCATTTGAGTCGACGCTTCAGCAACAAAATCAGATATAATTTATTAAAGCTCTTAGACGAAGTCTAACTACTTCGTCTTCATCTTCAAACTCGCCTCCCTCGTCATCTCCCTGGATTCATTTGCGTTCGGTTCTTTTCGTTCTTACTTCTTCACCAGCTTCTTGTTCTTCCACTGATAGGTAAGTCATTTTCTTCAATCAGTTGTTATTAGCTTCCATTCAGAGGGTTTTTAATGAAATTAAATACCCGGATGTTTATTCTTGGACTACCACGTTATCTTCATGTACAAAATTGGGAGGAATTTCTTATGCTCTCCATGTGTTTGATAAGATGCCTAAGAAAAAGTGGCGGTATGGAATGTGATGGTTACTGGTGTATGGAAAATGGGTATGAAGACCTTGGGTTTGGCTTTTTTAAGAAAATGTACTTTTTGGGTTTTAAGATGTTTTAAATTTACCTGACTTTATTTATATTTGTACAATGACATTTTTTATTTTAATTAATTATGCACTTTATTATTAGGAAAAATTGAGGGAGAAAAAGGCGGAGTATCATGCTACTGCTTCGTCATGGTATTGTTAATGATGATGACATTGAAAACCAAGCTATTAATGACGTTTTGGGTCCTGAAAGATATGGTCGGGTGCGCTGTCAAGGATCATTCGTTACTCCCACCAAATATTTTGGATCCAGTTCATCACAGTACATGTCATCATAGTCTCGATCTTCCCAATTAGAAGTTAGTCGTTTAAAAGAAAAGTTGGCTGAGATGGATCAACAAATGGCTAACTTGAAAGCGGAAAATGAAGCAAGGGAAGCAGAGAGAGCAGCAACGGAAGCACAGAGAGAGGCAGTAACAGCACAGAGAAAAGCAGCATATCAGCAGAGATATGAAGAATTTGAAAAACGACTCAATGATATGATGCTGATGATACAAAAAACGCAACCTCAGAATCCACCATCGTAGTCTCATTTATGTTATGAGCATTCTGTTAATGTTATTGAACCGTGTTTAACTGAACTTATATTACGTAATGAAAACTTTTATTTATTATATTGGATTTGATGTTGCTTGTTATGGATATATAGTTTGATGTTATTGCTGTTTTGTTTGTTGGATAATGGAACAGTTGAAATAACAGATTTGGGGTAATCGAACATAATTTTTAAATTGGTTAAATTCTTTGTTATTTAGCGGCGTTTCTAGGATAGAAACACCGCTATATACCGATCTTTTAGCGGCGTTTGTATCCTAAAAACGCCGCTATGTATCGGTCCTTTAGCGACCTTTGTATGAAAAAACGTCGGGAAATCTCAACACATTTGCGGCTTGTGTGGAAAAAACGCCGCTAAATCTCAAAATTATTGCGGCGTTTGCGATAAAAGCGCCGCTAAATATAAACAACTACTGCGACGTTTGTGGGAAAAACGCCGCTAAAAATCAACATCTATTTGCGGCGTTTGTAAGAAAAATGCCGCTAAAAATCAACATCTATTGCAGCGTTTGTAATAAAAACGCCGCTACATAGCAACACCTATTGCGGCGTTTTGTGAACAAAAGCCGCTATATATCGTCACCTATTGCGGCGTTTTTTGTACACAAACGCCGCGAACTTTAGCGGCGCTTATAAGCGCCGCTATAGGTAAAAAAAACGCCGCAAAAAACCATTTTTCTTGTAGTGAATAAACTCTTTTATACCATATCTGCCAGGCAACCCTATTCACACTTACTCTCGTTTCATACCATATCTTCCTAGTTTTTAAAAGCCTCCAATCTGCACCCACCACAGCAATAAACTCTTTTAGGACCCCCCGAGCAAGAGCACTTTCCTCAGACTCCAACTAATACAGCTTTTAGGTTCGAATTCCCAAACATCACAATCTTTTATAACATAGGTCGGCAACCAGGCCATCTATGAAGGCCCTCATGAGCAAGGAGTTTTCACAGCAAATAGATGAAACAAGTCCTATTCCAACAAGTAAGCTTTTTAAGCCATAGCCCACCCTCGGATTTTAAAGTACAAACCCGTCTCTAACTCACTTTAGCACCGGCAGCAGGATATCTGCACCCTTCCAAAAAAAATTCTCATGCATAACAGTTCCACCCTTCTCACCACAACTTTGAGAAGAATAAGCCACATACTCCAGTAATTAGTAATACTAAACAAGACATATTGGATCAATTGAAGCCTCACTGCATAGCTAAGTTTATTACTCTTTCAGTGACCCAACCTCTTCTCAATACACTCTATTAAGCTTCGAAAGACCTTTTCCAACAACTTTCGATTAACCAATGGCACCCCTAAATATCAAACGAACAAAGTACCAACTTCAATACGGACATACTATAAAAGTCGTCTAGAACACTTTGGACGCCCAAACTGAGCCTAGGGGCCTTTGGTGAAGATGAAAAGGTCATCCGCAAAACACAGATAAGTCATCCTAATTTTTTTACACTTCGAATGAATATGGAATATCCCATTGACCGCTGCCAAGTCCAATATTTTTGACAACACGTTCATGGCCAAAATAAAAAGGTAGAGTGAGAGCGGATCACCTTGCCTTACCCCTCTCGCTCCCTTGAAAAAACCCACCAAACTTCCATTAAACGCGATGGATAAGCAAGGGGAAGTTATAGAAACCCAGATCCATCATCTGAACTTTTTAAGGAGCCCCATGGCTTTCAATACCTTAAGGATAAACTCTCAACTCAAACTATCGAAAGCTTCTCAGAGGTCAACCTTTATAGCACACTAGGAGATAAGGTCCTCCTAGCATATCCCTTGACCAGCTCCTGGGCTAGCAGCGTATTATCAACACTACAACGATCCTTAATAAAATCCGATTGATTTGGTGCAACTATATTTGAAAAAAAAAACTACGAGCCTCGACACCAAAATCCGAGTGATAGCCCTAATCACCATCGAGCAACAAGATATTGGACAGAACTCTTTCATACTGGATGCATTCATGGCTTTTGGAACAAGGTTCCAAGCAGTAGCATTAAACGTCGGGAGTAAGTAAGAAGCCTCAAAAAATGTTTGACAGCCAAAGTAACATCATCCCCCACAACCTCCCAGGCAACCATAAAGAATCAAGGGGAATAGCCATCCAGGCTCGGAACCTTTTCATCCCCTTGCTGAAAAAATGTCTTCTTTATTTCCTCCCTAGAAACTTTCACAATTAAACTCTAGCTATCTTCAGAAGGCAAAGCAAAACTGATGATATCCTTTAAAAGATCACTCCCACATCCTTCAATATTTTCATCAGTACGTAGTACCCACTAGATTAATGAAAAAATTTACAGCTTTAGCTGCCATTTCTTCAAAAGAATCAAGTTGCTGCCCAAGATCATATGAAGAACACGAATGATTTTTCTCTTTTGTTTAATCACAACCGAAGAGTGAAAAAATTTAGTGCATGAGTCACCCTCTTGTAATCATTGGATCTAAGCCTTTTGACTGCAAAATAATTTCTTCGTTGTCCCAAGATCCTCCAACTCTCTCCGCAAGGCAATATCACGTCTCAAACCCTCAGAGTCACGTCCATTGAGATTCAAGAACTGTTACTTTTCTAATTGTTGACTTTTCTCACCAACTTTGCATGAAATATTATCATAAAATTGAACATTGAAGGGTTTCAAGGCTTTCAAAATTAGGCAAATTAGTCTTATTCAAAAATCGAGAAACAACTTAGTTTTTGTCAAAATTGAAAGGAAACAATTAATTTTGATTGACACAATAATAAATATTTAGATATAAAGAAAAATCTAACGGATAAAATATACCATAGATCATTGAAACTCAAATAATAATTATGATCATTGAACTTTCAAAAGTTAAAATTACTATTAAATTTATGGAACTGCTACAAAATGATCACAACATTTTACTGAGTTGTTATATAAAGTTCATTAAACTTCGTCAAACAATTATAAAATGATCATTAAGTTTATCAAAATTTTACATTTATTATAGTGTCGCAAATACCATTTTATAACAGTTTAACACTTTAATGATTATTTTATAACTTTTGAAAGTTCAGTGATCAGAACAATTATTTGAATATAATTTAGTGACTTTTCGTAAGCTTTACCCAAATCTATTTTACGCAGGCCTTAAGCCTAAAGATTTCATGCGTTGACAATGTGGGCTGAAGGCTTGAAGCCCATTAACCTATAAACCGATCCGATCCATTTCATACTGCTATAAATAGACTTGCATGTACATATCTTTACGAATTGCAGTTATTCCAAATCCAGCTTCCAAGCCCAAGGTATTCTGTTTTCAGAACTGTTTGGGGAATCGAGTGAGAGTGGAAGCGGAGGGAGTACTGGTACTAATGCTTTTGACTTGGTTCGTCATCTATTTGAAGTCCCAAAGCAACCGGTACCTCCTCTTTCTCTTTTGTTGTGAATCTCTATTTGATATTTTGGGGATAATTTGACCATTTCTTTCTTCTTTTTTAAAGAATTTTAAGTTGTTTAGCCTTTAGCTCTGATGTAAACTACAAGTTAGCTATGCCTATATCTACAATTAAAGATTCCTTTTTGTTAGACTATGTTTGGATCAATGGAATATTGAATCTTGATAAAGAAGAAAATCAACTAGCTATTCGTGTTTTCGTTCTTTCAAGTTGTCTGCGTTTCTTTTCATTGGAATGTGCATAAGACAGTAGAGATATTTCCATTTAATGGAAGGCTTAATACTCGGTTTAGCCCGAATGGCACGTGATAAATGACATCATCGAACGTTTTGGGTAAATTGAGCCGAATGATAGTTTAAAGTACCAAATTGAACCAAAAACAAAGTTTAGGTGCCAAAGTGGAAGAAGGTATAGTTTACGGGCTAAATAACGAATAAAGACTTCATGGAATACTGAAGGCGTTGGGGGATTAGTTTATAGGATGAAGTTTATGCATTTCTTTTCATTGAAGCATGCATTAGATTTCCCTTTAATGGAACATTGGGGGCATTGGAGGATTGGTTTATTATAGGAATGGAGTCCATTTATGTTTTGAAATGTTTCATTGGCAGACTCCCTCCAAGCATTTGATTACAAGGAAAGCTTGGGAAAACAAGTTGAATCGTGTTGAATCAGGAAAGAAGATATGAATAAATTGGTGATGGATTTTCTTGTCATCGAGGGTTTTGCAGATGCTGCGGAAATTTTCCGAATGGAATCGGGAACCGGCGTATCCTGCAAAGGAAACAAATGCTTACTAATGTTCTCTATTAGTAATGGTTCTTAAAGTAATAGTTTTGCGTTCCTTAATGTGGAACAGTTGTTATTGATCCTGCAACAATCACGGCTCGCATGGCGGTTAAAAGGGCTGTACTATGTGGGAACCTCGAGGAAGCGATCGACAAAATTATCGGTTTAAACCTCAAGGTAAGGTGTTTGATGGAAATGCAAATGTGAGAGACTTGCTAAAACTGTTGAAATAATCAGTTACTTGTCCAAGGAATGCAGGCTCTTTTTCATATTGTTGATTTGTTGATACCATACATCTTTTCATTTCAGATATTGGAAACACATCTTGGACTCCTTTTCCTTCTCCAGCAACAGAGATTGATCGAACTGATTCGACACGGAAACGTAGAAGCAGCCCTGGAGATTGCTCGAGATGATTTTGCTCCTCTGGGAGAACAAGATGTAATTTTCTTAACATTGTGTACGTTATAACCTGCATTAATCAGTCGTAGATAATACTGATCGGTATGTAAGATGACAATTCCATTGCAGGGAAGCTTTTATGAGGAGTTTGAGCGGACTGTTTCACTCCTGGCTTTCGAAGATGTTTCGAACTGTCCGGAAGGGGGGCTTATGGATGAATCACGGCGGCTTAAGTTAGCAAGCGATGCGAATGTAGCCATTCTCAGCTGCCAGAATCTTGGAAAAGGTTTGGTTGGTTGCTGCCGTTGTTATTCATTTTCATTTCTAGCCTCTTTTTTGCTTATAACCTTGTTTTGATTACTGGAATTCAGAGCCAAGGCTCGATGGCTTGCTAAAGATGCTGATGTGGGCTCAGCTTAAACTGGATGGAACGGCTGTATATCCTCGGATAAACAATCTTTGGAGCGCCAGACTCGAAGAGCCGCAGTTGGGCTGGGCTGGTTATTTGAAAGAGTATAGCTCGAAATTTGTTGGATGTCATTTGTTAGAACTTTGTTGTTAGATGAAGCCAGTGGCCTTATACACTTGCATTTGTCCCATGGATGGCAAAGCACATGTATAATGATTCTTTGAAGTAGTGTTGGACAACCTTACAAACTCAATGTTAGAGTAGAATCCAAAGCTTGCAAACATGGACTTTTTATTTGCTTATTTGGTCTTACACGTGTGTAGTATTTATCACGTAAGTACCTTTTTTGTTTTAAAAAGAGTGAGTGTAGGAAGTCCTCAAATATTTTAAAATATCACTTACACCCCTAAATTTTTTATGCATTCAATTGAACCCTTAATTCAAATAATTGAATCAATCAAGTCATCAAATTGAAATATTGTTAAGTAATCAAATATTCAATAGAATGGTGGTCACACATAAAACTCAGTTGGCACCCATCTCCACCCTAAGACCCCAAAATGGCATTAACTAGTTTAATCATTTCATTCTTTTATAAGGATTAGTACTAATTATGCATGCATTGCATTCACCATCCTTCTCATTAGTAGCACTAATTAATTTTAACAAATTTCCTAATTTGTCTTTGTTTATTACACAACGTCACTCCCCAAGTGTAAGGAAATCAACAAATTTGGTTCTTTTGGGAAAATTAGAGAGGAAAAGTATTTGGAAAAAGACAAGAAAACCTAAATCTCGAGGCTGAAGAAGGGGACCAAGCCGACACGTGAACACATAGAAGACAAAGGGCAGCTAAGTAATTATACTAGTCCGACAGGCAAAGTAAAATCCACCGTATCTTGGTAAGAATAAACACGGTAAAAAGGATATGCATCCTGAAACACACTGTATTCAGCTTCAAAAAAGGTGAAGTACACTAAAGGTCCTTAGATTATGATAAAATGATTATATTGCATTAAACTTTTAAAAAATATAAAATAATCATTAAATTTCTCAAATTATTATAAAATAGTCATTTTAATATTACAAAAAAAATTATTAAATTTATCATATCATTATAAAATTATCATTAAACTTGATTAAATTATTATAAAATGATCTTTTAATTTTATTAAAATTTTAAAAATTAGACATTAAACTTATCAAATTTTGTTATTATTAGATTTTGCGACTTGAATTCTATTTGATTTGACCAAAAAAATTCACAATATGATCAAATTGAGAGGGAAAAATTATGTAATAATTTGATGATAGTTTTATTATTTTTCAGTTTAGAGACTGAAATCATAGTTTAAGGACCAAATAGTGTATTTCACCCTAAAAAAGAAAAAATTTTAAAAAAATAATAAATTGATTCATTTTATTTTAGTAGGAAGCTACCAAGTTCACATCCAAATTTTGATTCCTAGCTTTTCTTGGTGGATTTGCGTTCCCAATAAATTTTTGAACTTTTTTTTATAAAAAAGTTTTCGATTTTCGCCCTTTTCTTTGTTGAATCTTGAGGAATAGTTTCGTGTGAATTTGATTATCATTGTGGTTCCGGTCCAGTTCCAGCTCCAGTTCCGATTCCGATCTCGTTTTGGATTTAGTTTCCTGGAAAATGGCGAAGCGTGGACATAAGCTGCGTATCCTTGAGCTTAATTTCTTGTTTTCTTTCTGTTATTGTTATAGTTATCGAAATGCTTAGCTTAAACTAGCTCCCGTCACTGAAATTTAATCAAGCTCGAAAGTTAGTTCTTGGCTTCTTCTTCTTTTGCAATTTTATGATGGATTTCAGTTCATTAAAAAGACAATATTTTTATATAAAGATGAGAATTTCAAGGCTTTTGGAGGGTTTTTATTGATTTTTTTTGATTACTCTATCCCCTTGACAAAATGAATGTAGAGGAATTTGAGGCTCATAATGCCAGTGTGAATTGTTTAAGTATGGGGAAAAGGACATTTAGGCTTCTTATTACTGGTGGAGATGATCATAAAGTTAATGTCTGGTCAATTGGGAAACCCACTTCTTTAATGGTAAGTTTCTCTCTTATACTTGGATTCTTTCCAAATTTAGCCTTCAAATGATTTCTCTTAGGCTGTGATTTTTTTTCGTCCCTTGAATTTGCATTTTTTTATGCCAATAAGAGTATTGGTGTTGTGGGATATTGAATACAAGAATAATGGTCTATCCTTGCGTGATAATGTGCAGAGTCTTTGTGGTCATACTAGTCCGGTCGAGTCTTTAGCTTTTGATCTGGCTGAAGTCTTGGTGCTTGCTGGTGCATCTTCGGGTGTGATAAAGCTTTGGGATCTCGAAGAAACAAAGAGTAAGTTTTCTGTTTCTCCTTGGTAGGCCATAATCCGAAGAAGCAGGGGAAACATGCTACCAAATAACAGTACAATGATTGTACTATACTGAATTAAAATTGGGTAATAATTAAGTTGTGCAATGCTTGATGTTGTTCTTGAAGTGTAGTGGTTCGCGGACTTACTGGACACAGATCTAATTGCACTGCTTTGGAGTTCCATCCATTTGGTGAGTTTTTTGCATCTGGTTCCATGGATACAAATCTAAAGATATGGGATATTAGGAAAAAGGGATGCACTCACACATACAAGGGTCATACTCGAGGCATTAGCACGATTAGATTCACTCCTGATGGCCGCTGGGTTGTTTCTGGTGGATTTGATAATGTTGTAAAGGTAACTAGAGGTTGCACCATCATCTGTATGAAATGAGCCATCGGTTCTATTTGTCTTAATGTTTTATCCTGTCACTGCTAACAGGTGTGGGATCTTACCGCTGGAAAACTCTTGAACGAGTTTAAGTTTCATGAAGGACATATTTCCTCCTTAGACTTTCACCCTCTTGAGTTTCTCCTTGCTACAGGTAAGATTTCATTATGAGTCGGTGAGTTTGTCGTAGTTGCATTTCATTTTCTATATTGCTTGCCATTTCCATCTTAGTTAATTTTAGAATTCCTTAACCTGCTTCCCAAGATGGAATCTTTTCCGTTACGGTTTTAATCATTGATTTAGGAGAATGACTTTTCAGTCCATATCTCATGCATTTTAGTTTTTGCAAATAATCAAAATTCCACTGCTTTGATCTTTGTTCCTTTTGTCATTTGTATGTGGACATGTACTCAATATTTCTGGATTGTTTGCTCTCTTTATCCCTCTTGAAAACAGCATTTTCTTGGGAATATTTTAATTGATATGCAACTGAATTCCAGGGTCGGCGGATGGAACCGTAAAATTCTGGGATTTGGAAACTTTTGAACTGATCGGGTCTTCAAGACCGGAGGTATATAAGCTTATGTGTCTGTAGTCTGAGAATCATATTCACATTTTAAAGGAAAAGAAGAAAAAGTAAACAAAACTCCCTTTATCGAAAATAAACCTTTCTCCATCATGCTTATGTAAAATGCTTATGTTGCTTCTTTTTAGGCTGCGGGGGTTCGCTTGAATACCTTTCATACTGATGGGAAAACTCTTTTCTGTGGATCAGACGATGGTTTGAAGGTTTGAATCTTCCATTGTAAAACCGTTTGATTCTTATCCAAATGATAAAGCAAACTTCTGAATATTCGATGTCATAACTGTAGGTTTATTCATGGGAGCCAGTAGTTTGTCATGATTCTGCTGATATCGGGTGGTCAACACTCGGTGACCTCTGCATCAATGAAGGCAAACTTTTGGGTTGCTCGTACTATAGAAATACTATTGGAGTTTGGGGAGCAGACATAGCGGTACTTACAATCATCGTTTTCTGACATTGTTTTTCCTTTATATTGTGCCAGTTTGAACTCCAGTGAAAATACATCGGTCTTGACTTCCTTCTTACATTTTGTACACGTCTTAGCATATTGAGCCATATGGACGAAATGACCGTTCCGAGAAGAAATTTAATCTTGAGGGAAGTTATTCTTTGGAAAAAGCTGGGAGTGGCATGAGATCAACTTTGGGATCACGACCCCTATCACCTGATTTCGAGACCAAGGAAATAAAGAACATATATGTTGACAGTAAGTCCTCTTTTCTGCATCTTTTTTCACTTTGTTACCTTGGTCAGTTTCGAGATTGACTTCTCTGATGATACATATAAACCTGAAAGTTGCTTTAATTTCCAAATGTAAAATTTTTAAACCCTTTAATTTGGTAAGCTATATTTCGTCTGACATGATATTCGACTTTCCATGAAAAGCTGCTGGCAGTAGTATGATTGCTGCTCCGAAAGATGGCTCTTTGAACTCTACAAAAGTGGTCTCCCCATCGGATGCCGGTGAAACAAGTAATCTGGCAGCTGAGAGGCAGAGTCCTGGAATAGGAGTTAATGCTAAATCTAATGGACAATCGGGTAACAACCCTGTTGTGAAAGAGACTACTAATTCTGGAAAAGAATCAATCACCTTTTCAAGGACAAAACCTGGAATGTTGCTCAGACCAGCTCATGTTAGAAGACCATCAGTCAACAAGTTTGAGGTCGAAAAGCTATCGGCTGCAGTTGAATCGGAAAGGTTAGACAGGGCAGTGGATCTGAATTCTCGGACTAGGCTTGTATCGGAGGATGGATATAGAACATCATGTGGTGAAAAGGATTCAAACATCGAGACTGTCACAGAGAAATCCAAAGAGATACAATCACCGCAGACGCACTCTACTCAAGAAGCTCGTAAGTTTTCTTGTACACATTGCTTTTATTCATTTGCAAATCAGTTAAGGTTATACATTTGTGTATTATTCCATACCCTCGTTGTCTTTCTTTGGATAGTTTGTGGCGTATTTATTTTTTCTATATCTATTTTCAGGTAATGAATCCCTCGATCTCAACAAAAACTCGAATGTCAAATTTGTGAATGGAGGTTTGCTCTTTCTTTCCAAGTCTTCTAATATATTAAACCGAATGTATTTCGATCTTTAGCAATTTCTCCCTTGGCAGTGGCTGTTGTTAGAGGAAGAACACGCAGTCTGGTCGAGAGGTTTGAACGAAGAGATTTATTGAACAGCAGTGATAATCCAGTGACTGATGGTATACCTCCTGCTGCACCGGAAGCCGATAAAATACCATCCATAATGGTGAGCTTAAGTGTATCTTTTCTCGAAGTTTCAAATTCCGGTTTTTTGCATGACCGAGTAATATTTATTTTCATGTTCATGAGATTCCGCATTTTTGTGATTGAATTAAATTTATTTCTTGTGACAGAAAGGAGGGACAAAAATATCTAAAACGGAACCTATCTCGGCCAATGATACAAGTCCTGTCGAAAGTCTAATTTCTACAACGGAATCAGCTTCTGGCTCCGAGGGTGGCATTACTGGAAGTTCAATTCCTAGAACGGAAACAACCACTACTTCTGACCAAGTAATGCAGATTTTCATGTTCACGAGATTCCGCATTTTTGTGATTGAATTAAAGTTATTTCTTATGCTTTAACCTAACAGAAAGGAGGAACACAAATATCTAAATCGTCGGCCAATGATATAACTCCTATCGAAAGTCTAATTTCTACAACGGAATCAGCTTCTGGCTCCGAGGGTGGCATTACTGGAAGTTCAATTCCTAGAAGGGAAACAACCCCTACTTCTGACAGGATAATTACTGGAGATCGAATTTCTAGAAGGGAATCAACTTTCACCTCAGATAGGATGAATGCTCGAAATCAAAGTTCTCGAAAGGAATCAACCTTTGCATCTAATAGGATCGTTACTGTAAATCAAATTTCTAGAAGGCAATCAAATTCTGCATCTAGTGGCAGCATTACTGGAAATCTAATTTCTAGAAGGGAATCAACCTCGGCTTCTGATGGGATCTTAACCAAAAACCGAATCACTCAAAGCGAGTCAACTTCCATTTCGGATGGGATCGTTTCAAGAAATCAACTTACTAGAAATGATATGAGTAGACCAACTGGTTTAGTTACTGAAAATAAAATTTCTAGGGTGGGAATGAATTCTGGTAATGATGGGAATGTTACAATTATCGAAAACCAAATTTCAAAGGGTGAATCAATCTCTGATAATGATGGAAAGCTAACCGAAAGTCTGATGCAAATGCATGATGTATTCTTAAGTACACTTCGGTCACGCTTAACAAAGTTACAGGTAAGCTTCAGCATCAGTTCATAGATGTAATTGGTGGATGAATAGTAATCATTGCATGTTTTAGAACTTCTGTTTATTTATTTGCTTCTTACATGTTAGTTTTCTTTTGTAATTGTTTTTGTGGTAACTGGTAGGTAGTGCGGCATTTTTGGGAAAAGAATGACATTAAAGGGTCCATCAGTGCCCTGCGGAAATTGCCTGATCATTCTGTGAGTATTTATCGGAACATTCCATTTGTGTTGCTTTATTCTGCTTTTAAGTGAATGAGGCTTGTCACTTGGATTCTGCCTAGCTTAGACTTGATAACTTCTGGTGCAGGTGCAAGCCGATGTGATCGGTGTTCTCATGGAAAAAATGGAGATTATCACCTTAGATCTCTTTTCCATCCTGCTTCCCGTGCTTATCGGCTTATTAGATAGCAAAATGGAAAGGTAATTTCGGAAAATTAGAAGTGTTGGTTCTTTCGAAAACTCAGCATGAGACTTGATTTAGGCATGCAGGTTATTCGGTTTTTGTCTTCACATTTAGACAATGGGCGTTTCTACTTGTGATGCTCAATTGCTCTTCTGGATTGCGATATGAATATACAGGCATGTAAATGTCTCTTTGGAAATGCTCCTGAAGCTCGTAGCTGTTTTTGGTCCAATGATACGCTCAACTGTTTCAGCCCCGCATGGTGTCGGTGTTGATCTTCATGCCGAGCAGAGGTTCTGACTTTCGGTTTCTTTAACTATTTTTATCTGTTTGATGAAGCCACTATGAAGTATGAATTAATCGTCTTTCGAAATTTGAACCAGGCGAGAATGCTGCAATCAGTGTTCTACGCAGCTACAAAAGATTCAAAAACTTCTTCCACCACTTGCAAGGTAATCCGCTCTTAAGAGCAATTGCAGCCGACATCCCAATTGTAATTCGATATTCTTATCGACTATGTACATAGCACGGTGCTTACATCCTTCGAAAATCCGATAACATCCTTAAATCAGTATCTTTTTCCTTTGTGGTCCCTACAGGAGAGGCGGCACGGTAGGGAGAGGCGCGCAGGAATTGAATCTAGTTCTTCAAGAATGATGGTGATTTGTGAAGGCAGCCATATAAATCATCTGCGACCGAAACATGAAAAATGTGGTCGAGCCGAAATCACTTATAATGGCCATTTCGTCATGACCATGTCCGTATCGGGCCATACATCTCGAAGGTGAATGAAGAAGAGATGTTAATCTCCTATGTTTGAGGATTTGCTGGTAAATTCCCCTGCCATTCTTTAATTCAATATGGTGACGTTCGTGATCTTTTCTGTTAAAAATGCATGTAAGCATGTCTAAATATACTCTTCGGCTATAAAATTCAATGAAATGTCAGTTCCTTGAAATCTCTTCTCATACAATAAAAATACATTGCAATATCTTAAACGTAAGAAATCAAAATCGAATCGAATATTATCCGAATTGATTATTTACAAAAATGAAATGAATTCATATAATATATGCAGATATTTAAATTCGTTTGAATAATGGATATCTGAGATTGATCTGAATCAATACAAATGCTTATCCGAATCCGAACCTTATAAGAGAATCAGGAGGAAAAAATTCTTGAGTGGACGTCAAAACAAATATCCGAATCGCAATGTTCATACTATTACCATCCCTATTTGTGCTTAAGCAAAGTTATGATCGTCGGCAGCAGCGGCAGGAGGATTACTATAATCAAGATAATGGCAGCAATGATGGCATAGCACGTCCATTTCCTTGAGCTCTTCTGTTGTTCCCTCGCCTCTTGAAGCTGCTCCGTCCCTCGCCTCACGAAGGAGCTTGCATGTGCAACATTGCTTTCGATATCGTTCAGTTGATGACCCTGAGCTTCGACGAGCGCAGCCATGTCCAGGAATATCTGATGAAGCTCGAGCAAATTCTTTTCGATCTCCTTAACGGCGTCGTGTCGTTCTTGAATCTCGGAAATGGTGTCCATAATTTGACCTCTCCCTTGTTCCTGGATTGCCCTTTGGAGGAAGCTCTCACTCTCGCCGCTCATGATCAAATTCTCGATAGTGTCTTCGTCAGGTTTTTGTCCGGTGATGGTGAAATAGCGTCGTTCAACGGTTTCTTTGTACTCCGCTTGCATCCTAGCTCTAAAACCTTGGAAATCATCCATCATCGTCTTTAGCTTCTTACCCAACCCGCTAACAACCGAGGTTCGGGTCCTATCGGAGGATGATCCGGGTCCGCAACCTGGAGCGCTACGGGCAGCGGCATTGGATTTTTCTAGAGCTTCGATCTTCCCTTTGATGACTTTCACTCTTTTGAGAACCTGTTCGACATCGGCGTCCATTCGAGAACGTAGCTGTTTCATGGTCTTGGCATTGTGTGCCGTTTTGCATTCCTCGTTGGCTTCTTGTAATGCCTTGTAAAGCGTCTCTATAGTTTTCATGTCTTCTTTAACATTCTCGACGTCCTCGAAGAATTTGTCAAGGTTAACAGTCTCGGTTCCGGCTTCCAGGTCGTCCATGTACGTCTGTTGTTTAAGGTCCGTGTATTTCCTGAACGAACTCGAAATTAAATCGTTCATTATGGCTCAAACTCTCAATGAATTACAGAGAAATTTAATGAAAAGAGATGATGTTGGTGGCAATGGACAAATCAAAATTTCTTATTTGTAATGATTATTTTATGGTTGGGATTAGGGCTATCTTCCTCTACATGGACTGCTAACTAACTGGTAGTAATTAGCAATGTAGGAGGAAGACAGGAGAAGAAAACTTCCATAAATCGAAGGGAAACAAAACAAAGGGTGTTTTGCCTTGTTTTTGTAAGAAAAAAGAGAGATGAGAAATAGTTAATCTAAAAATAGAAAGGACCATTTACTTGGTTTGACATCCTCTCTTGTCGGACCTGGTCCTATCCGTTAATCAATCACCCAAAGCTAAAAGGAGAAGGGAAAATAGGTTATCTAAAAATGCAGTGACGGTGTCCTTCCATCAGATCAAAGAGATTAGATTTTAAGTTTTCACATACTATTATGTGCTTGGAAATTGAATTACAAAAAGATAGTGAATTTGTGATGGAAATTGACAACGTAAATATTATAACATATTCAAATATTGATTCAAAGTTATTACGTGACGTACGATGATATGACAATCATTATTATAACGCGATTAGCAAGTTATATTTGATCGGGTTTTCTAAAGAGGTCAAGGGTTCGACCACCGATCCAACCGCCTTCATATTGAACGGCGGTGGAGGATGAAAGAACGATAAAGCTATTTATGAAGAAAGTGTGACTGCATCATCTTTTTTTTCCCCATCACGATCCACTAAGCTATTTATATAGACTGGTGAATAATATCTCCTAGCCAATCATAACAGACTTTACAATCAACCAGCTGACCTAACAATATAACAAAACAAACAAGCAACAGTCGGTTACAATTCGACTATAATTGTGACCTTATACCCTAGTCTTTTTTTTCATATATATACAGCCGTGAAGAAATGCTGATGAAGATGTATAACCTAATCCGTAACGCCCTCGACACAAATAGTGCATTCAGCTTAACCGGTTGCTGATGTGGGTGCAGATGTTTTGATAGAGACAACTGCCGAATGGTCCCCTTCAGCATCTCGATGACTGGTCCCAAGACTAATACTGTTACTGGTTTTTCCTCCTTCTAAGCCATGACCAGGGTGTATCTGAGTGAGTTCTGTAATACTATTGTCACTAAAGTTCAACATACTTTGCTGCCTATGGTATCTCTTGGTGGTATCATGAAGCAATCTCATTGTGTTGCCTGAATCCGAACCAGATGACAGCTCTTCTTCTCGCTCAGGTCGGATATTCAAATCAATTTGGCCTTTAAAAGATGAATTTGAGGATTTTACTCTGTTAAGATCATCTTCTGAACCCTCAAAAACAACCTTTTCCGGGCTTGGATGACTGGTATTCCCTGCATTAGTGTAGGGCAGAGGATCAGAATCTAATTCTTTATCGGGCAACGAAGGTTGCTTCTGTTTCTTGCATGCAGTTTCTGCTTCTTTTTCCGACTGTTTCTTCTCACGGCGCTGCATGAGGGTGCGGAAGCGTCTCTTGATTGTTTGACAAACATTACAAGTACATGTCTGTTTGTGTTTGGGGCCCTTCCCACTCGGGGGCTGAATGCATACAATGCACGAGCAACCAGGTCTATGCCGGGGGTGCTTTGTTGTGGCTTGAGATGAAACAGGGAGAGCCTTGCCCTCTCCTGAGGTAGCTAGGTTGGCAAGAGTGTCCAACCCCTCCAAAGCATCTACATTTTGTGAATCGCAGTTAGCAGCCTTCGTTTTCTTAGAAACAGCTGTCAATCACAATCACAAAAACCGATTTGTCGGTCGCACTAGGAAATGAATCGAAATAAAAGAAACTGAATTTTACACAAAAATCATCTGTCAAGAATTCAAATTCATTCATACTTTCCAGGTAAGTCGTACAAAATGTAAGCAATATTTACCTGGATTACAGCGTGGCAACAGATCTTCCAGCTGTTCTGCGGTCAGTTCTTGAGCGGCTGAACATAAAGATCTGTCAACATGGAAAACAGAAATGCTCATACAAAAACTAATTGTGTTTTTCATTCTTTTTACAGGGTCAGCATTAGCAAAATGAAGAAAAAAATGCATGAATTAGTGCTTACCTTTCTGGATCCCATGAGTTACTGGAACAGGTCCATCTGTAAGGAAGAAGAGCAGTCGAAGGCAATCTGCGCCACTTAAAACAATCTTCACATTGAGCCCACTGAGTCTTTTCCCTGACAAGAAAGAGCAACACATTGGGGTTTGCATGGTTCAAGAATTATTGCATCTATAAGACAAGATAACAAAGTAAAAGATGTTCGGACTTCGCTTTCAAATTGACTTTACAAATTTTAATTAACCTCCCAAGAAACCAACTACAGTGAGTACAGCAGAATATTTCAATATCATGAAGGAAGGTAGAGATCTCAATAAATCCAAAAAAATGATCCAAATCACGGCCCAAGTACTAAATTGATAGTTTTTCCTTGGTTTAATAAAAAAAAATGTCCAAACTAATTTTTTTTCTCATTTAGGTGCCTAAACTGTTTTTCGATCAATCCAAATACCTAACGTTATAAATGTTACCATTTTAAGTTCATCGGTCGTAACAGCCGTTAAAATATTCTGTTAAGTGACACACGTCACATTTATATAATTTCAAAAATTTTATTTAGAAAAAAAAAAACTTAAAATTATAATTTATTTTTCAAAAAAAAAACTCAAAGTTTTTGGAAATCTTAAGAAAAACCCCAAAACTTTGAAAACCCTACTTTCAATATCAAAACTCACACCGGCCATTGCCCTTTGCCTTCATTGTCTTTGATCGAACCTCCACTTAACCACACATCTACCCGACGACCAATCATCCAACAAACACCCAACAAAATAGGAGCCGATAAACCCTAAACCCGACAAAGAACAAAACTGCAAATCACGATACCACGTGACCCCGATGGCCATCTCAACGGTAAGGAGGACGATGTCCAACAAGAGAGATGGCAAGGACGGCTTCGGCTACGAGGGCCATGGTCGCAAGGGAGATGGCAAACTTAAGGTTAGGGATTTTTAGGAATCTGGGCTTTTTGTAAGTTTAGAGAAATTAAGTTTTATTTAAATATAATAATATTTTTATTTTAAAAAAAATCAAAATTAACTAAATGCGACATGGGTCACTTAACGGAACAGTCTTTAAGTCCGAGACACTTAAAATGATAACGTTTGTAACGTTAGACACTAGGATTGACCGAAAGAAAGTTTAGGCACCTAAATGGGAAAAAGGGTATAATTTGAGAATTTTTTTTATTTTAAGCTTTTTAACATAAGCCAGAGCATCCAAAAGAAAGTGATCTACCCCAAATTATCAGATGCAAATATTGTTGGCCTCCCAAGAATAGGAGCATCCTGTAAAAAAGGAACACAACAAAATTAAGGAACACAACAAAAAAGAGAGAATTCCCAAGAAAAGAATAAACTTTATTGAATATATAAGTAACAATTTATATCAGTAGGCAACCAAAAATAATGAACACTCTCATACTCTAGCAAAATAAAACTGAACAGTCGTGACAAAAATAGAATCAAATATTTAACGATAGATTAATCTGAGCCCGTGGCAGTATTCATGAACAAGTAACAACAAAAAGGTTCCTGAGCAACCTATATGGGTCCATCAAGTGTGTATTGACTGTAAAATCGCCACACTTACAAGTAGAAGGCTTCCCTTGCAATTACTTACAACCAAGATGTTTCAATCACAACAGATAAAGAGCAAACAAATTAAATAATAGATGGCAATGGCATACCTCATATTCTTCAAACTCAACACCTTCAATCACTACAACACTGGGCACATGATTAGGAGGGGGGCGCAGCAGCCCATGAGCTTCTTCCCAAGTTATTTTCAGCTCTATGAGGTCTTCATTATCAACTCTTCGGTGCTTACTTTTTGAACCCAAACTGCTATTTTTCCTCTTTCTGGAAACTGCTGGTTTGGTTCCTGATGGTTCCTTTGCTGTGTGTCCTGACTTGTCAAATTTTGAAAATGAGGTTGGATCCGCCAGATCAGCCTGGTTGATTGGCAAAAAGCTAGGTATGAACTATCTTTTAAAGAAATAATACTCAATAATATCACTAGTTTTAGGTTTTGTGACACTAACATCTCCATGCATGGAAACTCCATTACTATTTTTAGTTTCACTGTCCTGCCAACAAAAACACATGAATGTATGTAAATCTCGCTTTTAGAAAGGACAACGGTTATAATGTTTTACCATGATTGAAGCATAAATGCATATCCTCATCAGATGAAATTAACAACAATTGGAACCAAATCACTTTTGCAACTAGTTCTATTGCATGTTATCTTAGATCTGGAACATACAGGTGCACAATCAGAACTGTAAATCATTGTGCAAGACCAACCTGCTCAGATGTTGATGTAGGTGCAGCCTTTCGGAAACCCATGACTAACTTCCCTCCAGGCTCTAACCGACTAAATGTTACTGAGGAAACAACAGTTACCAGTTTTGAAAGAGTAATAAATCAGAAAATCATGATGCAAGATCATAAGAAATAGCCATCATATCAGTAAGTACATAAATCAAACAGACAACGATGTAAAACACAATTGAAGGACAAAGAAAATGAATAGGGTCAGGGACGAGCATATAAAATTAAGAGGAGACAAACATATAAAATTTTAAGGGGCGAAAACATATTTTCAATAAAAAATACAAAGAAAATATCTAAAATATATAGGAATTTGACTGAATAGGGGTATAGCTAATAGGCAACACATAATAAAATTTGGGCCATCATTAACAGGTAAATCCAAGCGGCAATTAACAGAAACCATAAATTTTCAGAGAATAAAATCGAGGAGCTATAATTTGAACATGGCAAACTTTGGGCCTCTAGCACAAACTATTGAAATCACTAAATTTTTTTTTGTCCCACAAATATCAATTTGTTACCTATGTCGCCCGCTTGTAATTGCATGTCCTGTAAGCAAGGAGTAACCCCCTCTAAAACATACATTCTGCTATTATTATTGGGCCAGAAGCGGAACTGAAATACCCATTCCTTTCCTTTCGAATCCTGTACTTTAAGAGGTAACCCTTCCGACTGAGATATCGGTGGGAAATAAGCCTGTCACGTGATACCAATTTAGTAAGTGATGATAATGTAGTAATATAGATAACAATTGATGGGAAACTAAGATGCACAACATCAAATTCAAGGCTCATCTTTTAATGTCAGCAAAAGAAACATTAAAACTAATGACTACAGAACAAAATGAGAGTGTTTCCAGTAAAAAAGACGAAGTATGGTAAGTGATACCAAATATTTATAATCAAAACCTATGCCACTAAATAATGGTCAAGATAATTAACGTAAACAAAACTTATACACCGCCAAGCCTTATGACATGAATCTACAAACTTTATTATAAAGCTTAGAGCAATGACTCACCTCCGCACATTTTTTTGGCAGCACTAAACGACCAATTCGCCCAGCATCACTAGCACTCAACATTTTCTCAAACAAAGGAGTGATTAAAGGACTTGAACTTAAATACGGTTAAGCCTAACCAAAGAAATAATGTCATGACCAGTTTTTTATAATTAATACTAGTGGATGTTTTCCCCCAAAAAATTTATATTTAAATCAGAAAGTTACTGGGAGGTTGTTTGTAAGCCTCACTATAGCTGGATTTTAAGCAAATTACTGAGGCTTCGAGACGATGCGATGAGATTATTTTTCCCTGGTACTGATTTGAGCCTAATCAAATGTAAATGGATATGGGATAGTATTCGAATAAGCAGAGAGAAGGTGAGCTGGCACAAGATTATTTGGTTCCCTTCTCATATTCCTAAATTTTCCTTAATTGCGTGGATGGCTACCCTCGACAGGCTGCCAACTAAGGACAGGCTCGTTCGTTTTGGCTTGGTTATTGATGATGTGTGTATGGTATGTGGTTCTGGCATGGAATCACGTGATCACCTATTTGCAGACTGCCCCTATGCTAAGGATGATTGGAGTGCTGTTCTAAGGCTGTGTGGGATTTGTTGTGTGGCTTTCAGCTGGGATCAGCGTCTAAATTGGTTGATCGAGAACTTGAAGGGAAAAACCCTTCGCACTCGGATCCTTAAGCTTGCTTGGACCGGGTTCCTTTATCATATTTGGGAAGAACACAACCACAGGCAGTTCAGAGGTCTTTCAAGTTCAAGTGAGGTAATTGTAAATAGAATTAAGGAGGCGGTGAAAACCAAAATGTATAGCCTTTATACACAGAGTAGATGGTGGTAATAGATACTTGTACACAAATTGGGACCTGATCTAGTTTGAGGCAGGTTGTTTGTAGCAGCTAAGCTGTTTCTTTGGATGAAATATAATTACTTATCCAAAAAAAGAAGCTCGTTCCTTAAAAAGTTAATAAACTCTGCAAAATCAATTATTAATGATAACTGGCCTGGTATGTTCTGCAATTCAAAGTATCAAGAATGCCTTATAGAATCAAAAGGATACTCTTCAGATGTTTGCTGCAGGTCTGGATCAGTAAACCTAGGCCAATAACGATGAAATAGTTGATTTCTTCCGTGGCCATCAGGTCTAAGCCTCCCATTATGAATCAGAGTTTCACCCGATGCATCAAGCCCATTATGTAGATTACAATGAAATTGCTTGGCCAGAGGAGATTCAGAGTTCGATTGCAAATGCGTGCAAGGAAACCCAATTTGACCATGTGCTCCATCTGGAGATGTATAAGGTACAGCTAAGCCAAATGGTAAATTAGATGGCACCTCCCTCCGAGAAGGATGCTGAGAATTGGTTAAAGATGGACCAGACTGCTTCTCACAATTGATTCCTGGACAATAAATGGTTTTTAAGAGGTTCAGCATCCACTCTGCAGTTTTACTGACAATGTTTACAGAAGAAAATGTACATGCAAGCATGAGGGTAATGTAGACATCCACATCTTACATATGCAAGCATTAATGCTCATGGATATATGTTTCCTAGGACTACCATGACTGATACAGGGAAATGTTTTTCAGAACCTGCATTTCCATTCTCACGTATCCTGAACACCAAGCTTCAGGGACCCATTAATTAGCCTTTCAGAGAAGTCCTCAATTTTCTTCTTTCCCAGGCATGAAGAAGATAATCCGTTGGAGACATTTAGTCTGTCATTTCCTGTGGAAAAGTCAACTTCATAGGGAACCGTAAAATGCAACTCAGACTGGGGAATTGCAGAATTGAACAAACTGAGCACTTGCCGCCAAGGTACAGGACCCAAACCAGCTAGCTGACTCCAGCCCCTACCTTTTGCAGAATCATCTTTAAACTTTTCAGACAAAGAAGAGTGCACAAGCAAAGAAGGTGGCGACGAAGAATTTGAACCCTGAGATACAGTGTGCAATGAAGAGATTATAACATATTCTACAACCAAATGAATATTTCAACTAAGAAATAGTTCCCTCACAAACCCTAAACATAAAAGTAACATAAAAAATGATGTTTTCCGTTCATATATGATCACAAAGTAACTCTGAGAAGACCATGCGATTTCCATAGTGAACAAACTATCCAATCGAAAAGATGATGTTTCAACTATCGGATTGTTGCTCAACGAATCACATGATATTCTGAATAAGAATCGAGACATTAAAGTGTTCTACATCAACCGTGAAGCGAATTGAGTTGCTCATTCCCTGGCACAATGAGCTTTATCGAGATCCAATCCGTATTGGTTTTACAATGACAAACCCCAAAATTTTTAAGTCCGTTGTAATCATGGACGCTGTTGGAATATAATGAAATTCCTCTCTCAAAAAAATGATCAAAAAGTAAGAATAATGAAGATTATGCCCAATTTTTTAAAACTAACAATTACAGTCTAAAAGAGACACCAGAATACCATAGTAAAATCATCCATGCTCACCGTAACAACATTTTTCCTTCCACAAGCTATGCATTCTATTCCTCCAGCATCCAACAAAGTAAATGCATCAGCTGAAACAATGCACCCGCAATGCACCCGCTGCAAACCAAAAAAAACATGACTCGCAAGTAAAAGCACACATTCAATATCATAACACGGAATTATGAAAATAAAATAACGGTAATAAATGTGTACACTAAGTTACTAACCTTCCCACATGACTCGCAACTCCTCCAACCAGAAGCATTCAAGTGAAAAGTATCACAAAATCTTCCCTCTTGAAAAGCAGAACTAAAAATTACAGAGCTTAATTCAGATACAAACGTTATAGCAACAATTCACTTTTAAGACCTAACACTCAAACAAACAAAAAATGGCGAGTAGCAAGCATTTCGAACTTGTGATTCAAGTTAATAAAAAATCTCTAAATTAAACCACTTCTGCAACAAACATAATTCCATACTAAATTAAACCAAAAATATATATCTCCTAGAGACGAAGTCGATGGAGAGTGAAACTGACGCGCATCGATCGCAGAGCTCGGCGAACTCCCCCGTTTGTAGACGCCATCCTTTCCTCGATCTTTCCGGTTTCAGCTCTTTACAGTCAGAATTGAAGCAACTCTGAGAAGACGCAACTGCTGCCGAAGTGGAAGACATTATTTTCATTTCAAAACGCCATAGGTAAGTGCTAAGCTCTTTATCTTCATGAATATGAAACTTTCAAAAGAGAAAATGGTTAGGGGGCTGATCTGCAATACCGTGAGAAAGCAAAAGAGAAAGCACACTAGCAAAGAGGTTAAAGGATAGGGGTTTTGGCGGAGAGAATAATAATAATTAATTAACTAAAATTAATTAGAAAGGGATTCTATGTTTTTAAATAAATAAATATAGGCGGCGTTGTAATTGTTTTTGTATCTTCCGTTTTTGTCCTTATTATCGAGGTATGTTTTAGGGTAAGTCTATAAAAAAGATCAGGAATTATATTTTTGATTAGTATAATTTTTATTTTTTTACGGTTTAAATAAATGAAGGAGGGAAGATAATTTTTAATCATTTAAGCGACAGAATGTCCTAAAAAATAATTTAAAAAAGAATATACGGGACAAATGAGCATTTAAGTCATTTACATATTCTAAACTTCACTCTTTTATGAAATTTAATTATTTAAAAAAATGTTTTAGAAAGTTAATATTTATAAAAAAAATTAGATGTTTTTATTATAGGGATGAACATGATCCTTTGATGTATATCTTTTATTATTTTCTTTTTGTAAAATATTTATCGGTACAGAAGTGTTGCCTTTGTAATTTATTTTCTAAAAAATTTAAAAAAAAACTTAATTCTTGTTTAATAAATTAAAAAAATAATTGTTGAAAAATTAAAACTTGATGGAGTTAATTTTAAAATATATTTGATAATTTACTTAAAATCAACATAGTTAGATTGTTTGATAAATGTACAATTTAAAAGATAAAGTACATAACGTGGATTCTTTTTATCTATATATTTTTACATTATTTTCATTTTCTTTACTAATGATTCCATTTTAAACCAATAAAATGATAACACTTTAATTCAAAATCCTCGTAAGGGATTCATGTACTTAATCACTAACTACTCCAGAAAAATGTATTAATATTTGACCAGAACTTCAATTCTCATCTTATGATTCTTATCCGTTGTTTGTTGTTATATTTAAGGGTAAATTATACATTTAGTATTTAAACTATTAGTTTCGATCTGTTTTAGTACATAGTCTTTCAATTTTTTCAAAACCATATATAGAGTTTAGTTTTTATTTCATTTTAGTATCCTGTTCAGAATTTAACGTTAAGTTTTTTTAAAAAAAATAAAAGTTTAGATACTAAAACGGACCAAAATTAATAGTTTAGGTACTAAACGTATTAAGTTTTTAACAGTAGCGTATTAAAACGAAACAAAAACTAAACGTTAGGTATGGTTTTGAAAAAAAATAAAAGTTTAAGTACTAAAACGGATAGAGCACTAAAACGGATAGTTTAGATATAAATGTGTAGTTTATCGTTTGATATTTTTAATTAAACTAGAATGAATATCAAATGAATTACACTGCAATGTATTTAGCTTTACTTCAAAGAAAATTAAAACCTAAACAGGATTGTTTGAAAGTGTTTCTAGAAAGATTCAGTAATGTATTACATCAAGTCATCAACCCTCTGCCAACTAATACTTCCACACTTGACATAATATCATTTGTTTCCATTTCCATCCCCTTACTTTGTTTATTAATTAAGCCATTTTCCGATCAAAACAAATAAAAAATCTCATTTGTTTTGTCATATATGCAATATATACAAATATTTTATGGTAAATTATGCGGTCAGTACATAAACTATCAGTTTTGATCTATTTTAATACCTAAACTTTCAAAAAAATCAAAATCTTAGCTAAAATTTAGTTTTTTTCTTCGTTTTAGTACATCGCTTTTAAAAACTTAGAGGACGATTTGCAAGTGACACATTTTTTATGGGTAAATTGCATCATTCATCACTCAACTATCTTCTCACTCCTATTTTTTCACTAAAGTTTAAAGTTTTTTAGTTTAACTACTTAACTTTCAAATTACTCCTAAATTAATCACTCTAACTTTCAATTTTATTATTTTATTTGTAATTTTATATTAATAAAATAATAAAAAATGTCATGTCATAAAAATTATTAATAAAATAAATTAGAGTGATTAAAATAGGAACAATTTGAAAGTTTAATAGTTAAATTGAAATTTTTTAAACTTTAGTACCAAAATAGGAGTGAGAAAATAGTTGAGGGATGAATGATGTAATTTATCTATAAAAATTACAGTATGTTAAGTTTTTAACTACGATGTACTAAAATGAAATAAAAACTAAACGTTAGGTATGATTTTTAAAAACTTAAAAGCTTAGGTATTAAAATAAATTAAAACTGATAGTTTAGATACTAAACTCGTAATTTACCTAAAATTTTATATAAATCCGATAATATTAAACATAATATAATAATGCTAAAAAATTAAAAAAATATATCATATCATAATATGAATATTTAAAAAAATTACGTGAAGGAGTTGCTAGTATGAAAATGTCAGTCTATTGCTAAATAGGGTTGTAAATAAGACAAGGTAGATTGTGAGCTACTCGAAATTGATTCGGTCAAAGCTTGATAAACACTTGACTCGAGTTCTTAACGAGCCAAAACAAGATACATAATACTCGACTCGAAAATCTCGTTAGCATCTCGAAAATATAATATATTAAGATTTTATTTATAAAAAATAAATTATTAATAATATTAACATTTATGTATTGATTTTTTTAAAATGTAGTATAAGATTTTCATATATTTAATGTTCATATTCAAGTTTGAGGCTTCAATCGAGTTAAGTTTAGTATATTTTTTTCATTTCGAACTTTTACGAGCTTCAATTCATGGTTTTAAATTCGAGTCGAGTTTAAAAATTTTAAACTCTCAAATTTTCGAATCGATTCGAACTCTATTTTAAAATTATCAAATCTAATCTAACTCTATAATACTCGAACTCGAGTCTACTTATTTACGGCCCTACTACCAACTATTGGTGCAAGAGAACTATCCATGAGTGGAAAATGCATCAAATGAGTGGTCAGTTGAAATTTTGACTTTTGAGGGTTTTTCTTGTCCGTTCAATGGTCTAACATGAAAGGTTAGATATTTAAAATAGGATGAATAAAATAATAAAGGATAAAGTACATGAGAGATCATAAAATTATGTCCGAGTGATTGTTTTAGTTATTAAATTTTCAAAAATACAAAAATAGTCATTAAATTTATTGAATTGTTATAAAAAGTATATAAAATCAATAAAATCTAATGAACATTTTGTAGTAATTTAATAAATTTAAAAATTATTTTATAATTTTTGAAAGTCTAATAACCAAACTAATCCTTTAAGCAGGGCCGGTCCAATGAGTTTTAATTCCCTAGGCGATATAATAATTTTATGTCCCTATATTTATACCGTATAATAGACAAAACATAAATAATTTTTTTAAAACAAAAATGTATTAGAAATTATAGTCAAACAATATCAATACAAATATAAACCAAAACCTACAAGGCTACAAATATCACCTAAAACGATGCCTTCGTGCACTAGAAGCATAAATTTTTTAAAACAAAAATGTAATAGAAACACTATACGGCATACAGTTCCATGGCTTCAGCCCAAATCATACACAAAAAGAAGAGTATTTGCAGTCAATATCTCCACTTACCAGAAGCATTTTGGTTGAATGATGTTAGCTTAATATAACCGATTCTGGGGTAGCTCTTTTCTGAACCAGGAACCTCGCATAGCCTCGACTTTGCAGGGTTCAGTGAAACTTTCGCTCGCCTAGAAAAGTGTAGTCGCCAATGGGTCAATCTTAAATCTTCCACGAAATTGGTACAAAATAGAACAAGAAGAAAAGAACATGTAAAATATTTTGTCCTTAATTACAAGGAGCAGAAGGGGATAACTAGGAATAAAAATGACAAAATCAATATTCCCATTTTCCACCTCACTAAATTTGGAAAGTATAATAATAGAACTGACACACATTTTAGGATGCTGAATCAAAGAACATCAGTAAAATTTTGGATATGGTTTCTAATATATCGAGTTCAAATGCATCATAAGGTATTCGAATGAAACACTTACGTGAGAGCTAAGTGCTTCATTATAGGCCCACTTTGAATTGTTAATTCCACTGAACTTGCTTCTGGTCCTTTGTAGTTTAGTCAAAAAGTAGAGCATAATATTAATATCTAAAAAAGAACGGGCAAATCGAGACACAAATACATACAAAGAAAAATGGAAGGAAATATCTCTAAGACAGCCGCATAAAGATTTCTTCAATACGAAAATCTAGATGAAAGTTGATTACGTTTCAACCGAAGAGAGCAACACACTTACTGCAATCTCTCTGCAGCATAATAGATGCCCATGTTTTCTGTGCTTGTATTATCTATTTGCAAGATAATATCCCCAGACGAAATGCCAGCCTGATTTGCAGGTCCCCCAGGAGCAGCTGAAATAACAACGAGCCCGGCTTGTGATCATTCGGATCCAGTTGGGTAACCTATCGATAGCCCTACACGGTGTAGGCTACAACTGTTAGAGACCCTTGAGTTCCAGACTGCCTTCAGAGAAAATATAAGATATTTTACAGAAACTGATGCCCCCCTCCCAAAAAAAATATGATGCCCTGGGCTAAGGCCCATATGATACATGTATTCATGTATTGGGTCGGCCGGCCTTTAAGTATAGTTCAGTGATCTTTGATGTACTTTACCCAATAATAAAAGAGGTTTATCTAACATATTGGTAATTGAAGTTGGTACATATTTTTTTCAAATGATACCTAAACTCCAATAAAAACAACAAATCAAAAATTATGTTTATGTGTCATTTGTGGTCAAATTATTGATATCATTAAACATTAAGTACATCCCATAATTTAATTGATCGTTGAAATGACTATAAATTCATATGTTAATTTGAGACAAAAAAAATTAATACAAATTTAGAAAAGTTACAATTTAAGACATCAATGGGTATAATAAACCAAACCCAAAAGCCAAGAAGGAAAAAGGGGTGTCTAGGAAGTAAGAACCGTGGAATCGGGAATGGTGAAAAGGTACAAAACGGTTCAAACTCTTTGAAACCGTGTTTCATGTCTTAATACAGTGATTAGAATAAAATCAATGGAATCGGATACCAAACACTGTGATCAAGATTTAACCATCTTTTAAGAGTAATGTTCGTGGCCATTTCCTTACAAGACAGACAACGACTCCGTTTTCTGATTAGATTTTGCTAACTCCACTATTCTCATCTCTGGAATTGCACGTTCCCAACTCACCTTATGCTTCCATGCATCACTCTTTGTTGCTCTCTCGGTTTGTCTTGACTAATTCAGAACGATTTGTGTCATGCACCTGGTTTTGGTGGATTAGTCTTTCAATGGGGATTTTTTGTACCCACAAGAACTCGAACTCAAGGTCTGCTTAAGTAATATCAAGTTGCTTAACACTTGAACCAATATTGTTGATAAAATTATTGTACTTATATTGATTGTGGTTGTCGACCATTAAACATTGGAAGGAGCAAGTATATTTATTTGTTCGAATTAAAAATTAAAATTTTGCTTGATGTTTTTTATAATTTGATTCTATATTCTTACAATATTACTGTTATGTCTAAAATGACGGTTGTTATACCAAAAGTAATGACATATATTTTATTAACGTGTAAATTTATTATGGGTTGAACATAATTGATTCAATCCTTATTATGGGTTGAACAGAATTCGACGTTAAATGAAATTAAATTTCAAATAAGCATAATAGAGGGACTAAACTAGAATTAGACCTAAAATATACCAGACGATTCGTATATAAATCCCAAGTGCGCTCTTCGCTTGAAGAACCCGCAGCAAATCAAACTTACTCTCTCTCTCTCTCTCTCTCTCTCTCTCTCTCTTCGCGGTCTCTACTTATTTGTTGTTGATGGAAGAAGATGAGAATTGTGATGGAAATGGGAATGAAGAGGACCATTGGAAATCGATTGAAATTGCGCCCATGACGTGTTCTTCACCAACGATTTCAAACCTTCCATTAATTTCCTCGAATGATCCATTCTTCTCCTGCATTATCACTCTCTACATTCTAATCCTCCTTTACTTCCCTCAAAGCTTTTCCCTCAAAATCCTTTTCGTTTTAACTCCTCTTTTGCTTTCCCTCCTCCGTTCCAATGCCGTCCAAAGGACCCGATCGGGCACAGAAAGTAAGGGAATCGTCAACGAAGTTGAAAAAACGGAGTTCTCGCAGCAAGAGCTTAAATGGGTCGGGCTTAAAAGCGAACCGGAGGTTTCCGAGTTTCGATGAGTTTTTTGTTGAATCGGACGTCGGAGCTCCGTTGGAGGTGATATTCGAAGGGTTCGAAGGGGAAGAAGAAGGGGATGATTACCCCGATTCGGCCCGTGTTATTGAGAGGCATCCTTCGCTGTCGTTGTACTACCCGGAGTCGGACTCGGATAGTTCTTCGTCGTTGGAGATGGATTTCCCGGTGACCGGGGAATGGATTTCGCCGGAGAAGTTGTGTTACCAATGGGAGGAGGAAGACAGAGATGAAGGGATGATTGAGATAGATTTGGATTTTCGTGAAGAAGAAGATAATTTGATTGAGATTGATATTTCTTAAGCATTAATTTTAGCTAAGATTGGATTTATTTTAATTAAGAGTTAATGGTATTATATGTTCTCAAACTATAAACTGGTCCCTAAGCTTTTAAATATTCTAATTTCACTCTAAATTGGTCCAAATTTTTTTTAACATTTCAAAATAATCCCCAAACTAGGTTCCTCATCCTATGTTAGTCCCCAAAGTTTTGGATGTTCTAATTTTATCCTCGAACTTTTGAAAGATTTAGGGAGACATTATTGAAATTTTCAAAAGCATGGGATCTATTTAGAATGATGATCATACTTTGGGAATTAATCTGAAATGCTCAGAAGTTTGAGGATTAGTTTAAAATAAGAGTTGTAGTTTGGGGATGAAATTAAATTGTTTAAAAGATTAAGGATCAATTTAAAAAGGTCTTAGTTTGAAAATGTATATGACAATTAGTTTTTGTGAGGGATTTGTACTTATATTATATACGTTGTGCTATTGTATATTATTTTATGTTATTTTAATTATGAAAAATATATTTATTAAATTTTGGATCTTCTAATTTTATTCTCAAAGTGTTGATTTGATTTTTTTTAAATATAAAGCTATAAAATAGTAAAAAAATAATGAGACAAATTTATTAATGTCTTGCATGATCAAAGAAGATATTAAAAACTGACAATTTTAACATCAAAATAACACAGAGATAAAATTTTAAAATTTTCATGATTTTGAAAGAAAAAAAAATGAAACTGCATATTCTCACGTATATGCTCCTATAAGAAAGAATTACAATTTTCGCTTTGATTTTGGTTAAAATCTTGTTTAGAGCCTCCATGGAATGCTGATTGCTCAGGTAGGTCCCCAGCAACTCAAGTACATCACAGTCCTAAGAGACTCTTCTGCATGCTTCAGCTTCTGGTTCTTTGCAGTTTTTGAAACCCCACTCTTTATACTACTGCAGAAACCACTTGCTTGCTTCGACGACGAAGAAGAAGATGAAGAAAGCCCAGACCCAGTGAACGATCTCAGACAAGATTCACACTTCGAAGCCTTGTCTTCCATTGCACGTTATCTTTTCTTTTCGAAGTATTTAGGGAGATATATATTTTGCGAAAAACTACTTGACTCGGGCCATGCTTTTAAGGAACCAAACATGGTGGCTTCAAATGGACGTTTTAACCAGAGGAAGAAGCTAAGAAGAACACGTGAAGATTCCCAGATGATTGGATAGAAAGGACAAAACCCGTTGTCTACGTTTTGAGTTTGAAAGTTTCTCTCGTGCTTGAATTTCTTTGGATTTTCAGATAGTTTAAGCTTTCTGGGCAACTTGTTTGGCGTTGATACTTCGGTGATGATGTTGACTTTGAAACATGGTTTGATTTAGTCAGGGATAATGACGTAAGGTTTCAAACAACCAAGAATTTGATGCTATAGTCAAGGTCAAATTACGTTGTAGTCCCTCTAAAATGTTGATATGTATTTTTGGGTAAATAATATTTTGGTACCTGAACTTGGCTTCATGGTGCAGTTTGATACTTAAAACTTTTTTTGGGGTCTAATTAGGTACCTAAACTTGGCTTTTAGGTTCAAATTGATACCTAAACTTGGATTCATGATTCAGACGAGTTCAAATAAATCATTTATCATGCGAAAAATTTAGACCAAAAAGTGAAGTTCGAGTACCAATTTGAATAGATAAGTCTTCCAAAATATATATTTACGTTGTTTTCTTTCCTTAAAAGACCTCACTTTTAACTTAAATGATCAATGTTTAGCATGATGAATCTGAACGTAATAGAATTTGAATCAGAAATATAAAAATAAAAGGATCAAATTATGTCAATTTTGAGCCTATAGATCAAATCCTAACTTGTTCATAGTATAGGGATCAAAATCATAATTTGACCAAGGATCAACTAACAGACTTTTACAACAAATATAGTCTTCCCATTTAGAATCAAAGCATAAGGAAGGTTGAAGTTTCTTAATCAAAGTAGTAGAAAATTACAAAAAGGTTTTAAGGAAAGCCCATTAATTTTTCCCAGAAATTAGTCGTAAAGTTATATGGAAATTGAAAAGTTTTGAGTTGTAACCTATAGGAGCTGATGTAAGCAGGGTTTTAAATAGTGATAAGCACCCGCTAATAGTAGTAGCGGTGTCCTCCACGACTGTATTTGCACAATCGCGATATTTGCAATCACTGTTATAGAATTTTTTTCATGTCTGCAATGTCGTGATCGAAAAAGCGACCACTGCAATTCGAATCTCCGGCTGTAAGAACACATACGTAAGTTGACCGTGTTTTTGATATGAGGAAGGAGACGATCAACTGCAACTACAAAACGACCAACAAAAGCTCCGATTCGTCTCCCCGACGAAACCGGCAATGGGAGAATCGAATGGACGAGGTGAGTTCTGCTGCATGGGAGATGATTCAACCTTGAAGGATGGTACTTCTTCAAACAAACAAGCAAAAAACATCATAGGAAAAATCTATGTTTGTCCTAAAAGCAAGCTAATTAATGCAGTAATCTGTCCCTCAGAAGAAAGTAAAAGTCACATTAGGGAACTTATTTCACTCGTAGTAAGATATGATTAAATAAAATGTGGTAAAGCTTCATGGTATCTATGGATTCAACGTATTGACTGGTGGAATTGGATGTGGGAAATAAAAGAATATGCTCAATCTTTCATTAACAATAATTTGCAAGTCCAACGATTCTTGGACTGAAATCTAATTAAACACCAAACTGTTTTGAGCTCCATTTGTTGGTGTGTGGTCTTGGATGATCTGGAATGAGTTGCTTAGCTGGCTTCTCACGTGTGATTAATAACTGTTAGGTTGTTGAGAGCTGGTTACAAACTGTTAAAGCTTCTAGAGTTGCAATAGAACTCACCGATTGTATCAATGAACTTCTCTATGATTGTGAGATGTATGATAAGTGAAATAGATGCAGTTTAAGCAACTTGTTTCTTGCTTCCTTAATCTTGGTTCTTTACAATAACTGTTGCTTCCTTAACTAAATATAAGAAACCATTTCAGTTGGTTGTTTATGATGTTTGGGGTCCAACACCAATTATTTCTGCTGATGGGTTTTCATACTATCTATCTTTCATAGATGTTTACAGTCGACATACTTGGATTTATCTTCTTAAGAGGAAGTCTGAAGTGATGCATTGTTTTCTAAACTTCTATAAGATGGTTGAAGTTCATTTTGGTTCTAAAATTAAAATTTTTCAGACTGATGGAGGTGGAGAGTATCAAGCACTTAAAGATTGGTCCCTTGCAAATGGTGTTCAACAAAGAATTTCATGTCCAAGTATGTCTGAACAGAATGGAAAAGCGAAGAGGAAACACATACATATTGTTGAAATGAGATTAGCATTGTTAGCTGAAGTTGCGTTGCCATTGAAATTCTGGAGTCATGCATTTATCTTAAGACTAAATTAACAGGAAATAAAAAAAACATGTTCAAATTGAAGAATATAAATAAATATCTACAACTAACAAAGGACCAAAATATAAGTCAACCAGAAATTGAAGCACGAACCATAAATATTAACAAATACAATAATGAACTAATTAGGGCCAAAATACAAAGAAATAAAATACTAAGCTCAAAATAAGAAACTTGATAATATAGAGTAAATGTTGAAAATTATTATTAAATATAAATACATTTTAAATAAATATATACATATGGTGCATACACATAAAATACATAAGAATATAAGACATACACATATATTAAAATATAAGGACCAAAATGCACCAAATAAAATATAGTACCAAATCAGAAATAAATAGTGACTAAAATGCATAAATTTAAATTATCACATTAAATTCATAAATAAATAAAGATAACATAATTAATTAATGACTAAGCTGAAATAAATAAAAGAAAAGTGAGTAATTGCTAATAAATCATAACTGAAACGATGATCAAATTAAACATAAAATGCAATAGGATGTCAAAATCATAATAACTAAACAACACAGTCACCTAATGGCTAAAATATAAAAACACAACAAAGTTCAGATGACCTAAATGGTGATTTGACCCTGAAAATTAGTGACCAAAATAAAAACATGAGCTTAAATATGGGGACCTATGGAGAATTAATCCAAAAACCTAAGTACTAACCTAATATATGCCATCTAAACCTAAACTAAACAGAAAAAAAAAACCAAACTCCTTTGCTCTAGGAATGGGCATGGCGCCTGAACCCGATTGATTCTGATCCGACATGATTTGATCGGGTCGGATTTTTAAAAAAAATTCAAGTTCAGGTCTAGTTGGGTCGGACTTTTTTAAGTGTGATATCGGATTCGGATTTAGGGTGAAAAATACCCGACCCGATCCGAAAAATATATATAATCTTACCTTATATATTTAAGAATAATTACAATAATACCCTATATATTATTTTTTTCAATTAAATTATTATTTTTATTAAATAAAAATAATTTTTTTATTATTTCGAATCGGATAAAATTGAATTTTTAAGCCATATATATTTGGGTTGGGTCGGGTGTATCAAAAATCCGACCCAACTCAACCCATGCCCATCCCTACTCTGCTCCCTCACTCACATGCGGCCGCTCACCCAAAGAAGACCAAGGGGTCTTCAACGGTTGGCCATCGACTGCACGCTTCGACGGTGGCTCACTCACGCTCCGACCAGCGACCCTGCTCTGGCGAGGCCCTATTCGGCTAAGGTAAATATTATCTTCCCTTCCCTCCTTTTATTTCGAAAAAAATAATCCCAAGAAAGAGAGAAAGTTGCTGAAAAATGGAAGATGAAGAGATACATTTGAGAAAATAAATTATTTGCTTTCCTTTCTGTTACAAAAATGTCCTCTTATTTGCAAAGAGAAGAGAAAAAATTTGGTGGGGGGGGGGAGAAATCAGGGAACCCCTTTTACACTGATTTTTTTGGGGTTTTATAACCCAAATTTACATGTTGGTTGGAGTGTTGGATTTGGTGCTACAGTTGAGTTGGTGGTGACAGGCTGAGCTCGGGATGGTGTTGCAACAGGCATATACGTGGGGTGAAAAATTGGTAATTACAATTTGAATAATTAAACGTACTCATAATAAGATTTAAATATACATGTTGCTCATCTATTTGAGTAAAGTAAGAACAGATATCTAAAAACAACAAACAAATTCTCTATAAATAGAAACACAAGGACCGAGAAAATTAAGGGCATCCTCAAAAAATCTGCATAAAATCCCCCATCTGCTGCTCATTGTTTCACACCACATTCCATTTTCACGTTTAAAACACTTAGAAAATGCAGCCCAAGGCGGGAGCGATGATGATGATTCTCTTGGCCTTGGCAATGGTGGCCGAATGCAGCAAATTTAACCAAGGCAGCTGGGGCTCCTGTCATTCGGGTGGCAACGGCAGCACGAGTTCTTGCAGCGAGGGACACCGTGAGCTTGAAGACGTTTCAATGGAGTCCGAGATGAATTTACGGGAACTTGCAACCAAAAGAAAGGCCATTTCGTATGAAGCACTCAAGCAAAACGCACTCCCCTGCAACCAACGGGGACGCTCTTACTACGCATGTGTAGGCGGAGGACCTGTTAACCCTTACACCCGTAGTTGTCTTATTGCCACCGGTTGCAGAAGGATCGTTGATTGAGCACAACATTTCGAATCAATCAAATTTCAATGTGGACTTTCACTGCTTCCATGGAACTCATTACACTTTGGTGTTTAGATTTCGGTCCAGCCCCATGCATCATTGAATTTACACATTCTTGTTCATTAAATATCAACCTTATGCCTTTTTACCCCTCTTTTTCAACATGAACCATTCGTCTTTATATATCATGAGTCTTATTTTTACAATGGGTAAATGCAAGACATTTAAAAAAACACACATGTATTGTTCTATGATGGCTAAATTTGCAGTGAATAAATCTAAGGGGTAATGTTTTTAAGCTACGAAGAGTATCATAAAATGAGGCTTTTGTCGTCATTAATGAGAAAAGTTGGGAGAATGATGACTTCCCATCCCCGATGTTCCGCCAACAAACCCTCTATGGTAACTTTCTAATCATTCCAATGTTCACCTTTTTTTTTTTAAATCCATCCAACCCAAGTGATTTTTTAAAAGTTTTAGATTTAAACAACATTTGCAGGTATGAAATTAGGAAAATTTTGAACATATATTATTTTATAATCTATTTAAAAAATATTTTCTTTTTACGTGTTACTATTCCATAGGTAGAATAGAATTAAGATTTGGGCTAATATTTAAACTAATAAGATCCTAAAATACTATTTTATCAAAACATCTGAGATGTTATATCTCATTTTATTCGACAGATGACTTTGTCCCTATCGAGAGGGATGAACTAAGAGGTGTTTTTTCATTAAATATTTTGCACACTTAAAATTTTGTAATTTTATATCTTCTCATTTTTAGTACGACATCATAATTTTTTTGGGGGGTATAAATGCACGTTTTAAGTCATTTGCAATGCAATGCTTGTACAAGAGAACAACTCAATCCAAACCTATACATTCGTACTCCGAATTGTGCAATTATCCCTCCTCGACTGCCCCTATCTTTTACTTTTCATGCCCTAACACCTTCAACCTAACCAGTTTTATATCTTTTACTTTTCATGCCCTATCTATCACAAGTCTTACCCTTGTTCAAGCATAAAAGACAAGCATCCTCAATATTCAAATCGAAGAGTATTAGGCAACACCTTGTCGACGGTCTATCTAAAATCACCATTCAAGTAATGAATGAATTATTTGATATGGGGTTCAACCTATCTCAAGACACCCCATTCAAATAGTCTTTCAAATATCTAAAATGGAAACCGATGCCTTCGTTCTCAAATCGAGTAAGCTTACCCACACCCTATCCACCTCTCGATGATCTCCACTACTGTGAGGAAAAAAAAAACATCATACAATACATATCTATGAATACAAACAATCCAAATTGATCCATCATTAAGTAGGATCTTTTTAATTATAAAAACATCATCTTTTTTATCAACTAAAAGTTCACATGAAATAAATTATATTGTACTCGAAGCAGGTCATATCCTTAAAGTTATCTTGTTATTTTTTTTCCTATTTATGAGACTCGATACATTTATTAAAATGCATAAAAATTAATTTAATATAAAAGAGAGTAAGCATATTTGGTTGATTGATCAAATTGCTCATCTTTATTTATCATGTTTGTTTAGGTCACGTTCTAGACTTAGTAGGAGCTCGTCTCTTCTTTTCTCTAAAATCCTCTTTCCCCTCCTCTCCAAATAAGATTGGGATTAAATTTAAAATTTATCCAAAAAAATCAATATGAAAAATATTAATTACAATAATACCATCTAATGATATTATTTGTTTGGATATATTAAAATTATTATGGTATTCGAGAAACTGAACTAAAATAATATCAATGTCCAAAATAGTATTAGAATTTAAAACATAATTAAACCATGTAACTTTAACAAAACGGAAAGTTGAAAGTGAAACGTCTTTAATGCCCTTTCGTAACCTTGAAGTCCTCTTTTCGAAATTTCAAGACAAATGGATGGGCATTGTCGTCATTTCCTTCAGTCATAAACAACTACCTTCATAAGCTCTCTCCGTCTCAACCCTCTTTTAAAAGCTCTCTTTGGAGGTGAAGTTTGGTTGGTGCAACTCGATGGCGACTCAGCTCCCGGACGATTTCAAGTGCCCGATATCACTTGAGCAAATGTCCGACCCGGTTATTCTCTCATCGGGTCATACCTTCGACCGAGCTTCAATCCAACGGTGGCTGGATTCCGGCCACCGTACTTGTCCAATTACCAAGCTTCCTTTGCCCGAACACCCGTGTCTTATCCCTAACCATGCCCTTCGTTCCTTGATTTCCAATTATACCCTCGCTACCCCTTCAAAACCGCGACCTTGCTCTCAATTCCATACCCTCGTTTCCGCTCTGACGTCCCCTTCATCTGCTATTGGAACCAAGCTCGACTCGCTCACTCATCTCGCTAGACTCACCAAGCGTGACTTGTCACTCCGCCGTAAACTCACTGAGTCTGGAGCAGTCCCTTCTGTTCTCAAGTTTATCGACTCGGATGATCCGATTTTGCAAGAAAAGGCACTGTCTTTGCTCCTTAATCTCAGCCTAGATGATGATAACAAAGTGGGTCTAGCTGCGGAAGGCGTGATAAACCGGGTTGTCAAAATATTAAGTGTTGGGTCACCCGATTGTAGAGCCATAGCTGCAACGGTGATAACTAGCTTAGCTGTGGTTGAAGTCAATAAAGCGACAATCGGTGAATACCCGGATGCGATTCGGGGATTGGTCCGTCTTCTAATTGCAGGGAAAGGAAGGGAAAAGAAAGAGGCAGCAACGGCTCTGTATGCAATTTGTTCATACGCCGATAACCGAAGAAGAGCCATCGACTGCGGTGCTGTGCCGATACTAATCGGTTTACTGGATTCAGGGCTGGAAAGGGCTATTGAAGTGTTGGGATTATTGGTGAAATGCAAAGAAGGAAGAGAAGAGATGAAGAAAGTTAATGGGTGTGTTAAGGTTTTGGTCGAGGTTGTAAGGAATGGGAGCTCAAGGGGAGTTCAATATGGGTTATTTACTTTGAATTGTTTGTGTAATTATAGTGAAAGCTCTTGTTTTGAAGCAAAAAATGAAGGGGTTTTGGAGATTTGTATGGGCTTAGTGGAGGAAGAGAATGAGAAGATTAAGCGGTACATTTGGAGTTTGATTCAGACTCTGAGAGGAAATCATGGTATTGATTGAGTGAATGTATTAAAGTTGGCAATGGAGGTGAGTTGTTCTTGTTTAGATTCCTGCTTTCTTATGGGATGTTTAGAAGGTGGGGATAGTTTTCTTGTACAAAAAGATTAGAAATTTGTATAGTTTTCTTGTGTTTAAAGTATTTCTATTGAACTCTTTGATATCATGCCAAAAGATTTTGGAAATAGAAAATGAAATGTCTCACTCAGTATGAAAATTGAATAATGAGTTTCATTTCCGGTTTTGGTTTGTGATTGTTCGCCGTTTCGATCAATTTCCCATTCTGCTTTAGCCTCGTTTAGTTGCGTTGTGTTGCATATTGTAAACATTTGGATTTGAAATAAACTTGTAATGCATGTCCTTGTACTTGTTTATTCATTTACAGATGCTGTAATTGCTTACTTGAATACAAATTTCGCCTCGTCTCGGTGTTGACAAACAAGTATGCTGGCTTAACCGGTCTGCTGTTTCTTGTGTCGTTATAACATAGCAGGAGAGTCGTAGCTCGAGACTTTTCTTGGCGGTGTATGAAGAAAAGGGGATGCTTTATTTGTTTCTAGGATAAATAGAAAGGATTTGCCATGTTCATAACTGTTATTTGTAGGAAGGAGCCATGAATGCCGAGATAACCAACAGATGTTGTCCTTAGTGTATGATCATTTTATGATGGCTAACACAGTCCCTAACTTGGCCAGACATGGCTGAAAACATCGGAGAAGGTATATTCTGGTGAAGTTTCATCTCCGGTTTGTGGATGTTCTCTTAATAGCTTGTATAAATTTGCAACGGCCGTGGTGGTTCCTTTGAAACGGTTCTCCCTTGTATTGGAATTTGCTAACTTCTTGCACATCTAATGTTCGGGATAAAAAAAACGAGTCAAATTGATTACACGATTCAATCAAATTGAGTTTCTCGTTCGAAATATAAGTTGTTTCTCAACGAAGCTGTTAACTCGGGGAAGTCCACAGCTGGAAACAGAAGGTTAAGTATTTGGGAAGCAAAGCTTTGAAATTGAAGCACAATAATGTTGTGAGGACAAAGATTTAATTAATGTCCACACATCATGGATGTTGGGAACACTGATTGGTCGGAATCATTGCATAAAATTTGAGTTACTATTTGATGATGTATGATTGGGGGAGTTATGTTGAAGCTAAGGATGGCATGCGTGTTAAAGTTAAAAAGGTGAATTTGTGTATATAAAGAAGGCCATCACATCACATCGTTATGGAAATGTCCACTGTAAGAATCAATGTTTATCCTTTTTACATTTTCTGATATTTGGTTTTATATATTTTTATTTAAAATAATACTAATAAAGATTAAACATCAACATAACATCTACATTTTTTTTTCAAAATTAGATATTTCTTCTGCGTCACACGAGTAAAGATGCATAAATGTTCAATATTTTATTACAAACGGTATTGAACATACAAACAAAAATATATTTTCCATCTAAGAATCAACGATGGAAATTCAGTATACAAGCTTAAGATGGAAAATGAATCATTCTAGCTATTTGACTTCAACTTATTTCACAAATACTATATACCTCCATTCTTTTTCCAAGCTGGAAATGGAAATCTGTATGATTCAGTGTTCATCAAGACAAGGAATTCAGCTTTTTCTCCAGCATTTTGGCCCTTCTAAGTGCATCCAAAGCCTCAGCTTGTTTCCCTGACCTTTTCAAGTTCAATGCCTTGACCTTTTCTGCCTTAATCCTCTCTTCCAACTGGACTCTCTCATGTTGCTTAACATTGTCGGTTTTAGCAGCATTGGGTTTTACGGGCAGTGGTCTTTTAGGGTTATGTTCCACGACACCAGAATCTTCCAATCCAATAGCTTTCAGGGCAGACAAAAGTTGAGGATCGAGAAGATCCTCGACAACTACATCGTCTGCTTTTCCTGCCCCAGTGTTTGTTAAATCGTTACCTGCCAACTCTTCCAACTGGGCCTCAATAGACTTGGCTATTTCAAATTCAGCTTCTGCTTCTTGAATCCTACCTTCTCTTCGAAGCTTCAAAGCCTGCCGCTTATGACCAAGGGATTCCTGTTGCAGCTTGAAGCGATCACGCCCAGACAGCGGTTTTGGAGCCACACTTGATGCACCCTTTTCCTTGGTTACATGAGAGGGACCAGTGGATGCAGATATTGACCCATCATTTGTGCCGGATTTAGGTGGAGTGCCTGATTTTGGGGGAGTACCATCTTCTGTTAGGCTTTTCTCCAACAGCTTTGCTTGCTGAAGTTCTTCTCGAGCTTCTGCCAATTTTCCATCTCTCTTCAAAGCAAGTGCCTTCTTCTTATGAGATAAAACTGCTTGCCTAAGTGAATCTTGGTTGTTCTGGGAAGTAAATGCCTCCTGACTCAAACTCACATCAAGCATATGCGCCACAGGCTCTCCATTTACTGGTCTACTTTTTCCAACGGTATCTTCATCCTTTGTTCTAAGATTTTGGGAAGATGATGGAGCATCGGTTTTAGCAAGAGAAGAGAAGTTGGATCCAAAATCACCTTTCACCTCATCTTTCAAAATCCCTTGCCTCTCATTGTTGGCAAGTGATTCAAAGTTCTGAGGTTTACTGTCTCTGGACACATCAAGCACAAACTCTCCTTTAGGAGGTTCCAATTCTGCAATTTCTGCTTCCAATACCTTTGCCTTTTGCAACAAGTCCTCAGCCTCTTCAGCTTGCCCTTTTCGTCTAAGGGCAAGAGCCCTTCTTTTCAAATCTAGAAGTTCTCTTTCAATTTCCCTTTTACTTCTTGGTGGTGAAGCCGAAATGTGAAAAGAGGGTTGCGTGACAGATGGACTGCTAGAATGTAAAGACTCAGTGGCAAGATGTTTAGAGTGCTTTTCTTGCATCGTTACCGGTTCCATTTCATCATCTTTCCAACCCAGATTCTTTAGAATTGAGAGCATAGCAGGATCAGTCATATCATTCTCAGTGACATTTTCATCAACTTCTTCCACAACACCTTTAAGGGGAGCTACAGTGGATTTTTCGTTTGGCCACTTCGACTCAACCACTTCCTTTGGTGCTTCCATTTCTGCCAAATCAGCCTCTAATGCTTTAGCTGCTTCCAGCACTTCCTCTGCTTCATCAGTATTTCCTTGGCGCCGAAGTGAAAGAGCTTTCCTTTTCAGGCCTAATAGTTCTCTCTGTATTTCAGCTTTAGTTATTCTTGATGCCTTAGCTGGGATCTTAGGAGCGGATTGAATAAAAGAAGATTCAATAACTTTTTCAGAATCACTTTGTGTAGAATGTTTTGGCAAAGAGGTTGAAAGCTCATCATTTTCATTCCAACCTAAGTTCCTTAGTACTGAAAGATAAGTCGGATCATGCATGTCTTGATCAGTAACATCATCTCCTTCAACTGGCAGAGTTACTGACATACTAGGGTGCTCGCCTTTCGAATCCTTCACGCTACTGCCAATAGTTACCTGTGCAGTCTTAGTGTTGGAAGTATTCTCCATGTCTTCAAGCTGCTGCTCAAGAATCTTGCCTTTCTTCAATTCCTCCTCTGCCTCATCCAATCGTCCTTCCCTTCTCAAAGCAAGGGCTCTCTTCTTCAAACTCAGAAGCTCTTTCTGAACCGCCAATCTACTTTTTCGTGCAGGTTTTACTTCCATATCTTCCATAGCATTAACTTCGTCATAACCCAACTTGGCTGACTTCACTGATATATCAACAGTGTGAGGAGCTGGGACATTTTGATTAAATGTCAAATTCTCTGGCTGAGATTCAAAGTTTTCAAGGTCCTTCTCCAGTAACTTTGCCTTCTTTAACTGGGCCATTGCCTCTGAAACATTACCTGCCCGCTTTTGAGAAAGAGCCTCTCTCTTTAACGAAAGAATTTCATTTAACAATGCCTCCCTGTTAACAGGTGCAGACTGAGCCACAACATCTTCACTAGGATTGGAATCCTCTGCCCAACCAAGTGAGTTCAAAGCAGCAGCTATTTCAGGATCTTCCATATCATTATCAGTTACTTCAAAATTACTATCTATGCCTATATCATTAGCAGCTCCCAAAAGGTGATCAAAATCAAAACCGTCTGTGTGCTCATACTGAATTAGCATTTCATCTTCTTTATCATTGTCCATACTGTTGATTATTGCAGATAGCTCATCATCTGAATCATCAGCTCCAGCCAATAGTTCTTGTTCTTCAAGTTGCTTTTCTAAGATTTTAGCTTTCTTCAGTTCTTCCTTCGCTTCTGCAAGCTTCCCTTCACGCTTCAACATAAGAGCCTTTTTCTTAATGGCAACAACCTGGGTCTTGTCCGGGCCTTGTTTGCCACTCTTCTTTGGCATTTCTCCAAGAAGAGAAGAGAGTTCACCCTCCAAACTCATACTTGTGGATCCTTTATTCTCATTATGTAGATCCATATCAGACCAACCAAGTTCCCGGAGTTCAGCAGCCAGGTCATCCTTGCCCACTTGACTAGAGGCCCTATTTTTTCTGCCTGATTCTTTAGTGGCATCTTTGTTTTGGATCTCAGATATGTTTCCAGAAGGCAAACTCTTTTTACGGTTTTTTCTTATATATATCTCCAAAGATTCAGCCTGCCTCTCTAGCTCCTTTCCTCTCTTAAAGGCTCTCAGAGCTTCCTCTGGTTTCCCTTCTCCTTTTAGAATTTTATACTTCCTTTTTTCATCCAACGCTTGCTGGCGTAATTCCTCAGGACTCGAAGATGCCATATCATTCTGCATACGCTGATCAACGGACTGACTTCGCCGTATTTCTCCTCCCCCATCGTCACTGCCAGCTACATTGGAACACGATGCACTGCTAGCTGCCCGAGTAATACTAGGAGACATATCTTTGCTCGAAATATCTCCTGATGAAGAAGATTCCTTTCTGTCAACACCTAGAATCTGGTTCAAAATGTCATCCTCATTTTTTGCAGTTGGTTTCGAACTACCTGGCACATAGCAGCTAAATCATTTAATATCAAAGGTCAATCATTAAGGATTTCATAGTGAAAACTGAAATGCACGAACAAAAAAAACGAGTGCTCCTCATAAAAGCATATATCTATAAATTCAAATTCAACATGCTTGTAACTTAGTAAACCTGAAACAAAGATTTCTAGCACCAAACTTATGATCGACTAAACGCAATACATAGTTAAAAAAAATTATTACCTCTCCCAGCTCTACTTTTGTGTCCATGGCGCAACTCAAATCGTGCGGCTTCTTCTAGTGTTTTACAAGGTTCACAAATACGCACAGGTGAATCACCCTGTCCACGCAAAACCATTCTTTTCTGGGTACATGTACCACAAAACAGGCCTCCACACCGTCGGCAGTGATGCTGACAATCCAGAGTTGAAAACGGAACATCAATAATTAAGATATTATTACCAAAGAGAAAAAGGAGTATACATCTTGATATCTAAAAGTAGGATTCTAATCAGATACAATTTTGATTTTTCTATCACAGAGCATTAATAAGTTAATCCAACAAAGAGTTTCAAATTCCAATATAACCATTCCAATTACATATGAATTCGAGAAATTCAAGAAGTAATCTAACTACAAATTTTAAGCAGAACAATAATTACCAAAAAGAATAAATATTACAACCATCTTGATTTCAATAAGTAGGATTCTAATCGGAATCAACTTTGAATCTTATATATCATGGAGCATCAATAAGTTAAACCCACAAAGAAATCCCAGGAGTAATCTAAAATACAGAAATTTCAAGTGCAATCAGAAGCAATCCCCATACTTGGAGGGGTGGGGAAAAAGAAAATTTGAGACATGGGAATTGAATTAGAGAGAAGAAAAGGTAAGAATCCGTGAAAAGATGAAGGAATCAAAAGCAAAACCTTGCGATTGATGAAGGTGAACTGAGAAGAACAACCCTGGCAATGAGAAGCATCAACAACCCAAGTACTCCCTCTCAACGAAGGCTTTGAAGGCAACCCGATCTTCTCTAACATTTCGTGATTTCTTATTTAAATAAAAAAAATCAAAATCGAAGGAAAACCAATACTTTTCTTTTTCCCTATATGCCTCGATCTTTACTGTTCTCTTCTTTCTTTTCTTTTTCAAAGATTTTCATTTATTCTCGATCTGGGTAGAAGGGAAGAAGCATAAATATGAAGTCTTTAAGAATTATTTTAGGAAAAGTCGAGGGTTGATAATGACGACGGAGAAGACGTACTTTTGGAAGAGAAGGCAACGGCGTCGTTTCTTGTTTGGCTCGAAAGGTATGATTAGCCCAGCCCAATATGTTTGGGTTGGATACATTGCCACTGCCACATATGTAAGGAGCCTTAAGTTAGATACAAGGAAGAGATGATAAGAGAGTATCCTTACATATTTTCTCGACAATTTTACATTGTACGCTCACATTTTAATATTTTTGGTGTTCGAACTCAAAACCTCAAAAAATAACAACAATTCTTTTACTATTGAAATTGCTCAATTCATGCATGATTCTTGCATATGTTACAAAGATTAATGAGAAAATCATTTGATTGCAAAACATCTACTACTTGAGAGAGCAAAAGTAACTCTTATTTTCTTACTTCATTCATACATAAGGTGATACATATATAGGGTTATTTATCTGCCTTCAGGATTGCATCATCGAGGGTCTAACTCAGTGATGGATACTTCGTTGATCGACCATGGAATCGATCGACTAGTGGATTGATCAGATTCCAGCATCTTCCCCTCTGTTCTTGAGTTGAAAAAAAATCCAGGCTGATTAGGAGATGGAAGTGTGACAGAGTAACTATTAAGCATCATATCAATGGTAGCCATTGTTGGCCTTTCAACCGGATCTTCTTGAACACATAATAACCCGATTTGGATGCATCTCATGACTTCGTTTCTCGAGTAGTTATCCTTCAAAACAGGGTCAAGAATTTCCAAGGGTGTCCCATTCTTCCAATGTTTCCAAGCCTGCGATTGTTCATAGAGTAATTATAAATCGAAAATCGAATCAGCATAGCCGAAAAAGAATTGCAGACCGAATTATACTTACGTAGCTGATAAGGTCGTCCGCACCATCCTTCTGATAAAAATTATTGTTCCGTTCGCCACTTACGATTTCCAGAATTAAAACGCCGAAACTGTATGTATCCGATTTCACCGAAAACTGCCCGTGCATTGCGTATTCCGGTGACATATAGCCGCTACAAATAGGTATCAATGTTAAAAAACTTGTGCAAAGAAAACGACATGTACATGTTCAGAACTTACTAGGTTCCAACAACTCTTTTTGTAGTTCCTTGAGTTTGATCACCTCCGAAAATCCTTGCCATGCCGAAATCCGAAATCTTCGGGTTCATGTCACCGTCTAATAAGATGTTGCTGGCCTTGAGATCACGGTGTATGATTCTCAGCCGAGAATCCTCGTGAAGGTAAAGAATCCCTCGAGCGACCCCTCCAACAATCTTGTACCGTATAGACCAATCCAACTGTCCTCGTTTTGCAGGATCTAAAGAAACAGAGAATTAAGCATGTTCAAGTCTTGGCAGTCTATAAAAATCCAAAATTTTCTTACCGAAAAGAAAACAGTCCAGGCTCTTGTTGGGAATATATTCGTATATTAGTATCTTTTCATCTCCTTCCACGCAGAATCCCAGTAGTCTCACTAGATTCCTATGTTGAAGCTTGGATACCAAGACAGCCTCATTTTTGAACTCCTCGGACCCTTGCCCCGAGCTTCTCGATAACCTCTTAACCGCGACTTCTTGTCCATTAGGAAGAATACCCTGAGAATGTTCAATAACCGGTCATCGGAAAAGCTTCCTAATGGCAATACCGCCGGTTTCGGTATTCAAATCTCAGCATCTGCAATGCTTCCCCATTGTAAAACAAAAACAATACCTTGTAAACTTCACCGAAGCCACCTTCTCCTAGCTTGTTGTTGTCCGAGAAGTTGTTTGTGGCAACTTCTATAGTGCTAAAATCATACTGCAACGACTCAATCGTGCTTATATCATACGCCTCTGTTCAACCAAATACAAACATGTCGTGTTTCGGGTGAGAATATCGAAGAACAAGGTGAAACCCAAAGAAACTAGATCGTTTATGGCTCGGAATAAGTTCGGTTTTACCGTTTTCTTCTACAGCTTTGTTCTTCTTCTTTTCTCTCCTTTTTAATAAACAACAGCCCAAGAAAAATAGCAGAACTGAGACGGTGATCGGAGCAACAACGGCAATGATTATTGGCAATGTGTTCTTTTTGCTTTTTCCTGTACAAGCGATAAAGATATAAGAACACGAGCGCAGAACGCAGATATTTCGAGAAAAAATAACGGTCCGAGCAATATAACCGAACCTGGAGTTGTCCGTGAAGGAGGAATCAACGCTGACGGAGGTGGCCGAATCGAAACTGCAGATTGATTGTAGAAAGGGTACAGTTCATATCTAATGTTGCAGCTCGGAATCAACACTCTTCCCCCTTGTTTTCCATCGCAACAAACGGGCAAATCCGAGATGGCTTGTCTTAAACACGTGTTGCAATCCGAGGTTGTCAGGTCGGGAGTACACTGTAAAAGGCTGTACAGTGTTTGAAACCCGGAAACATTGGCCTCTCTGGTCGCGAAGTTCTTCAAGCGCAACGTACCATTCAAAGCCAGGGCCGCTCCGTCACGCATCGTGTCGGCCAGTATCCGGTTGAAACGGTCTTGGTTCGTGACGTTCCCGGTGTTCATCAAGTAAACCTTGGGTGCTCCGGCGACGGTGGAAAAGATTGACTCGTTTGAGTAACGGACGAGGCAATCATCGTACCAAATCACCGTTGTTTTCTCGACGGGGCAACGTTGAGTGACATCTTTGGTGGCTGCGGACACACAATCTCGACACCCTGTGTCCGAAACGTCACCCCTGCAGAGAAACAAACCGTGGACTGCGTCGGCGTTTCTCCCGGAGGTCGTGTTGTGGAAAAGACGGCCGGCGGTGGCGTTGGAGGAAAGAGAAGAGAGTAGGTTGCGGATATTGGCTCCGTAAGTGGAGTTTGGTGGGAAAACTGTGGTGTTGGGACAGGAATGGAAGAGGTAAGTTTGTTGTTGAGCTTGGATGGTGGAGCTCAGCCAGGGGAGCAACAGGAGATAGATGAAGATGCCGGAAATAAACATCTTTTGGATCGGCAACAGAGATGAGTGGTGAAGCTAAGGTTGTTTAGTGGTGTCTGACGAGTCATTCAGCTTGTCGTCACATTCAAGTCAACCCAAGTAATAAAGGCCATTGAATGGGTGATGGGAGTTGGAGATAAACACTGCTTTCACATTCATTGTAGCCTAAAAGACGCAGGGACCACACACTCATCTTCAAGAAATCCAGGTCGAGTTCCTACACTGTACATGGGAACGAAAATCGCCTGCCCCATTTGAGTATTGATTAATTACACCTTTAGTCTATAGATTTTATTGAATTATTCAATTTAGTCCTTGTTTTAATTTCTTAATTCAATACATAATTAAGCATACACGACTTTGATGCATAGACTTATACAATCGAACAATATTCAGCGTTCACGAGCAAATGTCGACTGGCCTGCAGGAATTACACTAACAGCAGCTAATCAATCAACGAGGTGACAAATTTGAAATTGTGACTTCATTAATGGAACATATTCTATCCTTTGAAGTGGGTTCTGCGACAACACGCCCGACAGAAAATGCAGGCAATGCTGGTCGAGGAAGTGATATGGTCTCACTTCCCAACATGAGAATCACAGACGACATAGTTGGTCTATCTGCAGGGTCTTCTTGCACGCACAACAGCCCAATATGGATGCATCGGAGCACCCGAGTGGCCATGCACGACTCAACAAGCAACGGATCCATTACTTCCATTCCTTTACCTTTAGACCATAGTTTCCATACCTGTCATTGTTACATAAAATTAGAATGGAACATCCTCACAACTATCAATCATTTGAAGGAACTAGTATTGGATAAAAGAACATACAAAGGTTAAGAGGCTTTCACCAGGCTCCCAAAGATGAAACCCACTGTTTCTTTTGCCGCTGATTATCTCCAGCATGAGGACTCCAAAACTGAAAACATCGGATTTCACAGAGAAAATGCCTTCCATTGCATACTCCGGTGCCATGTATCCGCTGATAGAATCGAGTTAGATTCTGGAAAGATGAGAAAAATATGCATGGCTTAGTGAGATGATGTTCATGGACTTACTATGTTCCGACCACTCTGTCTGTATAGTCTGTGCTTTGATTTCCACCAAAACTTCTTGCCATCCCGAAATCCGATATCTTGGGTTTCATCTCATTATCTAACAAAACATTGCTAGCTTTAAGATCGCGGTGAATAATTCGAAGACGAGAGTCCTCGTGTAAATACAGAATGCCTCGAGCAATGCCATTAATTATGCTAAGTCGCTTCTGCCAATCCAGTAGCAGACCGGAAGTTGAATCTGAAAAGATTGATCTCACAAAATATAACATTCTGAGAAAGAAGAGAACAATTGTTGTGGTTTAAGAAGCAAACCAAATAGGAACACATCAAGGCTTTTGTTGGGCATGAATTCATAGACAAGCAACTTTTCGTTTTGCTCCAAGCAACAGCCGAGGAGTCTCACGAGATTCCTATGTTGTAATTTGGCAATCGACAAGACTTCATTCTTGAACTCAATCAGCCCTTGGCCAGAACTTTTAGAGAGCCTCTTAACAGCAATTTCTTTACCATCTGGCAGTATACCCTACAAAAGATATAAATGAACCTCTAGCACACAAAAAAGTCCCAACACTAGTGAAGATCATCATACAAACCTTGTAAACAGGGCCGAATCCACCTTCTCCGAGTTTATTTTCTTCACAGAAGTGTCTGGTTGCTGCTTGTAAAATACCCAACTGAATAGAAGGAAACTCCTGAGATCTCACCCCTGTCTCGACATGGAGATTTTCATTCGAGTAGTCGTTGCGTACTCCTCCGTCTAATTCAATTAGCTTGATATCTTGGCTGTTACCATCCTCGTTCTCTTCAATACAAAACAATTAGTAGCCATAAATAACAATATTGTTTCAATTTAGCAGAAATCATATACATACCTTGAAAATATCTCCTCCTCCAAAGGAAGACACCTCCAGAAAAGATGAGGTTTACTCCAAAAACCGTTACTCCCATAGCAATCCATTTCGTTTGGCCTAGGTTTACTAAAACGATAAGTACTCCAATAAAACCAAAAAAGGGCGAGCTAAATTCCGAAGAATCTGATAACACTAACCGTCGGTTCCACTTGTTTCGATTTCCGAAGAAAAGGGTGCTTCAGGTTCAACTCCTTGTCCCTCATTTATACTGGTCTCTGGTGATTCGTATCGAGGTTCTCCATAAAACGGATATGTCTCGTACCTGATATTACAGCTTGGTGTAAGAACTCTCCCACTCCCACTTTTTTTTACACCAAAAGTGTTTGGAATTTGAGCAATTGCAGTACGTAAACATGATTGGCAATCTGGAACTGTTAAATCAGGGGTGCATTGAACAAGTCCATACAGCTTTAGGTAACTTGAAACCTCAGTTTCTTTAGTTGCATACATGTTCCTAGAAACATTTGGTATCATTCTAGTCAGATGGTCAAAAGTCTCATTCAGATTCTTTCTGAATCCGTCGAATTCCGCTATCTGGAGCACTAAACATAAGAAAAGAAGGTGACAGTTCCATGACTGAGAAGATAGATCTGTAGGAATAGCGCACAAGGCATTCATTATACCATATGATGGCTTCCTTTTTGTTGTTGCACTGCCTTCGGAACTCGGTGCGAGCTGTGCTGATGCAGCTTTGGCACATATCAAGTTGAACGTCACCTCTGCAGAGGAAAAGGCCATACACCTTGTCTGGATCTTCCCCTTCCGTGTCGTTAAAGAAACCATGACTACTTCCTAGATCGTAAAGTTTCTGGACGAGAAGACGATCAAGGTTAACCTCGAACCGGCTCAAATAAGCATAATGTAATTTTCTGGAGCAATTTGCATGGAGATATGTTACTGACCCCTGCATTTCGGACATGTTTTGTGAGACAACGAGGAACAAAGAAGACAGAAAGAGAAACAAGTAAAGTGTTCCTGAAATAGATAGAACAGCATGATGATAATGCATCATTTTCTTCTTACAGTTTTTTTCCAAACAATTCTGAAATCTGAACAAATTTAAGACCCGAGTTAAATCGAATCTGGACGAATGAAGTCGTTGTCTTTTCTTTTGGACTCACACAATTTCCACCAGACCGAACCATTTTACAAGCTCATCAAAATAACTTTAAGCAAGACTTTTGAGTGTTATAAGTTTAACTTGTAAATTGGGATCAATTGACTATGCTCGTCAACTGATAATAACCCTTTTGATGGTCTTATTAATGTTGGAACCGTAGATGGGCTCTCGGTAATTTATAACTCGAACTTTTTTATTGATACGAAACAAAATACTTCACAATGACACTCTCAATATTACAATACTGCAATACTAGCTGAGGCTAGTTTACAAACTCAACCTCACTATTTTAAGCTTTGCTAAGCTCTCTCAATTCTCTCTATTTTTTCTTTCTCTCACTCGTTATTCTCTTTTCCTCACTTTTTTTCTCTTATGTTATATGCTTGCTTTGCTCACATATATATATATATATATATATATATATATGAAATAAACCGACATATTGAGAACTAGATTCTTCTCAATTTCCCTATTATTGCCACTTTTATTGTTTGTCTTGTTTTGCTTCAAATTAAAAAATCTTGCCGACATATACTAGTGTGTTGAAACTTCTACATAATTCCAAAATGAGTTTGTCTTCTAACACTCCCCCTCAAACTCGATTTTCTATTCCAAGCTTTTCTTTGAGTCGGTTGAATATAACTGCTCTCAATGGTTTTGTGAAAATGTCTGCTATTTGATCTTCAGTTCTGCAGAAAATTAGCTCCACATTTTTGTTCTTCACCTGCTCTCATATAAAGTGATATTTTGTATCAATATGCTTGCTTCGGCTACGAGAGACTGGATTCTTGGCAAGAGAAATTGTAGACTTTTTGTCGACATAGATTGTAATTGGTTCTTCTTGTGCCACATTTAGCTCGTTCAAAATATTCTTTAACCACATTACTTGGAAAGTGCACGCTACTGCGGCTATGTATTCTGCTTCACATGTTGAAAGAGCTACCGTTTGTTGCTTCTTTGATGACCATGAAAATGCTGCAGAGTCGATATGAAATAGATATCTAGTTGTGCTTTTCCGATCGTCTAAGTCTCCCCCATAATCACTATTAGAATAACCAACCAACTTCGAATTTTCTGATCGCGTGTAGATTAAGCCATGATCTGTTGTACCTTTGACATATATGAGGATTCTTTTTGCTACAATCCAATGATCTTGTTTCGGATTCTTAATGAATCTGCTTACCAATCCCACAGCGTATGTTATGTCTGGTCGTGTGATAGTCAGATACCTTAGACTTCCAACGATGCTTTTAAACAACGTCGGATTCACTTGCTCTCTTGTTGAATTCACACTTAATTTGACTCCTGGTTCTGCTGGAGTGGCTACCGGCTTGCAATCTTCCATTCTGAATTTTCTTAAAATTTCTTCTGCATACTTCTTTTGTGATATAAATATTCCTTCTTGCATTTGCTTCACTTCAACTCCAAGAAAGTATGACATTTCTCCAATATATGTCATTTCAAATTCTTTAGTCATAGCTTTCTTAAAATCATTGAACATACCTGGATTATTTCCTATGAAAATCATGTCGTCCACATATAAGCACACGATCATGATATCACCGTCTTCATTTTTCTTTGTGTATAAGGCATGCTCGTATGGACTCTTCATGAACCCGTTTCTCTGGAAATATTCATCAATTCTCGTGTTCCATGCTCTCGGGGTTTGCTTAAGACCATATAGAGCTTTCTTCAATCTGTAAACTTTGTCTTCATGTCCCTTTTTAATGTATCCAGGTGGTTGCTCAATATAAACTTCTTCTTCTAGGTAGCCATTTAGAAATGCTGACTTCACATCCATCTGGTAAATTTTTCATCCTTTTTGTGCTGCAACTGCTGTGAGAAGTCTGATGGTCTCGATCATTGCTACTGGAGCAAATACTTCATCATAGTTTATTCATTGTCTTTGCTTATAGCCTTTGACAACTAGCCTCACTTTGTGCTTCTCGACCTTTCCTTCTTTATTAGTCTTTGTCTTGTAAACCCATTTTACTCCAATTGGGTTATGGCCTTCTGGTTGTCTTGTTAGCTCCCATGTATCATTTCTTTCTATTGATGCAATTTCTTCATCCATTGCATTCCTCCATTTGTCATCTTCAACCGCTTCTTCGTATGTTATTGGATCACTGTTCACAAGTAAGCAGAAAAGTGAAATATTATTTAGTTTATAATTATTGTACCTTTCTGGCATTCTTCTCTCTCTTGTGGATCTTCGAACTTCTGTGGGAGGTGCTTCAGGATCTTCTATTATGTTACTGGCATCGCTGCTGCTGCTTGACGACGATGGTACATTTTGTTGAGGACCTTGATCATCAGCTTGTTCATCTTGATTGATAAGATCATCATCTTTAAAAAAATAGTCCTTCAATTTTCTTTTCCTCTTTACTCCACCTCCAATAGTCTGCTTCATCGAACTCGACATCTCTTGAAATAATTATCTTCTTGGTAAGAGGATTATATAATTTGTAAGCTTTGCTTCTTTCATCATAGCCAATGAAAATACATTTTTCTCCTCTGTCATCAAGCTTCTTTCTGGTCTGTTCAGGAACGTGGGCATATGCGATGCATCCAAAAATCTTGAGGTGTCCAACTCCTGGTTTCTGACCACTCCATGCTTCGTTTGGCGTCATATACTTCACGCTTTTTTTTAGACATCTGTTCAATAGGTAAACTGCACATCGAACTACTTCAGCCCAGAAATTTCTCGGTAGTTGCTTGCCTTTTATCATGCTTCTTGCCATGTCCAGGATTGTGCGATTCTTTCTTTCTGCAACTCCATTTTGTTGTGGTGTGTATCTGGTTGTCAGCTGATGGATGATGCCATGCTCTTTGCAGAATTCTTCAAATAACTTTGATGTATATTCGCCTCCTCTATCTGATCTGAGTATCTTCAAATATTGTCCGCTTTGTTTTTCCGCCATTGCTTTGAATTCTTTCAATTTTTCCAGCGCTTCTGACTTTTCTTTCAAGATGTAAATCCAACATTTCCTACTAAAATCATCAATAAAAGTTAGGTAGTACATGTTACCGCCAAGCGATTGTATGTCAAAAGGACCGGCTATATCTGTGTGTACTATCTCCAGCGGTCTTCGGGCACGCCAGGATCTACCAACTTCAAAGCTTTGTTTATGTTGTTTTCCTTTGATGCAAGCCTCACATAATTGATTTAGAGGGTTGATCTCTGGTAGTCCTTTCACCATGCTTGTTTTTTATAACAGCTTCAAACCAGAAAATCCAAGATGTCCATATCTTAGATGCCACATCCATAAATCATCTTTGATCACTGTCTTCATGCACTTGACTTCTCCCGACTCGATATCAATTGTAAAGAGACGATTTCGAGTCATATCAGCTTGGGCTATCAATTCTCCTTCTTTGTTTTTGATGGCAAGCGAGCGATTCTTCATCTGCACTTCGTATCATTTTTCCAGGAGTTGACCAAGACTGATGGTATTGCTTTTCAAAGCAGGTACATAATAAACATCTGAAATGTATTTCTTTTCTCCATTTCTCTGAGTAATCATAACTTCGCATTTTCCTTTTATTTCTGCGTGCGAGTCATCTCGGAACGTTACTCGCCCATGAACTGTTTCATCTAATTTCACAAACAGTTCCCTTTGACCACACATATGGTTGTTGGCACAATTATCAAGATACCAAATATTTTTCTTGAATTCCTCATTTCCTTTATAAGTGAGGAATACATGAGATTTTTCAATTTTTTCTTCTTGAGCTGCTGCTACCTTATTTTTTCTTCTTATTTAGGAGCAGATCTACAATCATAACTATAATGACCATACTTATTGCAATTATAACATTGTACCTGAAATTTAATTCCTTGTTGATATATGCCCCTATCTCGGCCTCTGAATCCTCGTCCACAGCCTAATGTTGGATTACTTTCACTTATTTGAACGGTGCTATATGATCGACCACCACGTCCACGAGTTCCTCGTCCTCATCTGTATCTTCCACGATAACCACCACGATTTCGTCGACCTCGTGTGTAGCTGCTACTAGCTTCTCCTTCGTTGACATTCATCTTGCTTTGTAGAGCTTGCTCCAGGTTTTCTGAATCTTCATTTTGTTTTATTTTCTGCTCATGGGCTTGAAGTGAACCCACAAGCTCATCAATCGAAATTTGGGATAAATCTTTCGATTCTTCGATTGCCACCACCACGTAATCAAATTTTCTTGTCAATAACCGTAAAATTTTTTCCATCACTCTAACATCGTCGAGTGATTCGCCATTTCTTTTCATTTCATTTACGACCGCTTTCACACGGCTAATATAATCATCAATGGTTTTTGTATTTTTCATTTTTAATATCTCAAACTCAGCTCGGAGAGTTTGTAAGCGTACCTTTTTTTGCTTTTTCGGCACCTTGTAGAGATTTTTGCAAAATCTCCCATGCTTGTTTCGCGGTCTTCGCATCAGAAATTTTTTCAAAGATAGATTCGTCTACTCCTTGAAAAATAAAGAACAACGCTCTTTTATCTTTTTTCCCGGGATTCCTTCAATACCTTCTTTTCTTCATTGGCCAGGGCTGCTTCTGCTGCTGCATTTTCAGGCTCGGTGTAACCATCCTCGATGATATCCCAATAATCCTGGGAGCCTAGTAATGCCTTCATTTGAATGCTCCAATCGTCTTTGTCAATCTCGGGATTTGTGGTTGAATCATGTTGGCCATCTTCTCCACCACGTTGAACTCGAACCAAGCTCTGAGGCCACTTGTTGGAAGCGTAGATGGGCTCTCGGTAATTTATAACTCGAACTTTTTTATTGATATGAAACAAAATACTTTACAATGACACTCTCAATATTACAATACTGCAATACTAGCTGCGACTAGTTTACAAACTCAACCTCATTATTTTAAGTTATACTAAGTTCTCTCTATTTTTTCTTTCTCTCACTCGTTATTCTCTTTTCCTCACTTTCTCTCTCTCTTATGTTATATGCTTGCTTTGCTCACATATATATATATATATATATATGAAATAAAGCGTTCTCGAACCCCGAAGGCTGAGCCAAACCAGGAACCGTGAAATCCACGATGTGAAACCTCGGGCGATGAGGGCATAAACTAAGCCACAAAATGAACAACGAATAAAATGACAGACAAGAATATGGTACACAGTATTTTGATGACTATGTTGGTGAAGCTTTCACGAACCCGATGCGCGTAGTAGCGGGCTGTGTGGTGGAGTTTGAGCGGTTGTTGGGGTTGGGAACTTGGGATTAAGGGTTCGACTGAGCCGGGTAGTCCTGTAGGGTGTACCGGATCGGAAACCTGTCGGAACAGCCACCGGACATTGTTTTTTTCGGCTTATCGAGAAGAACTTCAGGGTTGGTTTCTTCATGATGAAACAAAAGGGTGTTTATGTAGGTATGATTACGTGATCTAAAAGGGAAGGGGACGTCAAGGAATTTGGAGTCTTTTGGCATGGTGAAAGAAAGGAATATATGAGCATTGTTTAATGAATAGATTATGTATTAAATGATATAGAAGAACGTGAAAATGGGCCATTAACAAAAGCGAAATGTTCGTATGACTTATTCCGACCGATAATAGCCGGTTTGGGCTACCATGTTTTTATTTGCATTGTGCGATTTTCGACGTTAGAGTCATGGGATAAGAAACACATCAAGAAGCCGTGGATATTCACAATTGCATGTGTGTTTTTTTCAACATCATATTTAAATTATTTAGATCCAATAAGTTTTATATCAAAAAATATTTTATCTTTTTAAATATTATAACAATAATCATATTATACTCTATCTCCTCTTTTTTTATTATAATTTGTGTCATATTTTATATATCCAATCGATTTCTTTTTCTTTAATTTTGTTTAATCTGCGACAACACCAATTTTGATATTGGTTGCTGATCGTCGGTTGCCTTTTTTCTTTGTTTATTTTTTTAATTTTTTTAATAAAAATAATTATGTTTTTATGACACGTTTATCTCTGTCTTTCGGTAGTTTTCGACTAAATATTGATTCATAATCCATCTAGTCTGGTTAATAGAGTTATATCGGCCAAATATTTTCCATCACAAGATATCTTTGCTGCTAGGCTGGGTTCTCGGCCTTCCTATGCATTCCGTAGCATATTTACTGCCATGACAAAATTGAGAGATGGATTTCATTGGAGGATTGGGATTAATAGTTCCATATCCATGCATCGAAGTCGATGGGGAGCTCCACTCCTATGTTTTTAACTCCCACTATGCTGATAACCCAGCAAATCCTGTTCGATGTGGGGAATTCATGCACCCTGATGATCCTAGTTGGAAGGAGCCCCTTGTGAGCCAAGTGTTTCAACCGATAGATGCTGAACAAGTGCTACAATGTCCGATTGCACCAACTTACTCGGATATCTTAATTTGGGGAGGTCACTCTTCCGGAATTTATTCAACGTGCTCGGGCTCGCATGGTTAATGCGCTCATCGATCTCATTTGGATGCACCTGTCTCAAAGTTGTGGCTATACCTTTCCAGGGCTCAAACATTACCTAAAGTTAAGATATTTGCTTGGCATTTAGCCCAAGAGGTGTTGCCGGTTAGTCGCCGACTTCTAACTTCTGGGTTTGGGGACGGACGATGCCCTATCTGTGGATCACTTGATAAAACAGTGTTACATGCAGTTCGCGACTGCCCAGATGCCTTTTCTGCTTTATGTTCTGCGGGATTTCTACCGTTCCTGTTACGGTTGCCTACTCCTTCTTCTCATGCATGGTTGGAAACAATGATGAACTCCCTCTTTGTGTCTCGGTTGGCTTACTTGTTTTGTTGTATTCTTTATGGTACAGTACAGACGCAATGTTTTTCTTCATGAGAAGAAATTGTCACCAACATGTGGGCAGATATTTTCCTACAATGGAGAGTCAACAACTTGCTACCTGGGATAAGCCTCCTGCTGGATCTTTCAAGATAAATGTTGATGGTGCAAAATCATTTTCACATTCTTCGTGTGGTATTATCTTCCGTGATCATGAGGGAATGGTTATCGCGCGCTGGCTGTAATCGAATCTTCTCACTACATTGGGAGCCTGCCATTACAGAGGCTGATGCATTAATGGAAGGCATTCGTCTTGCCATTGCTCTTAGCTGACCTCAAGTTGTTGTCGAGAGTGATGCGCGTAATATTGTCCGACAGCTCGTCCATCGCTCGCTGGATCTTTCTGTAAATCAACTTTCGGAGGCAAAACGTTTATTAGATAATGCTCCTCATATCCGAGTGACCTATATTAGGAGAACTGCAAATCTTGTGGCTCACCATCTTGCTACTCGGGCTCCATCTGCTGCTTGCTTAGAGTTTCAATATGATTTTCCTAACTGTATTGCTCCTTTTGTAACCGTGGATGCTGTTTATGGTTAATATATATCGCTGTGTTTCTTAAAAAAAAAAAAAAACTTGTGAATTAAAACCAAACCGTCAACTTTAGAAACAGGTTAACTGTACTAAATAAGTAATAAATAATAATAATAATATTGATAAGCTGCAATGGTTAAATGAAATGCAAGGACAAGCCAACTCCTAATTAATTAATCACCAATCACCATGCTGACTTATATATATAGCTACCCTCAATAATCAAATAATATAATAATTACTTGTAAATATTTTGTTACATAACAAAACATTGCCCTCCACATGGTTTCAATACTCTCAATTTCAGTATTATTATTTAATGATCGTATATAAAATCAATTTGTTTTTGTTCAAAATTATATTTAAATCCTAAAAGTACTGATTAATTCAAATGATCCCACGTGCATTGAAGGAAATTCCGTAGGAAAGATCAGCATCACCATGGTAAGTGGCACAAAAGTCACCATTTTCATTCTCCCATTTAATTATACAAGCAAGATTCCCATCTTTTTTTTCTTTTCTCTTCTCGGTGCCTACAACGATAATCAGAATCAACCTCAACAATCACGAATCAATATTTTCGATAGAATTATTGTTATTTCTTGAAGTCTTGTATTCAAATCAGTTATTATTATATTTACCCTAAATTAATGAAAAATAGTTTAATGCCCAAATAAGTTTTCAAACTGTTTTTTGTATCAAATAAGTGCCTACACTTTTTTTTTTGTCATCCGGGTGCCTAACGTTACAAATGTTAGCACTTTAGGTGCCCAGGCTGTCAACGGCGTTAGTTTTTTCCGTTAAGTGACACATGTCACAATCTGGTAATTTTTAAAAAATTATAAATAAAAAAATAAAATTATATATTTTTTAAAAAGAAAATACATAAATTTTGAAAACAACACCTAAACTTTGAAAACCTTCATTTCAACCCCTAAACCCATGCCGACCTCCACCTTTTGTCGTCGAAAAAGCTCCACCTGACCTCCCCTCCCCCTGGCCACCAAAACCCCTATGAAATCGTGATCGGTTGACGACTGATCACGACAAATCAACGTTTTAAATCCCACGAACCCTAAGATAAAAATCGTGATCCCACGCGATTTCGATGGTGAATCGGCAACAACTACGACGACATATAACTAGGATGATGGCAAGGACCACGTCGGAGGCAACGGTTGTGACTGGAGAGGGCGACAACGTGAATTAAGGTTAGGATTTGAGATTTTGATGATGTTTTATAATATCAGAAAAGTCAAGGTATTTTTTTTATAGATATAATAATATTTTTAATATTTTTTTAGAAAATAAATTTCAAAATTACCATGTTGTGACATATGTCACTTAACCGAAAAACTAACACCGTTGACAGCCCAGACACCTAAAGTGCTAACGTTTGTAATGTTAGGCACCCGATGTGCCAAAAATATGTAGGCACTTAATTGACACAAAGACATAATTTAGGCACTTATTTAGACATTAAACCAAAAAATCAACTTGTACGATACACAAAATGAAATTGCAATATTATCTAATGTACAATTAGAATCAATAATTTAAATAATCATTAAATTAAAATTAATTTTCAATCAGTTGGTGTATGATCCACAGATAAAGTTTATGGTTATTGTGAGGCAGCAACAAGTCAACAACTGGGTATATGTTTAGTGTGGCATCATTGTCATAAATCATCACCACTCTTGCTTATGTTGTTCAAATCTTTCACGGTGGAGATGCCCTCTCAAACTAATAAATCTGACTGTCACGTCGATTATTGATTAATTTTTATATGATTAAAAATGTATATTTTTATTAGATATTTTTATATAATCATTAATTTTGAACCTAATATTGTTGAAATTTATTACTTGTTTTATTTGGTTAGGTAAAGGCTTTTTTTTACAAGTTCCATAAACTTCTAGAAGGTGATTTAACCATGAGATAAGGCTGATTCAATGTGTATACAATAAAAATGAAAAAAAAAATCGTAAAATTGATGATTTATACGCAAATCAATTTCAATTTCATATGTCATTTTTTTAATAATAATGATAATTATTATTTTTTTGGTACAATGGATGTAAAAACGAAGTCGTTTGCATATACATTACTTTTTTCGCATTGCTACCTTTTCAATCAATAAATTTGTTATTATCAACTAAGAGTATTATGTAGGATAAAAATATATCTATTATTGTTTTAAAAAAGATATGACTGATAAAGTACCTTTTTCCCCTTTAAACTAATAAATATATGACATTTTAATTTCAATAACATAAATTCTGTAAAAAAAAGGGTAAATTATAAGTTTAATATTTAAATTCATTTTAATACCTAAACTTTTAATTTTTAAATTGTTTTATTTTGGTACTCGTGCTAAAAAATTAGTTTTTATTTCATTTTAGCATCTCATTCAAAATTTTGCTTAATACCAAAATAAGCGCCCAAACTATACTATTTTTCCCAAATAGGTGTCTATATTATTTTTTGACTCATCCAAGTGCCTTACGTTACAAACGTTACCCATTTAGCTATCCGAGCATCGACGACATTAATTTCTCCTATTAAGTTACACGTGTCACAATCTGATATTTTAATTTTTTTTTAAAAATATTACACAAATATTATGATATTTATAAAAAAACTATTTTTTTATATTATAAACAACCCAAAAACCCAAATCTTAACCTTAATCCGCCACCTCCGCCCTTTTCGGCCCTGACATAGTTCCTACTATCCACCTACTTATACGTCGTTGTAGTTTTCTTTGATTGGTCGTCGGAATCGCGATTTTCATCCTAAGGTTCGTAGGGTATAAAACGTTGATTCGTCATGTCACAATTTCATGGGGATTTTGGTCGGAAGGAGGGGAGGCCAGTTGGAGCTTTGTTGTCGCTAAAAGATAGCAGTGGCGTGGATTTAAGGTTTGAAATGAAGATTTATTTTAAAATTTGTGTTTTCTTTTTAAAAATGTATATATAATTTTAATTTTTAAATAAAATTTTAATATTACCAAGTTATGACAAGTGTAACTTAACAGAGAAATTAACACTGTTAACTGCTCGGGCATCTAAATGGGTAACATTAGGCATCGAGATGAATCAAAAAATAGTTTAGGCACCTATTTGGAAAAGAGATATAGTTTGGGCACTTATTTTGGTATTAACACTTTAAAATTTAACATTAAGTTTTAGAAAAAAATTAAAAGTTTAGGTACTAAAACATATCAAAACTGATAGATTAGATACTAAACACATTAAATTTTTAATGACAAATACTAAAATGAAATAAAAACAAACATTAGATATGATTTTAAAGAAATTAAAAATTTAAATACTAAAACATACTAAAATTAATAATTTATGTATTAAATTCGTATTAACAAATCCATAGCCATGGCATTCCCCCAAGTACAAATACCATTTTCTATTCTTAGCGATAATTTGGTAAATTTTCTCAACGAGTGCAATACCAACTCATCATATATAAACAACGAAACGCCTGCAGTTTTCAAATCCTATTTCTCGATTTTCATGTGTTTATTATATTCTCTTCTTCATCATCAGATTCCCATATCATTTTTTCTGCCTTTAATGGTGTTTTCAATCCCTCTTGAAAGAAAAAGTCGGCTCATTTGTCAGTCAAAGCTTCAGCCTTTGTTCGTTTGCTTTCGTTTTCCAGAATCTTGTTTCTTTGTAAATCACGAGACTTTCTTTGATTTTAAGAATAGTTCATTCGTGCTGTAAGAAAAATCATGAAGATTTCTGGAGTGCCCCTCTGAATACGTTATTGTTTGACTCTCTGTACAATCCGGATTCCACCCCTTCAATAATTTTTTTCCCTTTTGCTTCATTTTCCTAAGAAAATGTTGAACCTGGAGGAAAATCCAAAGCTGGTAAGTAAAAACTCTCTGCTATTTTACTTTTCTCCTTTTATTTCCAATACAATTCCTTGATTTGGTTATTAGGATTTAACATCTTCCAACGACATACCCACACAAAAGATATCAGTTTCGCATCATATCAACGGGTTCCAACACACAGCCGATAATAAATCCGATGGCTTTGTCATCGACATGGAAGGTTTCTCTCATGGAGGATCCAATAAAGAAATCAATCAAAATTCAAGACTTACGGTAAGTTTTTTGTTTTTCTTTTTCTGCGAAAACTTCAAAATATTTTTTTTTGAATGACACGTGTTTACAGCTCAATTATACTGTTTCATGCAAGTCCAATTTGCAGAAAAGTCTATCTCGGAAAGGGTCTCAGAGAGGAGGGGACAAGAAGATTATTATAACTTCAAATTGTAACTCCTCAGTGATAAAGATGCTTTTGTCGCCACCTCCCCAAGAGGTATAAACTTTTAGCATTAATTGCTTAGATTTTTTTTCTTCCATTTCTGTAGTCAAAGTTTACCATTTGGTGTTTTTTGAGCTTTTATCAGGAAAATTTTCCCGGAAATTTTTAAAAATGGAAAGTTTTGGCTGTGTTTTTACCCAGTTTAGTGCTTCAGACCATGCACCTTTCTGCACTTTATAGTTAAACTCCTTGGAGGACATAAATTTAACTGGTTAAATGTAGAACAGTTCTTTAGTAGTATTTAGCTAGGTTACTTGGAGTAGAGTGTTTACAAGATACAGGTAGTTTTTAAAGGTCCTTGCCGTCGTATGCTCATTTTTGAATTTGTATCGAAAACGTATACTCGAAATGAAATAAAGAGTCCGAGCTACCTATAGCAAATATGTCCTATTTTCTTGATGCTGTTTCTCTAGGATGCATGTTCTCATGTTTTCTAGCATTTTTTTCCGGTAAATTGCCCGTTTGAATAGTTTATTTTGTGAGATTTGGGGTTGGAGTTATTGAACTGCAACTTCTGTGGCACGGTCTAGCACGGCCGAAAAGCCTGTGACGGGCGCTGTAGCATCAACCAATCAGACCAGCAAAGTGCAAGTTCATCATCAGATCACAATTTCAACAGGCAATATCGCCACTGCAACCGATAGCAGATTCAGTCTACAGAGGAACAATTCCCGAAGGTGTTCATCCCAGTGGCTACTCTATCCCAAGAGGATTCTCTTTCTCTTTGCCACTTTGTAAGCTTCCAAAGCCCATCGTGGACTATATCCTATTTCATCTGCAATTGCATAAACATTTTAACGACTTTGATTTATCGAAATGAAAGCTGTTTTCCCCCTTAAACAGATCCAGCATAGGAACGATTTTGCTAATATATTTCACATTGTCGATCAACAAGACGAACGGAAATGAGAATGCTTTCGATTAGTACGCAGCCCGGGACTATACACCAACTTACTGCTAATTAGAAACACATTGCAAACATAAACATACACATGGGAGCTCATGCAGGGGGAAACGGGAAACAGAAGAGGAGGTTCAAGAAAGAAGAGGGGAGAATGTAGAAAGCTTTATATGAGCCTTCCATTGAAGATAGCTTCATGTGTAACAATTATCAAAGCCTTTTGAGGCTGCAAATCAAAGTTTGGAGATGAAGATGATGACAAGTGCATAACCCTGCTGTGACAAAGATACAGAATCTTTCCCCTTTTAGTAGATGTGTATTTATGTAGCGTATATACCTAGTACTCATGTTCAAGAACTACATACCCTTCAAGTTGATCAGTGTAAATTTCAACTAACTTACCATATAAGAAAGTGATCTCCTCTTATGTACCCCAGTATTGTAAACAAATGCTATAGAAAACATAATTCTAATAAAAAATGAATCTGATTACAGTGATATCACCAGTAACAATGTCTCTGGTTGGAAGAAATTACCGTTTCAGAGAAGGATAATGTTTCTTTACCCAAATATAAGTGTGGATCCTCCACGACGACGACTCAAGATATAGGGTGTGATATTGTACCTGTTGATCACAAACAAGAATGTGCATCAGGTCTCCAACATTATTAGTGATTACTTTGGGCCTAAGCTTGTAACCATATTGCCAAGGGACAATATAGGATGAAACCAAAGGGTTGCAGGTGAAGAAATTAGTAATGAGGACGAAGATGATGGCGTGTGCTCTGGAAAAATCAGGGTTTGCTAGGACTGTAAATGAACTGACCGTTCAACGAACCGTGCGGCGGGAAGTTCGTTTATGTTCGTTTATTTATTAAATGGATGAACATGAACAAGATTTTGCGTTCGTTTAATTAAATAAATGAACACGAACAAAGGGCTCGTTCGTTCATTTACGTTCGGGAACGTTCGATTATATGTTCGTTTATGTTCGTTCATTTATGTTCGAAAAGAGGGCAAGTTGAATATGTTACGACGATTATTGAAGTTGTTTGGATTTCAAGAGGATTGTTTTGTTGAACAAATTAACTTTAAGACTTTATTATGTTCATATAGTTTATTTATGATTTATGTATGTTTTTGTCGTATTCAAACAAATTAACTCTAAAGTTGCAGGTTATATTAATGAATTTTAAGTTGTTATTATTGTTGTTTACTTTTTTTTTACATTCATTGTTGTGTTCGAATAAGTTTGTTTTTTTGTGTTTGTGTTGTTCGTTTATGTTCGTTTATTGTGTTCGTTTATGTTCGTTTATCATTTAAATGAACGAACATGAACAAACTATATTCCTTAATGAACGAACATGAACAAAAAAAATTTGTTCGTTAATTTTCGTGTTCGTTTATTTGTTCGGTTAGAGTTAAATAAACGAACATGAACATATCTCAATTCGTGTGCATTCGGTTCATTTACGTGCATAGGGTCTGCAGCAGTTAAACAAACCATGACTTTGTGCCTATCCATCATCAATGACTATTTTTTTTTTTAAAAAATCATTAAAATATTGTGCTAAAGACAAATTTTATAAATTTTTACCTCATAGATCCATACACATTAAAACCCTAGGAGGGAAAACTTAAAAGTTGGGGCTATAAAAGGATTTTAGTGGGTATCTATGAGTGTAGATCCACATGGAGAAGTATCTACCACCTACTCCAAGACGACAACATAAGTGAAGATCGGATGTAGTGCTCAAAATCACATCCTAGTAATCGGAGATGAAAACAACATGCGAATCTGATCCTTTGGTTGATTATAAAAATGGATAGGGACATTGTGCAGTAATTGGTCCAAAATCACAAGTAGATAACATTGTCCTCATGCGATTAAAGGAATCTTTTTTCGAAAACAAAAAAACCCTAACCCATTCAACTAACCATCAACGGGATTATCTCAGGAAAGGTGGGTTAATATACGACTAATATACGGCAGTACCGGATACATTAAAATGTATTTAATAAATTCGGTTTAGCGGTACCTATTATGTTGACAACTAATAATGTTTTAGGTAGAAAATATGAAAATCTATTAAAAAATTTGGTAACCGGTAAACTTTGGTTATCGGTAAGTATCTATCCTTTTTATAAAAGTGTCCATACTTTTAACATATCAAGTAAATTTTACCGGTTTTGTCATAATGAATCTGGTTTTGTCATATTTTTACCTGTTATATTGTAAAGTATCTATCCTTTTTATAAAAGTGTCCATACTTATTTCACTGTGAAAATATATTTATTATTATCTTTGGTTAATATTGTTAAATTTAAATTCTAAATAATATTTTATAAAATATCAAAACAATCAAATAATTTTATGTGTAAATGAAATTATTAAATTAATATTGTAGGTGGAAAGCATGAAACACTATTAAAAAATTGAAACATAAATTACATAACTTTAAAAAAAAAATATATCATTTTTATAAAAGTGTCCATACTTATTTCACTGTGGAAAACATATTTATTATTATATTTGGTTAATATTGTTAAATTTAAATTCTAAATAATATTTTATAAAATATCAAAAAATCAAATAATTTTTTGTGTAAATGAAATTATTAAATTAATATTGTAGGTGGAAAACATGAAACACTATTAAAAAAAATTGAAACATAAATTACATAACTTTAGAAAAAGTATATATCATTTTTATAAAAGTGTCCATACGTATAAAAGTAGGTCTAAGTCATGAAGAAATATTAAAAAATTGTGCTACCGGTTCGTGTCGATCCAAATAAAAAATGTGTCGATCCAAAACGATATAACAGGTAAAACTATGACAAAACCGGTATAGAAATGATAAAACCGGTAAAGCGCTACCGGATACATTTAAAGTGTCGGTACTTTAATATAAGGATCGACACTTCGTGAATTTAAAAGAGAAGCAGTTTTAAATCCTATAAAGTGTCGATTTAAAAAATGTATCGATCCAAAACGATATACCAGGTAAAAATATGATAAAACCGGTTACAAAATGATAAAACCGGTAAAACGTTACCAGATATATTGAAAGTGTCGATACTTTATATAAGGATCGACACTTTGTGAATTTAAAAGAGAAGCAGTTTTAGCGCCTATAATGTGTCGATACTTTAAAAAAAATATATCGATCCACAACGATATAACAGGTAAAAATATGATAAAACCGATATCAAAATGATAAAACCGGTAAAATTATACCGGATATATTGAAAGTGTCGATACTTTCGTAAGTACGTGTAATAAATTATCGACACTTTCAAAGAAATAGGTAATTATCCTTTCGAAAGTATCGACACCTGACATAAAAGTATCGACACTTTTGTATTTGTATCGATTAAATATAAATAACATATCCGATCAAAATATAAGCTAAATCTCCTTTGAAAATAGATAGAACGGACGAGTTTTTGAAATCGAAGCGTAATTGTTGCTGCATTTCAGAAGGCGTTTCTAAAGCGAAGTTTGTTTGTTTGTTGCTGCAGTCGAATCGAAAAGTATGTTGTCGAAACCCTAATTTTTTATTATTACAGTAATCGCGATAGGGTTTTTATGTGTTGTTTGGGGTTTTGGAGTAAAGAAGCATTTGGGAACGATTGCATTTGGGAACGATTGCAGGTAGAAAGTGATATTCAAGGAAAAATATAAATGTCGATACTTTTATTAAATATTATAGGTAGAAAATGATATTAAGGTTGTATAAATGTGCCGACACATTTTGGTGTGGCCATTCAAATTCTTTTGAAGAAAACCGTTTTACCACAAGAGTAGTTATCTATATTTGTATATTGAATAAAGTGTATGTAACAAAATAATTTGATTTGCGTAAACTGATATATGAAGGAAAAATGGAGTCAATGGGTTGGAAAATTGTTGGTGGAGCAGATGACTTTGAAATTGAGGCCGAGACTCGAAAGCAACCCAAGGGTGGATATATGTACTTCTAGTAAGTATCAATGTCTTTTTGTTATTATTGTTGAAATGGTAATTGGATTAAAGTATCGATAAACTTTAAATTGATTACAAATTTTAAATGTTGACAGTATGGCCGAATGCAAAAGGGGATGAAGGAAGATGGCACACAGAGCGGTTCGGTATGTAAAATGAAATTGACATTGAGTAGTATTTAGTGTTAATGTATTGATTAAGAAACGTTTATGTTTTATATTAGGTGACAAAAGATGTGAGGTCCAAATGGAATTCAATGAGTGATGCTGAAAAGGAACCTTACATCACACAGCAAGGAATGATAGTAAAGAATACAAAGAATGGAGGAAAGCACATGAACATAAGGTATGTTGAGTTAATCGATCTACGGAATCGGCCAAGAGGGGGGGTGAATTGGCAATTAAAAAATTTCGTGGAAGCTTTTGCAGAAAATTTAAAGTAATTGCACAGCGATTTACAGTGGTTCGACTTTCTCAAACAAAGTCTACGTCTACTACCTTAGCTATCCACACTAAGGATTTTCCAACAAATTCACTAATTTGTTCTTTCTTTTGAGGCCAAAGAGATAACCTTACAAAATCCCTCAAGAGTATACCCCAACTCTTGAGAACACTCTTTTTCCCAAAGAGAAGATTACAAATTTGCAAACTTACAAAAAAACCTCACAAGGTAAGATGTTTGCACAATTCTAAAACAAAGAAAAGAACACTCAAGGATAAATACAATTGAGTACAAAAGTGTTCTTGAAATCAAATGAATATTAGATGAAAAATAGGCTTGAAATACTCAAACTTGAGGTTTGATGCTTTCTCTTTGATTCTCTCTTGATTCTAGTTGATTGATGTTTCTTGTTATTGATCAATGGCTCCAGAACTTGTTTAAATACCCCTTGAATCAATTCTGAACGTTGGTGATAATTAGTGGGGATAATAGAGCCGTTTAAGTGTGAAAACAATTAATTTTTCTAGGTGGAGCGTCTCATGCATCGATGCATGATCAAGTATGCATCGGTGCATTCGTGTAAAATTCAAATATTTTGACCGTTGGAACACTTGATGCATCGGTGCACCAAGTGTGCATCGATGCATGAAATGCATTCGATGTTTGAAAAATAGCCTGATGCATCGATGCATCAAATGCATTCGATGTTTTGAAAATATTCAGAGTGCATCGATGCATGGAGAGTGCATCGGTGCATGGAATGCATTCGATGTTCAATTAATTCATCGATGCATCGATGCATAGACTGATGCATCGGTGCATGCCTTTGAATAATTGATTTAAGGCTTATTTTTGGTTCAAAATACTTTGTGAAAATTGTTTCAAAAATAGTTTAAGTACAAATCACAATTTTACACATTTAGTAAGAATTAAAATTGATCTTGAAAAACTTGGAGTAATAATTTGATATTCGGTTAATTGAATCGAATTTGTAAAATCATTTGTGAAATCTTAAAATTCATTTAACTTAATTTGTTATATCGAAATATCAAAAATGTTTTCAACAATCTCCCCCTTTTTGATATAACAAAACATTTGAATAATTTTAAGATTTGTTTAAGAAATTATTTTTGAAATCGATTTTGAAAAACTTCGATTTTGAAAAACTTACTCCCCCTTACTATAGCACATCTTAAATTTTCTCCCCCTTTTTGTTAAATCAAAAAGACTCTATATAAACGTTTTAAACAAGAATTTTGAAAAACATTAGCCAATTGATTTATTAATAATAAGCTGCTAAGATCACAATCAAAAGAGATTAGCCATTAGTTTTCATAAACAATATTCATAATAAAATGTGAAATGGCATAATTGGTCATATATCTAATGATGCAAAATGAATAAAATTCAAACCAAATATATTAAAATTAAGTTCAAACATTCAAGCATCCAAACATCCAAATAAACATAAACATTCAAATCAAAAAGTTTAACAATCCAAGTTCTTAAGTTTAAAACCAAATATCATCAAATAACGTTTAATCATCCATAGCGGAATCGGGAGGAGGAGGAGGATAATGAGCTCTAATTTCAAGAGTAAGAGCATCCATACGATAACGCATCTCCCTCTGAAACTCAGTAATCGTAAACTCCATGGAAGCAAAACGCAGATCAAACGACTCTAGAAAAGATTGGAAATAAGGTGGCGTTTGATCATCTTGCCGAGCTGGTACTTCCTCATCAATATCTCTCATAGCCTTTGAAGCTCTGGATCATTATCAGCGTCAGGAGCTGGAGGAGGAGGAGGAGCACGAGAAGAACTAGGAGCAGCTCGTGAAGAACTAGCTCCCGGGGTTTGCTTACCGGGTCGAAAAGACCATAGTCCGGTGTTCTCATCCAATTTCCAATCCGATTTCTTTAAGGATGTGATATTGATTGGGTTTTGGAGCGGAATAGGATTGTCAAGGGAGACATCTAGGCCGAGTTTGATAAACAAATTGCTTAGTAGACAACCATAAGGTAGGGTTTCTACATGCTTTGAGGGAATGATGTTTATGATATCGACAAGCGCGCTAAAGACAATATGTGGAAAATTGATTTTCTTTTTGTTCTTTATACAGTGCATCCACCATAAGTCTGTAGTACGTAGTGTGGAGTACCGACCTGCGGATGGTCTAAACCACCAAGAGATCATTAAGTGAAGAAATCGATCGTGGTGAGACCTAAAGGTACTGACACTAGCATTAGGAAGATATGGATATTCCACATCTTCCTTCTCATTAAATAAACCCTCGTCATCTAAACCAAATGAGATGCGATGGATTCAGAAGTAATAGTAATATATTGTCCTAAAAGATAGGATCTAATCGCTATAGTACCGCACTGAGTTGTGTTCTGAATACAAACCGCATTGGAATAAAAGATGCGGACAAGTTGGTGAAAGACGATGGGTTGAAGAGAAAATAGTTTATCAAACTTCCATCGGCGAAGAATTGAGAGGTATTCAAATTCAAGTTTTATCATAGCTTGTAGAGAAGGAATACGCTCTTCCCTAATACGATAGGATTGGAAAGGAGTTCATGTACCTAGAGTACAATTCATCCTACGGTTTTCAGGCATGTTAAAACAAGTACTAATGAGGGATGAATGAATATTGGATGGATTTTGAGGTCTAGGAGCGGGAGGACGGTTTTGGTGAGACCGACTCGAGGATGATCTAGGGCGTTTGGGATTAGACATGGTTAGGGAAATCGGAAAAGAAATATCACATGCAATTTAAAAACACATGTATGCACAAAATTCAATCCCAAAACTCAAATGAGTCCTCAATAATTCAAGGTTCTCTAACATAATCCTAATGGGCAAAGTTTTGAAAACTATTTAAAATTAATATCATAATACGCATAGTTTTCATGAAAACAACACAATTAAATCAATAATTTTCGAAATAATTTTTTTTAATTCGAAATTTCTAAATAATTTTGAAAAATTATGCGTTTTTGATGAAATTCGTTGTAGAAACTAGTTTAGAATCATCATATAGCCAATGCCCGATAATTATTTCAAACTAGAACTAATCTAAACTAGTCCTAAGTTCAAAAATTTAATGAAATAGAGTTTTTGTGAAAATACCTTGAAAAATTCGAATTGAGGGGAACGAGGAGATGTTTTGCGCGATTTAATGAGTGTAGCAGGTTTGTAGGATGAAAAACTTGAAGAATCCGATGTTTTCCCGAAGATTTTGAGCAAAAATAGAGATTTGAGGTGAGAGTGGGACGAACGGCCGTGAGTTTATGTTTTAGGTTTTGAGAAAAATGAAGAAGATGAAGATTTTAAACCTAAAACCCGACGGATGCATCGGTGCATGGTCTTATGCATCGATGTATATTCAAGGATGCATTGATGCATTGTTAAATGCATCGGTGCATGAAGCACAAAAATGTCAAAAATCCGTTTTAAATACTTAAAATGCTAAATAATTTGGCTCTAATGGTAATGGCAACTCATATATCAAAAATTAATTATGTTCAATCAATCAAATTAATCTTCAAACTTTATTTGAACATAAAATTAATTTTTATTAAGAATCATAAACTCCCCCTAACTAATAGCAAGAATACAATCAAAAATTATTATTATAAGCATTTTTCAGTATTTATTAAAAGTGCTAAATTATTTTAAACACTAAGTGAAGATAGGTCAGTTAAACCTAATTCTCTTCTAAGTGTCCAAAATCTTTCTTTATCTAAGGGTTTTGTAAAAATATCCGCTAATTGGTGCAAAGTATCAACAAATTCTAGAACTACATCTTCCTTAGTGACATGGTCTCTAATGAAGTGATGTCTTATTTCAATGTGTTTAGTTCTAGAGTGTTGGATGGGATTTTTAGTGAGACAAATAGCACTAGTATTGTCACACTTGATAGGAATAGTACCTACTTCAATTCCATAATCAAAAAGTTGTTGTTTCATCCATAAAACTTGTGCACAACAACTACCAGCTGAAATGTATTCGGCTTCAGTGGTAGATAATGCAACACGATTTTGTTTCTTTGAAAACCAAGAAATCAGCATAGTTCCAAGGAATTGGCAAGTACCGGAGGTGCTTTACCTATCTAATTTGCATCCTCCATAATCCGCATCAGAAAAAGCATGCAAGCTAAAACTAGAGTCTCTAGGATACCAAAGTCCTAAACTAGGAGTGTCCTTAAGGTATCTAAAGATTCTCTTAACAGCTAGTAAATGTGATTCCTTAGGACATGATTGAAATCTAGCACATAAGCAAACACTAAACATAATGTCCGGTCTACTTGCAGTTAGATAAAGCAAAGAGCCAATCATTGACCTATATAATTTTAACATCTACACATTTACCTCCTTCATCTAAATCAAGCTTTGTTGAAGAGCTCATTGGAGTGTTATGAGGTTTCCCATTTTCCAGTCCAAACTTCTTGAGCATATCTTTGACGTACTTAGCTTGATTAATGAAGATGCCATCTTTTTCTTTGCTTGATTTGGAGTCCCAAGAAAAATGAGAGCTCCCCCATCATGCTCATCTCAAACTCACTTTGCATTAGCTTAGAAAATTCTTGGCAAAGAACATCATTAGTAGAACCAAATATTATATCATCAACATAAATTTGAACTACTAATAAATCTTTACCTTTTCTCTTTAAAAACAATGTAGTGTCAACCTTTCCTTTTAAAAAAAACCTTTTTCAATTAAAAAATTTGACAATCTTTCATACCAAGCTCTAGGAGCTTGTTTTAAACCATAAAGAGCTTTTATCAATTTTAAAACATGATCCGGAAAATTTGAATCTTCAAAACCTGGAGGTTGTTCCACGTACACTTCTTCTTTTATAAACCATTTAAAAATGCACTTTTAACATCCATTTGATATAATTTAAATTCATTGAAACATGCAAATGCCAATAACATTCTAATTGCTTCCATCCTAGCTACGGGAGCGTATGTTTTATCATAGTCTATGCCTTCTTCTTGAGTATAGCCTCGAGCAACAAGTCTAGCCTTGTTCCTCACTATATTACCACTTTCATCAAGTTTATTTCTAAAAACCCATCTAGTACCTACAGTAGATTTATTACTAGGCCTTTCAACTAATGTCCATACTTTACTTCTCTCAAATTGATTTAATTCTTCTTGCATAGCCAATCCAATGTTCATCTTTTAATGCTTCTTTTATGTTCTTAGGCTCTATGCATGAAATAATGCAACATAATTACAGATATTTCTAAGAGAAGATCGAGTAGTTACCCCTTTTGATGGATCACCTATAATTTCACCATCCTTGACATAGTTGTACTCTCTTGGAAAAGATACTTCCCTTTCTTCAATGGTTGGATTCTCGAGGGGATCATGAGTTTCCTCATCTTTTGTTTCTTCCTTTGATGATGATTCTCCAACGTCATGTCTAACGTCATTTGCTTGTACAATACCTACATCATCATTAACAGAAGAATTATTCCTTGGAAGGGGATTATCATCGAAAACAACATGTATAGACTCTTCTACAACTAAAGTTCTTTTATTAAATACACGATAAGCTTTAGAATTTAAGGAATAACCCAGAAAAATTCCTTCATCACTTTTAGCATCAAATTTGCCAAGATTTTCTTTACCGTTGTTTAAAACAAAACATTTACATCCAAAAGGATGAAAATAGCTAATGTTAGGCTTTTTATTTTTGAGATTCATATGGAGTTTTCTTTAAAATTGGCCTAATCATTACTCGATTTACAACATAACAAGCGGTATTTGTGGCTTCAGCCCAAAAATATTTTGGCAAATTATTTTCACAAAGCATGGTTCTAGCCATTTCTTCTAAAGTTCGATTTTTCCTCTCAACAACTCCATTTTGTTGAGGGGTTCTAGGTGCTGAAAAATTATGGCTAATACCATTAGAATTACAAAACTCAATGAATCCAAGATTTTCAAATTCAGTTCCATGATCACTTCTAACACTAGTGATAGAGTAACCTTTTCATTTTGGATTATTTTGAAAATGTGATGAAATTTTCTAATGCTTCATCTTTAGTACTTAAGAATAGAACCCAAGTGTATCTAGAATAGTCATCTACCAAGACAAAAGCATATTGTTTTCCTCCCAAGCTAGTAGTTCTAGTTGGCCCAAAAAGATCTAAATGGATCAATTGTAATACTCTACTAGTTGATACATCATTAATAGATTTAAAAGAAACTCGTTTTTGTTTTCCTTTAGCACAAGCATCACAGATTTTATCATTATCAAATTTAAGCTTAGGCAACCCTCTTACTAAGTCTCCTTGAATTAACCGTTGCAAAACACTCATACTAGCATGACCTAGTCTCCTATGCCATAACCAACTATCATGCTCATCCTTAGCAACTAGGCATAAATTAGTCATATCAATAGAATCTAAATGCACCATGTAAATGTTTCCTATTCTATGACCAATAAGCATAATCCGATTAGATGCAATGTCAATAACTTTACAACCATTAATTTCAAATAAGACATTGAATCCTTTATCGCATAATTGACTAATACTCAAAAGATTATGCTTTAATCCATTCACATATAAAACATTCTTAATTGTATGGAAGAGGTATTACCTATTGTACCAATACCTTCAATGTGACCTTTGAATTATCTCCAAAAGTCACTTCTCCTCCATTTTTGGCGTTAAGCTCAATGAACCGACTTTTGTCTCCGGTCATATGTCTTGAGCATCCACTATCAAGGTACCATGAGTTTGAATTTGTTTCCCGTGCCTTGTAGCAATGCTCCTTTCCTACAAACATAGATTAATTTTTGATTTTTGGTACCCAATTCTTTTGGGTCCATATTCATTAGTTTCCAAAATCCTAGTCCCCTTAGGTATCCATTTGTGTAGGATATTTTATCTTTAGTAGTAATGAGTTCTTTAGGAACCCACATACTTCTAATGATTTTTCCATTAGAGGTTCTTGGGGACCTCTATGATTGTAGTTCTAAAACTTTTCTAACAAAGTTGGATTTGAATTTCCACCCCTTTCAAAATGTTTTGTTCCAACTTTATCAAAAGAAGTTTTAAGATCATCAATTTTCTTTTGATGATCATCATTGATCTTTGAAAGTAAATTTTGCAAATCTAAATTTTTCTTTTAAAACTCTTCTAGTTTGATTTGCAAATCTTTGATTTTACTTTCAAGATCGTTGTTGGTTTTGGATATGAGTTTGTTTCATTTTTCAATTTTGAAACATCATTTTTATTTTAAAAACAATTTCTCATAATCCGAAGCCAACCCATTGTACTCCTCAAATAACTCATCATAAGATAAATCATCAAAATCGGATGAGTTAGAGGTTACCTTAGAATCTTTCCCGAATGCCATCAAGCACAAGTTTGCTACTTCTTGTTCCTCTTCATCGGAACTTTCTTCATCGCTCCATGTAGCCACATGACCCTTGTGCTTATTCTTTGATTGACCCTTTTTCTTCAATTGTGGGCAATCATATTTGACATGCCCCGGCTTTTTGCATTCATAGCAAATGATTGGGTCCTTCTCTTTTGGTTCATTTTTGAGGCCTTCATTTCGTTTGAATTTTCTTCCTTGGTAAGGTCTCATCATTTTCTGAACGTTTGGCAAACAATGCCATTTCCTCGTCATCATCATCATTATTAGAATCACTATCATCTTTTGTGGATTTGAGAGCAACTCCAATATTTTTCTTCTTCTCCTTTTCCTTTGGTGTCTCTTCAACTTTATCAAGGTCCACATCATCTTCGAGCATCATCTCATGAGTGAGGAGTGAACCGATAAGTTCTTCAAGAGTTAAGGATGATAGGTCCTTAGACTCGATGATTGCCGTCTTCTTTGATTGCCATGATTTTGAGAGGGAGTAGACTAACTTCCTCACAAGCTTTTCATTTGAGATGATCTCTCCATATGATTTGAGACCATTGACAATCGTTGAAAATCTATCTGTCATAGCTTTGATGTCTTCATTTGGTTTCATCCTGAAATTTTCATAGCTATGCGTTAGAATACTAATTTTTGATTTCTTTACCTCATATGTACCTTCATGTGTGACTTGAAGCTTGTCCCATATTTCTTTGGCGGTTGTACACGATGAAACTCTTCCGTATTCATCTGGTCCAAGAGCACAAAAAATAATATGGATGGCTTTGGAGTTGAGCTGGAACATTCTTGTCTCTCCTTCACTCCATAACCTTGGATGAGTGATAGGCTTGATGTATCCTTCTTCTACGGCATTCCATGCTCCCATGTCACTTGCTTGAATGAAGTACATCATTCTATTCTTCCAATAGGCGTAATTAGCTCCATTGAAGAAAGGAGGCTTGTTGACAGGCATCGAATCAAGACCGGAGTCGTAATTTGAAGTGGAGGCCATTGATGACTTGGTAATCGATGTAACTCTTCCCGAATCGACTCAAGAGGCGATTAAACCTTCAAATAAGTGAGGCTCTGATACCAATTGTTGAGTTAATCGATCTATGGAATCGGCCAAGAGGGGGGTGAATTAGCAATTAAAAAATTTCGTGGAAGCTTTTGCAGAAAATTTAAAGTAATTGCACAGCGATTTACAGTGGTTCAACTTTCTCAAACAAAGTCTACGTCCACTACCTTAGCTATCCACACTAAGGATTTTCCAACAAATTCACTAATTTGTTCTTTCTTTTGAGGCCAAAGAGATAACCTTACAAAATCCCTCAAGAGTATACCCCAACTCTTGAGAACACTCTTTTTCCCAAAGAGAAGATTACAAATTTGCAAACTTACAAGAAAACCTCACAAGGTAAGATGTTTGCACAATTCTAGAACAAAGAAAAGAACACTCAAGGATAAATACAATTGAGTACAAAAGTGTTCTTGAAAGCAAATGAATATTGGATGAAAAATAGGCTTGAAATACTCAAACTTGAGGTTTGATGCTTTATCTTTGATTCTCTCTTGATTCTAGTTGATTGATGTTTCTTGTTATTGATCAATGGCTCCAGAACTTGTTTAAATACCCCTTGAATCAATTCTGAACGTTGGTGATAATTAGTGGGGATAATAGAGCCATTTAAGTGTGAAAACAATTAATTTTTCTAGGTGGAGCGTCTCATGCATCGATGCATGATCAAGTATGCATCGGTGCATTCGTATAAAATTCAAATATTTTGACCGTTGGAACACTTGATGCATCGGTGCACCAAGTGTGCATCGATGCATGAAATGCATTCGATGTTTGAAAAATAGCCTGATGCATCGATGCATGGCTTGTGCATCGATGCATCAAATGCATTCGATGTTTTGAAAATATTCAGAGTGCATCGATGCATGGAGAGTGCATCGGTGCATGGAATGCATTCGATGTTCAATTAATTCATCGATGCATCGATGCATAGACTGATGCATCGGTGCATGCCTTTGAATAATTGATTTAAGGCTTATTTTTGGTTCAAAATACTTTGTGAAAATTGTTTCAAAAATAGTTTAAGTACAAATCACAATTTTACACATTTAGTAAGAATTAAAATTGATCTTGAAAAACTTGGAGTAATAATTTGATATTCGGTTAATTGAATCGAATTTGTAAAATCATTTGTGAAATCTTAAAATTCATTTAACTTAATTTGTTATATCGAAATATCAAAAATGTTTTCAACAATGTATTCATTAAACTTGTAAATACGTTGATACAAAATATATAAGAACTATAACATTATATATTGTTAAAAAATGTAGGAAGTGTCGACAAGATGCAGCATTAAAAGGGTGAATTTATTAATTAAACACCTTAAGGAGAAGGGTCAGTTGAATGTGCTGGGAGAAATAGGTTTTGGATCGTTGGTAGGAGTAAGGGATCGACCTATTCGGAGGGAATTGTGTCGATCCTTGATGGCGCAATTTGATGTCAGGCAATGTATTGCTAAATATGGTGATTTTTCATTTCCTCTCGGGATCCCATGTGCTGCAGCCGTATTGGGGGTAGAAAATGAAGGCAAAAGTGTTGTAGAAGTCTGTAAGAGTAAGGACTGGAAAGCACTTGCCTCCAAATATGGTTTGAAGCATAAGGTGACATATGCTGAAATTGAAGAGGAAATAAAAAGTGGATCTTACGTTGGGGATGAGCTGAAGGCCAGAGTTCTATTATACCTTGTCGGTATCTTTCTTTGTCCAACGGGTAATACGTCAACGAACAAAGAACATATGAAGCTCATTTGTGATGAAGGCTTGAAGGGTGAATTCAATTGGGCTGAATATATCCATTCGAGATTGATTGAATCAATAATCACCTTTAAAAAGGGCAGCCAGAGATACCTCAAAGGGTGCATAGCAATCTTAGAGGTAAATGAGTTGAAGAACTTTTTTGTGTTTTATATAAAAATATAAATTTTATTATAAATGCAGGTTGCACTGTTCGATTTTTGGTCGGGCTGTGAGGCAGTGCCGGCTTATGAAAGAACCGGAGTGGCACGCATCCGTGCATGGGGGAAGGAAGAGGTGGTTAGAGTGATGGTGAAGTTGAAGTTGGATAGAGCGAAGAAGCAAGAAAGGGTAATAAATGTAATTAAATAATATTAAGAATATAATCAATGTCTTAATATTGTAATTTAATTTTGAAGGTTATTGGCAAGGATGTAGAGGAGGCAATGGAGGCAGAGGAGAAGAAAGGAGGGGATGATTGTATTGGGGGATGACGGTGAGTGGGACGATGGTGAGGGAAAACGTAGTAACTTCGACATTTTGATGTCTGAATTGGCTGATATCAAAAAAATCCAATTTGAAATCATGCAAAGACAATCAAGAGTCGAAGAGAAACTTGAGAGAGTCGAAGATACACTTGAGAGGCATAAGGGGGTAGTGGAAGGAAAAATAGATGGAGTGGTGAAAGAAGTAGAGGTGTTGAGGGGTGAAGTGGTGAAAGAAGTTGGGGTGTTAAGGGGTGATATTAAGATGGTGACGGGTGAAAAATTTTAGGGAGTGGTGAAGGAGGTTGTGGAATTGAGGAGTGAACTTACGGGGGTGAAGGGGGTGGTTGATAAATACTTGGATGAAGGAGATCAATTGAAGGGTGAAATAAAAGAGATGAAGAGCTATGTAGAAAAAAAAATACGATGAACTGAAAAAATATGAAGAAGAAAAGAGGGAGGAGGAAGAAGAAGAGATGGAAGAAATGAGGAGGAAGGAAGTCAATGTCATTTATACACCGGAGAGTGTTATAGCATCAGATTTGGATTCGGAATGTCCTGCACCCCAGAAGAAGAAGCAGAAGGTAAGTTGAATAAAAAGAAAACTTAATTTGATTTTTATTATGTTGTTGTGACAAAAATTTGTATGCAAAATTGTAGGTTGAAAAAGAGGATATTCCAAGCGGAATTGATGACATCGAAGCTGCAATTTGTGATTATTTATAGAATAGCGAGTTATAATCGGAGTAAGTGAAATATATTGTTTTGTGAGTGATATTTAAATATTTCATGACAACATATTAATCCTAATGATTCATACAGATATTCTGTAATCTCAATGGGAAATCAATTCGCTACTGTATACGACGTTGCAACATTGAAGCCTACGGAATGGGTTGGCGGTGTGGTAAGTAGAAAGTAGAAAATGTTAAAACTTATTGAATATGTTCTGATTGTGTAATTAATTTTGTTAGGTTATCAATTTGCTCGCCTGGACAATATGCTACAATTCTCAAAAGTCACTCAGGAGGATTGACTACCTTCCATACCTCTTAGCGGTGAGTTAAATTAATAAATGTTGAAAAGTAGTGTTATAGACGGTAAATTAATAATGTTTGTTGCGTAATTACAGCAACAGGCGTTGGATGCCAACAACAAAGAAAGTGTTGAGAGTATTTCTACCTTCTGGGGTCTCATATTGGATAACTATGTGAAATTCACCGACTGTAAGAAGGTAAGACACCATACCAATTGCAAATGATGTTTTCGGATATAGAATGTTGAATTTTGTCAAATTGGGTGTGAAATTTGTTGCAGATCATGATCACAATAAACTACCATAATTCACATTGGTATCTGTTGGTGTTGGATATGGTAGATCGTGTTGCAACAATATATGATAGTATGTTTACAACTGAAGCAGCTAAACAGAGAGTGAAGGATACTAAGAGATTGGTATGTATGTATGTATGTATGAAAGGACATTATGTAAATTATAATGCATAATTTTTTTGGTGCATAACTTCTTCTATTTTAATGCAGATTAAAATATTAGATTCTTATAATAAGAAACGCATTTGGGTTGAATCTTGTGGATCTCTAGGAAAGTATCCCTTGAAAAATTTCAAATTTGTGGAGCATAAGAAGAATAAGCAATTGAATGGGTATGAGATGTTATCACAAATAGAAAGCTTAATTTATGCAGTATTCATCATAATTGACATGTGTGGTTTTCAAATTTTGTAACAGACATGATTGCGGCATGTATGTGATGATGTGGATGGAATCGATCGGTTCTACAGGGGCAACTGGTGATTTTGTAAGTGGATAGTTAAAAAAATTTCGTTTTGTTCTGTTCTGAATATAGGTTGTTGGAGACTGGGATCGATCGCGAATATTAAACGATCTCGTAAGCCACAATCAAAATGAACGAAGACAGGAGATAACAAAAGCTGCCATATTACATAAAAATAACAAAAGGATGCAATGATGTAAATGTAGGGTTAATTTTGTATAAGATTTATAATTTTGTATACGATTTATATTTTTGTATGTGAATATAATTATGAATGAGATGAGAAAAGTTAGCAGTATGTTGTTGTACATGTTTCTTATACACATTAAGGGTCATGTTGATACTTTGAAGTAAAAGGCAATTTACAATATGGCCAACAGGGTGCAACCATAAAGTGTCGATCCATATAAAAAGTGTCGATCCCAAAAACATCGAAAACCAAAAGTATAATGTAATATGTAATTTTTCAATCTAACCGGTACAAGTATACCGGTTTTATGAGAGAATATGTCTAAATATTGTGTCGACACTATTTTAGTTTGTGTCGATATTTTTGTTCCAGAATGAATGGAAAACAGGGTGCAACCATAAAGTGTCGATCCATATATAAAAAGTGTCGATCCCAAAAACATCGAAAACCAAAAGTATAATGTAATATGTAATTTTTCAATCTAACCGGTACAAGTATACCGGTTTTATGAGAGAATATGTCTAAATAATATGTCGACACTATTTTAGTTTGTGTCGATATTTTTGTTCCAGAATGAATGGAAAACAGGGTGCAACCATAAAGTGTCGATCCATATATAAAAAGTGTCGATCCCAAAAACATCGAACCCAAAAGTATAATGTAATATGTAATTTTTCAATCTAACCGGTATAAGTATACCGGTTTTATGAGAGAATATGTCTAAATAATGTGTCGACACTTTTTAGTTTGTGTCGATATTTTTGGTCCAGAATGAATGGAAAACAGGGTGCAACCATAAAGTGTCGATCCATATATAAAAAGTGTCGATCCCAAAAACATCGAACCCAAAAGTATAATGTAATATGTAATTTTTCAATCTAACCAGTACAAGTATACCGGTTTTATGAGAGAATATGTCTAAATAATGTGTCGACACTTTTTAGTTGGCGTCGATATTTTTTGTTCCAGAATGAATGGAAAACAGGGTGCACCCATAAAGTGTCGATCCATATATAAAAAGTGTCGATCCCAAAAACATCGAACCCAAAAGTATAATGTAATATGTAATTTTTCAATCTAACCGGTACAAGTATACCGGTTTTATGAGAAAATATGTCTAAATAATGTGTCGACACTTTTTAGTTTGTGTCGATACTAATTTAAATATCAAGTGTTTTTCCACCGTTCACTATATATAGTACTCTTAATCGAGAAACCCTAAACATAAAGGCAAGCAGGCAAAAGATAACTCTTCCTCTTTCTTCTACCGTTATCATAAGTGACGATCAGATATTCAGGTAAATTTATCGATATTTTATGGGTTTGATTGATTTCTATATTGGAGTTTTTTTCCTGAATGTGTTTGTGTTTCATTGTAATAGCATCCAACCAAAATGGCTCCAAAACGTCAGCGTCAGAAGCGAGGTCTTTCTCAAAGCTCTTCTCAACCCAGTTCTTCTCAACCACAACCTCCTTCTGTAACAAACGATTCTTCTGAGGAAATCAGGTCCTTCGAAACTCTGAACTTTAGATCCGATATGGAGAAACAAAGATGGCAGACGAGTTTTAAAGTAAGGAAGATTCGTCTCGAACGTGTCATTGACCTGGGTTTCTTGTTTGATGATAAATATGCATTTAGTTTTAAATCCACATTTACATCTTGGGGTTGGCTTGAATTCCTTGGTGTAGAACCAAGATATTATCCCAACCTAGTTAGAGTCTTCTACAACAATGCTTCCTTATAGCACGAGCCTAATAAGACTAATATAATAGGAATTAATACACATGTCATGGGGAATGATATATATATATATATCTCCAGAAACTATTGCGGAGGGTTTAGGTGTAGCGAATACAGGGGATTCAGATGAAAATGGTGTAGATTGGTCTACAATTAAACGGGTTGCTAGAAATAGCCCAATTCACCTCGATGTAGAGTCGAGAGTGTTTCACAAAATGCTCACATGGTATATCCGGCCTAGTGGGGGGAAACATTCAACGCTTCGAGACAGCGATTATTGGTGGATAACAAAGTATAAATCTAAAACGGCTCCAAACATTGCAAAACTCATATTTAATACAATTGTATATATGGTCACAAAGGGAGCAACAATTTCAACTACACTACCATATGGATGTGTCATCACCCATCTGTTAAAGAAGAAGGAAGTTGATTTTTCGCATGACGCCCCTGTTCGATTAACCCGCAAGATTGACATGGTATTTATTAAAAAAGCGGGATATGATTTTGTTGAAAAACTCGGTTGGAAGCGTGTCAAGGAGGTCGGATTAGATCAAGAGAGGGAGGAAATGGACCCCGTTGGCCATGAAGAAGAGCAACCAAGTGGAGACGCAATGATGGATGAAGCTCCAGTTGCAGAGGATGTCACAATTAAGACCGTGATGGAATACATGGTCAATTTTCGGGAGCATATTGATTCCCTTGTGAGTGGAATGAGATCCGATATTTCATCATTGCAACGTGAAGTCTCCATGTTGCGTAACGAATTACATCAACGACATCAAACGAGTTAGGTAATTCATTATCTATGTTTCTTAACATTTACACGTTCTGACTTTATTTTATTTCTTTTAACAGATGTGGACAACCAAGCGGTCGCAGAAGATGAAGCTGACGATGAAGATGACGATGATGATGACGATGAAGCTGACGATGAAGATGATGACGATGATGATGATGATGAAGATGATGATCCAAACAAGTATATCGTGTCTGCAACGCCGCCTTCAAGAAAACTTTTAATTTTTGATCTCAATGGTGTCCTTGCCTACATCCCAAGACTGCCTGCAGGTTTTAATTCTATTCTTTTGTATTCATTATTTTAACATATAAGCGTAGAACTTTAATCTCATTTTCTTCATGTTGTAGATGTTGTCCTCAGAAGAGGATTATTTGAATTTATGCAATTTTGTGTCGACAATTTTGTTGTTGCCCTTTGGTCTTCAAAGATGAGGTTAGAACATGTTTGAAGCAATTGAAATACTGTAGTCAAAATCGTTAATATACATTTGAATATTAACATTCAAACTTGATTACAATCTCAGGCATAACGTCGACCGTGTACTTGAGAAACTACCTGTATTTTCCGAGCATTTTCTATTCGTGTGGGTAAGATGAATGTCATTACAGTTTGCTGACTTTTCGTTGTCTATGATTCCTACATATTTATGTTCGACTGTTTGTGAACATGATCAAAAAAAATGCAAAACATTCGATTCTGTTACCTACTGTAAAGATCTCAATGATGTTTGGAACGCGTGTCCAGATTTTAACGAGCTAAATACACTTTTGGTCGATGATTCAGCGGAAAAAATTATTATAATCCGGTAAGTTGCATTTATGCAATATGTTTTTTCCAGTTGAACAGGTGTTCAGACATTGATTATTTTAACAACTTATGTGTTTATATAGAAATACAATTACATATGTCCACATACCTTTGACGCTGCTTCCCATTCGAACGACAATGCTCTAGGTATGACACAAATTTATTCATGCTTATGCGAATTTAGTTTATTGTTAGTAAAATTGCACCTCATTAGTTTGATAATTGAAATTATTTATGTATGTCCTCAGAAAAAGGCGGAAACATACGAGAGTATTTAGAAATTTGTTGAAGGCCTCTAATGTTCCGGACTTCGTTAGAAATAACCCTTTTTCATCGGATTAATTTTGTTTGTCGGTACATTATTTGAACATTCTTGTGTATTTATATTTTGGTGTGATTATATTGTGTGTATATTTTCATTAATTATTCCATATTTGCTTATATGTGTACATATATATTTGAGGATTGTTGAAATATCAATACTAATGTATTTTACATCTGCTTGCAAATGTATCGAAACACATGACTATAGTATTGTTTTCGATGATATCCACAACAAAGTGTCGATTTAAAAAAGTGTTGACTGAAAAATGTAATAGACAATTTTGTAATATAACCGGTATAAATATACCGGTTTACTTATAAAATAGGTAAATATAAGCGCTACCTATTACATAACTTACATATTATTAAATTAAAAATAATAAACATATATATTACATATTTATTATTATCTTTGGTTAATGTTGTTAAATTTAAATTCTAAATATTATTTTATAAAATATCAAAACAATCAAATAATTTTTTGTGTAAATGAAATTATTAAATTAATATTGTAGGTGGAAAACATGATTTATTAAAAAAATTGAAACATAAATTACATAACTTTTAAAAAAAGTATCGATCCTTTTTATAAAAAGTATGGACACTTTCAATATAATAGGTAAAAATATGATGTAATAGGTAGCGCTTATATAATGTAATAGGTATCGTTTATATAATGTAATAGATAGTGGTTATATTGTAAAGTATCTATCCTTTTTATAAAAATGTCTATACTTTTTTCACTGTGAAAAACATTAATTTAAGGTTATCTTTTGAGTGAGTTTTAAGATATTAATTTAGTAATTATAGGCGTCTAATGATTTATTTTTACGTTACGATATATTATTATTAAATTAAAATTCTTAATATTATTTTATAAAATATCAAAACAATCAAATAATTTTTTGTGCAAATGAAATTATTAAATTAATATTGTAGGTGGAAAACATGAAACATTTTTAAAAAAATTGAAACATAAATTACATATCTTTAAAAAAAGTATCGATCCTTTTTATAAAAAGTATGTACACTTTCAACATATTATAATAAAATAGGTAAATTTGCAATGCTATCGGTATAAATATACCGATTTTATGCGCGAATAGGTCTACAACCTATATCGACACTTTTTAATATTGTGTCGGTACTTTATGTCCAGATTGGAAGAAAAATGTGTCGATACATTGTCAAAAAGTGTCGACATTTACACATCGGAACCCATAATTATAATGTAATAGATAATTTTGTAATATAACCGGTATAAATATACCGGTTTTATGCGCGAATAGGTCTACAACCTATATCGACACTTTTTAATATTGTGTCGGTACTTTATGTCCAGATTGGAAGAAAAATGTGTCGATACGATTTAAAAAAGTGTCGACATTTACACATCGGAACCCAGATTTATAATGTAATAGATAATTTTGTAATATAACCGGTATAAGTATACCGGTTTTATGAGCGAATAGGTCTACAACCTATATCGACACTTTCTAATATTGGTTCGGTACTTTATGTCCAGATTGGAAGAAAAATGTGTCGATACCATTTAAAAAAGTGTCGGTAATTTTAAGTAATGCGGTTTTTCTTCCTTCATTCAAAATATTTATATGTACATACAATAGGAGTCATGTTGATACTTACGATATATTATATGGAGATCGTTGTCATTCCATTCCGTCTTCGAAAAAATCAGTTGATGTAGGCTGTGTGCTTGTACTCAAACTGAGCTTGACTTGAGGACATGTTAGTTTGTTATGTCCCTCACCGTTGCAGTACCCACATCGCCTAATTTTCTTCTCGACCTTGTTCTTCAGCACTTCTTTTCGCTTGCGTTGTTTTCGTTGAGGGTCACGAACATTGTTTACTACAATGCTCTGGTTGACTGAATGATTCAAACCAAACGAGTTTCTAATTCTTCTATTAGTTTTTCATCTCATCTCTTGCGGTTTTGAAAGACTCGTCTATCTTTGATGCAATGTAGCATAACCTACTTGACGTTGAACGTAGAGCAGCGAACCTTGCCATTTGCATCACTTCTGGAGACACATTTAAATCAACATAGTTGGGTGCAGAAGCCTTCGCATCATTAGTCCACCTACTTTGAATCAAAGTCCCGGGCAAATATGTGTAGTCCAATTGCTTCAAAATGTGAAGTTGATGGCGACACGGAAGTCCAACGGTCTCGAATTTTTTGCAGGAGCAAATTAGAGTTTTCGTACGAGAATCAAAACTAATTTCAAATTTCCTATTTTTTCTGCGTACTTTGACAAAATATAATGTTGACATTCATCTGATAAGGACTTAATCTCTACCTCAATCCGGTACAATGTCTCCCGTATAAGTTCATATTGGAACACACGAAAAGATTCGCGGGTAAAAATCGCAGCGGCATGGCTTTCAAGGTCGACCAGTTTTGTGATCTGGAAGGGCTTCGTATGGGAACTTAAGTAATCCGCTTTCAACTCGTTCATACGCATTCTACTAATTTCATCTTCAATTGCACGAACAACATCTAAATATGTCTTCTTGTGTTTCAGTGCAATAGCTAGTAAAGCATTCATAGACTCACACCTTTGTGTTGAGCGAATATTGGCAAAGAAATGACCGGTTAGATATGCTTGTGCCCATAAGTGTCGTGTATTTCCCTTCTCAATCACCCATGGATGCTTTTGGACGTTGAATTCTGAAACAACCGAACACCATTGAATATCAAATTCCTTGGTTGTCCACCAGGAAGCCATGCATTTTGAGAATGCTGCTGTAAACTTTGGGTCACCAATGTTAGCTTGTGCATTGCGAAAAAGATGCCAAGAACATAATCTGTTCTTAGCATAAGGGATAACAGATTTGATAGCCCTCTGTATTGCCCTATCCCCATCGGTTACAACGGAAATAGGTGATTTATTCATCATGGCTTCTAAAAAAATCTTTAGCACCCACTCGAAAGATTGAGACGTCTCGTCAGCGATTATGGCAGTGGCAAACACAATTGTGTTATGGTGATGATTGACACCAACAATAGGCATAATTGGTCGACCATACAAATTATCTTTGTACGTTGTATCGAACGCAATTACATCACCGAAGCATGTGTAATCCGATCTCGATGTAGAATCCGACCAAATAAGATTATACAATGCCCCCGATTCGTCTACCGAGTATGTCATAAAAAACCCGGGATCATCATGTTTCTTATAATCAAAATAGGCAATAAGCGTATTCACATACCCATCGACGATTTCCTTTTCTTTACCTCTTTGAAGTGCATTGTAGAGGTCTTTATGTGTAAATCCAACATTATGATAGCCCCCTGCCTGCTGCGTTAAATAGTTCATTACTTGTGACGTGCCAACACCGACCTCTTTCAATGTGTTGCCTCATCGATATCAGCCTTACTTACAGCTCTATTAGAACGCATAAATGGTGTCATAGCAGGTGTGCACAATGCATGATTATGTTTCTGATCAGACTTACTTATAACCCACTGATCGTTTGTATTTGTTGCTGTAACTACGATTCTAGCCTTACATCCTGTTCTTGTGACTGGCGTATGAGCACGTTGACGATCAACAATATTGACTTTTGATACTCGAAACCCTTCTTTGGAACAACAAAATTCTTGTGTCTTCTCATTCCCTTCCACGTCAAGCCGTGTTGTTCCCTTACGTGCACTAAACCCATGTTCCCGTGCGAATCCCTTGTAAAAGTGCCAAGCTTGATCACGTGAACAGAAGAGCTGACCAACCAATCTGTCAAATTCATCAACATTATGTACTTCATGGCATTCCTCGGTTGGCTTAACATTGTCTACATCAGTATTATCCATGGCAAAAATTTTGTTGTGCAAGTTCAGTGCTCCAGGAGTTGATGGAGATGTAAGCAAAGGTTCATTTTGAACATGTTTCAGTCGTGCTACTTTCAATAGGATGTGGCATTGGTAGTGGTAGTTAAAGGGTGGGTACAACATTAAATTCGCAGTACATATTTAGGTATGTACAATAACTACAAGTATATATTATCATTAAATTAGGTATGTACAATAACTACATATTTAGGTATGTTGTTAACTACATATTTAGGTATACATCTTTGAGTGAGTTTTAAGATATTAATTTAGTAATTATAGGCGTCTAATGATTTATTTTTTACGTTACGATATATATTATTATTAAATTAAAAAAAATAAACATATATATTACATATTTATTATTATCTTTGGTTAATGTTGTTAAATTTAAATTCTAAATATTATTTTATAAAATATCAAAACAATCAAATAATTTTTTGTGTAAATGAAATTATTAAATTAATATTGTAGGTGGAAAACATGAAACACTGTTAAAAAAATTGAAACATAAATTACATAACTTTTAAAAAAGTATCGATCCTTTTTATAAAAAGTATGGACACTTTCAATATATAGGTAAAATATGATGTAATAGGTAGCGTTTATATAATGTAATAGGTATCGTTTATAATGTAATAGGTAGTGGTTATATTGTAAAGTATCTATCCTTTTTATAAAAGTGTCCATACTTTTTCACTGTGGAAAACATTAATTTAAGGTTATCTTTGAGTGAGTTTTAAGATATTAATTTAGTAATTATAGGCGTCTAATGATTTATTTTTATGTTACGATATATTATTATTAAATTAAAAATTCTAAATATTATTTTATAAATATCAAAACAATCAAATAATTTTTTGTGCAAATGAAATTATAAATCAAATAATTCAAATTGAAAATTAAACAACAAATCAATTAAACATTGTTGTGGGTACATTATTTGAACATTGTTATGGGTACATTATTTGGAAAAATAATGTTCCGGACTTTGTTAGAAATAACTCTTTTTCATTGGATTAATTTCGTTTTTGTGGGTACATTATTTGAACATTGTTATATATAAATTTGTTGTGTATGTATGTTTTGGTTTGATTATATTGTATGTACATTTTCATTCAGTTGAGATGGGTTATGTATAACAAAACAATCTATCTCTTCCATGCGAGTACTTTATTCCAACCATCTGACAAGTGTGACAACTCCATCAACTCACAACTCAGCTTTGAACTCAATAAATATTATCTTTTAGCTTGATGGTTCATAAAGCATGTTACTTGAACAGTATGAATCAATTATGCAATTTTCATGTTCAATTTAACACTGCATTTCAAATTCATTTCATATGTAATTGGAGTTTGAATTTAAATTTCAATTTGAGTTTGAATTTCAATATATATTTCGGCTCCACTATAAATATTAGCCCAAGCCAATATGCATGTTATCATTGATTATTCCTAATTTCCATTGTTTTTTTCCAACGTTTAAACGCGAGGGAAATCCCGACCATTGTATTTTTTGGTCAACTTTAAAGCGTCAGAAACGTTTCGGGCGTATGATCTGGGTGGTATCCAAGAAATGTAACAAATAGCAACTAAAATCATAAGTCCGAAATATTTCCGATGCTCATCAAAATCCAAAGCTCATATGGTGCCAAGCAAAAGGAAATCAAAATCCAAATCTCATATGATGCCAAGCAAAAGGAAATCAAAATCTACAACTTGAGTTTGAACATTGATATGATATGTTCAGTTGTTATCATGTTGAGATTTTCTCGTTCTTGATTGCTTGGATAGTTGTTCTCTTGCTTTCAAGTGTCCTTAGCTTGTAATTTATAGCTTGGAATGTGTTTGATGTTGTATATATATTATTAAATTAAAAACAATAAACATATATACATATTATTATTATCTTTGGTTAATGTTGTTAAATTTAAATTCTAAATATTATTTTATAAAATATCAAAACAATCAAATAATTTTTTGTGCAAATGAAATTATTAAATTAATATTGTAGGTGGAAAACATGAAACACTGTTAAAAAAATTGAAACATAAATTATATAACTTTAAAAGAAGTATCGATCCTTTTTTAAAAAGTATGGACACTTTCAATATAATAGGTAAAATATGATGTAATAGGTAGCGCTTATAATGTAATAGGTATCGTTTATAATGTAATAGGTAGTGGTTATATTGTAAAGTATCTATCCTTTTTATAAAGTGTCCATACTTTTTTCACTGTGGAAAACATTAATTTAAGGTTATCCTTTGAGTGAGTTTTAAGATATTAATTTAGTAATTATAGGCGTCTAATGATTTATTTTTTACGTTACGATATATTATTATTAAATTAAAAATTCTAAATAATATTTTATAAAATATCAAAACAATCAAATAATTTTTTGTGCAAATGAAATTATTAAATTAATATTGTAGGTGGAAAACATGAAACACTATTAAAAAAAATTGAAACATAAATTACATAACTTTAAAAGAAGTATCGATCCTTTTTATAAAAGTATGTACACTTTCAATATAATAGGTAAAAATATGATGTAATATGTAGCGCTTATATAATGTAATAGGTATCGTTATATAATGTAATAGGTAGTGGTTATATTGTAAAGTATCTATCCTTTTTATAAAAGTGTCCATTTTTTTCACTGTGGAAAACATTAATTTAAGGTTATCTTTTGAGTGAGTTTTAAGATATTAATTTAGTAATTATAGGCGTCTAATGATTTATTTTTACGTTACGATATATATTATTATTAAATTAAAAATTCTAAATAATATTTTATAAAATATCAAAACAATCAAATAATTTTTTGTGCAAATGAAATTATTAAATTAATATTGTAGGTGGAAAACATGAACACTATTAAAAAAATTGAAACATAAATTACATAACTTAAAAGAAGTATCGATCATTTTTATAAAAAGTATGAACACATTCAATATAATAGGTAAAAATATGATGTAATAGGTAGCGCTTATATAATGTAATAGGTATCGTTTATATAATGTAACAGGTAGTGGTTATATTGTAAAGTATCTATCATTTTTATAAAAGTGCCCATACTTTTTTCACTGTGGAAAACATTAATTTAAGGTTATCTTTTGAGTGAGTTTTAAGATATTAATTTAGTAATTATAGGCGCTAATGATTTATTTTTACGTTACGATATATATTATTATTAAATTAAAAATTCTAAATATTATTTTATAAAATATCAAAACAATCAAATAATTTTTTGTGCAAATGAAATTATTAAATTAATATTGTAGGTGGAAAACATGAAACACTATTAAAAAAAATTGAAACATAAATTACATAACTTTAAAATAAGTATCGATCCTTTTTATAAAAAGTATAGACACTTTCAATATAATAGGTAAAAATATGATGTAATAGGTAGCGCTTATATAATGTAATAGGTAACGTTTATATAATGTAATAGGTAGTGCTTATATTGTAAAGTATCTATCCTTTTTATAAAAGTGTCCATACTTTTTTCACTGTGGAAAATATTAATTTAAGGTTATCTTTTGAGTGAGTTTTAAGATATTAATTTAGTAATTATAGGCGTCTAATGATTTATTTTTTACGTTACGATATATATTATTATTAAATTAAAAATTCTAAATATTATTTTATAAAATATCAAAACAATCAAATAATTTTTTGTGCAAATGAAATTATTAAATTAATATTGTAGGTGGAAAACATGAACACTATTAAAAAAATTAAAACATAAATTACATAACTTTAAAGAAGTATCGATCATTTTTATAAAAAGTGTGGACACTTTCAATATAATATAATGTAATAGGTAAATTTGCAATGCTATCGGTATAAATATACCGGTTTACTTATAAAATAGGTAAATATAAGCGCTACCTATTACATTATATAAGCGTTACCTATTACATTATATAAGCGCTACTTAGTATGTTATTGTACTTTATAATATTTCCGGTTAAATAATATAACATAATCGGTCTAAATTTTAACCGGTCACGCTGTATATTAACCGTTTTTTACGCCACACCGCAGAACTACCCCCGTCAACCTAGTTAGATCAATAACCCTATCTGCCATTCAACTACCTCTCGTACAACGTATTTATGTTTCACCCCTCAAACACACTACTTTTCATACATTATTTAATCATTCCCTTCCCCACGCCTCTGTTTACTTCAGTTCTAAACAATCTCCTCCACTCCTCATATGGTATGGCTGGCTCTCAACATTCCTCTTCTGGTAAAACTTGTGTACATTCTTCAGGTACTCGTCACTTCACCTTCTTTTTGTTTAAATTTGTTTTCTTTGTTTCACTTACTCTTTTTGGTCAGAGAAGGAAACGAGTGAAGAATCAAAGCTTAACTTCTCTGAAGATGAGGAAACACTAATAATCAGGATGTATAATCTGATTGGAGAGAGGTAAGTCTCTTGCTTTTTCTTCCCAACAACAAAAGAACAAGGTTTGATTTTTTTATAAGGTTGTTTATTGTCAGGTGGGCTTTAATTGCTGGAGAATCCCCGGTAGAACAGCTGAGGAAATTTTAGAGTATTGGAACATATTCGACAAGCGAATGAAGAGGCACAAGGGCAAAATATCTGGTACATCAAGCGAGTTGATGCTAGAGCGATGTTGGGTATTTGTTGCTGTCACTTAAGATGAGTCAAGAAGATGACGGTAATGGATTATCTTCAAGCAAAATGGTGTGTTTGATGTTTTGGGCTTTCAACCCTTTTTCTTTTTCATCATCTTACTGTCCGATGTGTTCATTTTGAATCGAATCTCGGAACTTTAACCGACTTGATGTTAACGCTATAACGATTTGAGCCGGGGGTCCAACCAACTGGATTGAGAAATTGAGTCGAAACTCAATCGTCAAACCGATCAAATAATCACTCCAATTGAATAGGCAAACCAAAGGAAAATACCATGACTTTAAATAACCTTTCAATGAAAGCATAATTTACCAAATTGTACAATCATGCCATGAAATTGTAATCATAGAGAACCCAGCTGAAAGATTAGCTAGATGATCCGGGAGAAAAGTAGAAAATATACAGAGTAAACATTAACATTTTGATGATCTTTTTACAACCTCTTTGATCAAGTTGGTGAGTTAACGATGACAAATAGTAGTAATGAAATTTCCTTGAAGACCATCTTATATTCCCTTCGATTTATACGTTGCTCTGCTTGTAAAGCTTGGTGTCGAGCACTTGCTTACCGCACATTGCACATACGCCTGCACAGCATAAAACACTCATCAGTGGCCACATGCACAACATAACAAACAAACAAACATAAATAAATCAAATGGTCAGGTTGTAGAGGCATCGACTTATCAATCTGACATACCTTTCGAATAAGCACAAGTGTGACAGTACTTGGCATCTTGATGCACTTGCTGCTTGCAAATGATACACTTAGTGTTTCCATAAGGAGTCCATCTGCAGGCGATGGATTCCAAATCAAAATCATGAAATCTTAAAAAATGCATATGCATGAAAAATAAGAGGGACCCTTAACCTATGTTAATCAAACTTGGGGGTGAGTGTCGGATATGGCTAAGCATTGTTAGATTTTCCCAAGTTTTGTCATATATTTGCTGGATTCTTGAAGGTCAGCTAAAATCCTAAACCCTAGGTTACGTTCTTGACCAATACTTTCATTAGTAAAGAGAAACCAGAAAAGCAGCATGAATATAACAGTATTTCCCCACTGTCAAGAACACAACCCTAGGATTGGAAGAATCAATAATAATTTACAGCAACAATCAAGCCATTCCTTAAACAAATATACTGATCAACGACTACAGCTAAGAATTCTACCCAGCTTTTACGGAATTTAAAATTTGCTCATGTTTTGCGAATTAGTAAATAGGAGATGAAAAAACAAGGAACATACCTGTTCTTTTTGGATAGGAGTTTATTCTCGTTTATTTTCCGGCCACCGCTTTCGTTGGTGTTGCTGGCGCCTTCCTTCCACTTATCGGGCACGATCACCCTTGATAGCTTCTTCTGGCCTACAAATTAAATTGATCAAACAGATCAGGTTTTCTCCTTACAATTTCCATAGATTACACCAAATTGCTAAGGAAACTAGCTGCAATTGCAGAATTAGAGAACTTACACTTCTCGCACACCATTGAAGTGAATTGTTTTTCTCTGCAAAATTTCCCCTCTCAGTATTTCGAAACCGGAGCCCTACAAATAATCGTGGGCGCTGGATTTAATTGGACATTTTGTTTACCAAATTACAAAAAGTACCCTGGAGTATTCCCAAACGATGTCGGTTAATTCGGCTTGATAACCAAATTGAATGAGTTGAAATCTAATTAATCAAAAATTAATAAAATATAATTAATTAAACTAACTTTTAAATTAAGTAAGAATTTTTTTAATTCGATTAATTAACTCCTTCCTTTTTCCCTTAAATCTATGCTAAAGATTCATCCGGTCATCATCAACCCGAGTTCATTTTTAGGACAGTTTTATCTAAATATCACCTAAAAAATGTTATCATTCTAACATTTTTTCTAATATGTATCAAACTAGTATTATTTCTTAAATCAAAACAAGGAAGCGTATTTGGTGAAATATATCTTACACAAGTGGCGAAAAGACATCTTAAGGGAAACGCCTTCATTGAAGTGGTAGGACACCCTATGAAACGTGTTTTTATGGGGGCGAACCTTCCCCAAATTTTTTATAAAGAATATTTAAAAAAAAATACATTTTGTTGAGATAAATAGTGACAACGATTATTTTTTTCACTGTTGCAGTACAAGCAGATTATATTTTCAAAATGTATTTTTTATTTAACTATGCTTTATGAAAATTTAGTTCTTTGGATGACCTGCCACCTTAGCGAAAGCACTCTTTTTAGGACGCGTCTTCTAGCCACGTGAACAAGGCACGTTCCCACTCACGCACTTCATTGCTTCGATTTTAGAAAGGGTTAGAATGATGTTTTTTTTTGGGGGTGATATTTGGATAAAGTTGTCGATTTTTGGTTCCTCAAACTCTGGGAATATTCAAATTTCAAGAGAACTGAATTTGACGTTTCATGTAGTGTTACTGTTGCACGTAAATTACATGGTTGGTCACCAAACTTTAGAAAGTTTTTATTTTGGTCACCAAAAAATGTTTGTAATATAGTCACCAAAATCATGGGTTGTGTTTGCTTAATTAAAACTTCCATCACAAAAGAAATACATGAAAGAAGAGCTATAATGCCTAATCCTTGTGTAAGGCAACATCCAATTCTACATCCAACCCCACACGATTTCGGATCGACAAAGAGGCATCACAACGTGTTTTGCAACTCCTTCAACCTGTTAATGTCAAAATTATGCTTCTTCAGTAATTTTCTTTGCCTAGACAGAAAAAGCCTCTTCAGTAGATCTTGATACGAAGGATCTCTCGAAGTAAACAAGAAGTAAGTATAGCCTACGACTATACCGGTGGCCGTGGTGAAAAACGTAATCGGCTCCATTACATCCCATGAGAACTCCCAAAACGTTAGCCGGAAGAACAGTCCCACTTGTAACACTGAGAATCCTAGACCGCACCATAGGATGCCTCGAACTTGCTTATGCGCTTGCACATCGATTTCTTCCTTCTTCTCCTGCAGCTTCTTTAGCTCATCTCTTAAAGGGTCGTCTTCGGCAAACAAAGCAAGAGGTACTGCTCTTCTAATCAAATCCAACACCTATGCATGAAACAAAAACTTTAGATGCAGTGATATAAAGGAAACTCATAATACAAGAGAGTAAAGGTCAAAATAGGGATAAGTACCTTATCGGGATGAAGATAAACCTTGTCGCGAAAAAGAAGTACAATGCCGGCCTCATCGAGAACACGTGCAAAAGCAATGGCCTCGTCTAGAGATCTAGCAACACCCATGCTCTCACAGGCCTTCAATAACTCCGAGTAGCCAACCACCTCTTTACCTTCTATCCCTAGCTTGGCCTTGAGTGATTCCACATTGACCAGCCTCATCAACTTCCTGGCCTCAGCAAATGTTACGCTCTCTACTTCTGCTCCCGTCTTTTTGGAACCAGAGGTTGCATCGGAATCAGAAGATGAAGAGGACAACCAAACTTTCAGCGTCACTCTCTCCAACAGCAGCGGATTCTGCAGAGACGGTGGAGGTCTCCTAACAATGGCAGCAGACATGCCCTGCTTCAAAGCCTCACACCACCACAACCTCCTCCACATGATTCAATATATCTCACTCAATATAAATACTTCTAGTATGTGTATGTCTGGCTTTATTATCGAATAAGATAACATCCTACGATCTGTCGATCTCAACAAACGGATCTACCTTTTCCTTCCAATAAGAAAAACAAAAGTAAAACAAACATCAACATTTTTTCCAGTAATAATAAAAACCATGAAAATGAAGCAGCACTGCACTCAACACAAAAAGGGTATCTGATCACATTGCAAATGTACAAATCAAACTTCATAATTGGGTTTTTGATTTTAGCTTCCTCAAGCTGGTAACAGATCACATTGCCATTGCCAATAAACAACATTGGGAATTTGCCAAGACTGTAAAATCGTATATAATCATCTGCAGAACTTATATATACATAACCATCTGTGACGATCACATTAACAAGATCAATGAGTGAAATTTATATGCCAAATTACAGTAAATAAAAGTGCATGATGAAAAAAAAAGATAACTATCTGGATTGGAACAATCCCCAAAGTGTAGATCTAGAAAATCCCTAGTGATTTTCATCATGGAGAAACATTTTGCGATGTTAAGAAAACAGTGAATCATCTATAAATTTCCAGCACATAGAGCAGAAACCTAATATATTAATAAACATGATAATGATAAAAAAAAAAAAACTCACAGCCATGGAAGACGCTGATGGAGAGAGGAGCGCGCCTACAGAGAGTTGAGAGGATAAGTGGGCTTCCATTTAGGGTTTAGTTTTCTCTTTAAAAAATCAAGAACCATCCTCATATTTTATAATAATATATTTATTTTATATAATCTTAATACATTTCGCCTATAATTATATGTTGAATAATTTTTATAAATATCTTTTAACCTAAAATACTTTCTTCATCAATATTATAACAATTACGTAAATTCTACCAAATAGTTCGATCTTTGAATAAATTTATCTCTCTCCTAAACTAATTAAAAACAAATTCTATTTTGGGTACAACACAAGTTGAATGAAAGGCTATTTTGCAGAATCGTCATTACAAACCAGTAAAACGATTGAACATCCATTTAAATTAAGAATAACACCCCAAAAAACACGATGGGTTCACATTTTTGTCCCAAATTTACAGCAAAAAATATCATCCTCGGATGGTTTTTAAGAAACCAGATCAACCAAAGCCAACTAACAAAACAGCTAGAGAGAGAAAATAGAGCTTTTCTCTCTCTTCTGTTACATAGTTTTGTTGAGGAGTTTTGGGAATTTTTTTAAGAACTTGGAAAATGATACGAGTGGAAGAACGTTTTCGTAAATCGTGGCCTCTGGAAGGGTGAACGGTAGCACAACTTTGTAAATAAGTGGGAAAAGGATATATCTAGACAAAGTTGTCGGTGAATTTCGGAAAATTTCTGGGTTTGCAGGCGGTGGCTGGCGGCGTTTGACGGTGGTGCAAAGTTGGAAGCTGGAAATTAAAGTTGAATTTTTTAACGGAAGCACTTTGACGAGAAAGAGCGAAGAGAGAGAAAATCTGGTTATGTTTTTAATATGAACACATTAGCTTCAAATTTTTGTGTAAAGTTTTGATCTTCTCGAGAAACCCAGTTCTAAAGTTGAATTGTTTTCGTTGAAATTTTCAAGTTAGCCAAAGATGGGTTGTTGTCGTAGCAAACATAAATTGCCGGGTGCTGAGCTCAATGGCAACAATTCAAGCAAAGATCCAAGAGCAGCCGGTCAAGAAGAACAAGTTGTAAAATCTCAAACACAAGCTCCAAAAGCAAGGCAGCGCCACCAGAACCAGGCACAGCAATCGAACCCTTCATCAGCAAGCATAAAGGCAGTTCAAGTGAGGCGGGATACAGTATTAGGGAATCCATTGGAAGACGTTAAGAAACACTACACACTCGGGGAGGAACTCGGTCGAGGCCAATTCGGCATAATTTACTTGTGCACCGAGAATTCAACTGGCAAAACTTACGCTTGCAAATCGATATTGAAGAGAAAGCTGAAAAATAAACAAGACAGAGATGATGTCAAGAAAGAGGTTCAAATTATACAGCATTTATCCGGTCAGCCAAATATTGTTGAATTCAAGGGCGTTTATGAAGATGCGCAGTCTGTCAATATTGTAATGGAGCTTTGCGCTGGTGGTGAGCTTTTCGATCGGATCATTGCACAGGGCCATTACTCCGAGAGAGCTGCAGCTGCTATTTGTAGACAAGTCCTGAATGTAGTTCAGATTTTCCATTTCATGGGAGTGATGCACCGTGATCTCAAACCGGAGAATTTCCTCTTGTCTAGCAAGGATGAAAGAGCTATGTTGAAGGCAACCGATTTCGGGTTGTCTGTCTTTATTGAAGAAGGTTAATTTTCCACATTTTCCTATTTGATTCAGATGAAGCTTTGCTGCTCATGTACTAATCCTTCTGCATTTCAATCGCAGGGAAGCAATATCGGGATATAGTCGGCAGCGCTTACTACATAGCTCCTGAAGTTCTGCGACGTGGTTACGGAAAGGAAATCGACATATGGAGTGCAGGAGTTATTTTATACATTCTACTTAGTGGTGTCCCTCCATTTGGGCTGGTAATTAGGAAATTGACATGTTTCAGCAAGCTGTTGCGGTTCTGTTTCTGTCGTATAATGTTTATATATTTTGCTCAAAATGTATTGCAGAAACTGAGAAGGGAATATTTGAAGCCATTCTTGAAGGTCAAATAGATTTCGCAAGTGATCCGTGGCCTTCGATCTCCAAAAGTGCCAAAGATCTAGTGAGAAAGATGTTGACAATGGACCCCAAAAAACGGCCTACTGCTGCACAAGCTCTCGGTCTGTTATTCTGTTGTATTTTTAGTTACAGTCCCCTGGAGATTTTTTCTTTATAAAACTTTTGATTATGATTCCTTTGATGAACATGTGATGTTGGTATTGTTAGAGCATCCGTGGCTGAGAGAAGGTGAAGCATCAGACAGGCCGATAAATTCTGCTGTTCTAACCAGATTGAAGCAATTCAGGGCAATGAATCAGCTGAAGAAGCTTGCATTAAAGGTACAGTATCTTACTGGATTGAAGAAGATCAAGTTAATATGTTTAAACCTTTGAATAATACCCGTCTAGTCGTTCTTTCCAGCTTCAGTTAATAATTCTGACTTATATGAAATTCTCCAGGTTATTGCTGAAAATCTATCTGAAGAAGAGATTAAAGGTCTTAAAACAATGTTCACAAACATCGACACAGATAATAGTGGCACAATCACTTACGAAGAACTGAAAGAAGGTTTGGCCCGTCTTGGATCCAAGCTCAACGAAGCTGAAGTCAAGCAATTAATGGATGCTGTAAGTATTTATCTACCCAAACTTTTAACACTTTGCTCATAGATGATTATTGAAAAATTATGTGCAATGTACTTCAGGCTGATGTGGATGGAAATGGAACGATAGACTATATCGAATTTATCTCAGCTACAATGCATAGATACAGACTTGAAAGAGATGAAGACCTGTACAAAGCATTCCAGCATTTCGATAAAGATAACAGTGGGTGAGTTCCAAATTTTCATGTTATCATTATTATACCCATCAAATGATAAACCATCCGCAATGCCACATTATACGTTGAACTTGTCGTAGAGTTTGTGATTCATATAAATGCATATCCTTGTTTGCAGGTTCATTACAATGGACGAACTAGAGGCTGCTATGAAGGAGTATGGAATAAGTAATGAAGCCAACATCAAGGAAATTATCGCCGAGGTGGATTCCGACAACGTAAGTTTGTTTCTGAATCAAGCTTGGTATCTTCTTATAAAGTTACTTATTACATACCTTGCTGATGCTGTTTACATTAATCAGGACGGGAGAATTAACTACGATGAGTTCTGCTCGATGATGAGAAGTGGAGCACAAACCGGAAGGCTTTTTTAGATGCCCTTTGATTGTTCCATTACGAGCATGCAATACCGAGTTGCTGATGACTGATGTAACCTAATTAACAGTGTGCCACCAGAAAGTATCCAGGTTCATTAACTATCTTGATCCTAAAGCCTGTTCTTCGAGAATACAAGAGTACAAGAGTACGGATTCAAATCGGTTCGAGTTGTATAATTGTTTGTGTGTAAATCATGTATCTATCATTTTCTTTTATTCGATGTCACCTTTTTTTCCCTTTCATTGTTCTGTATATATAGTATTTCGATATGACTATTTATCGAACTGTGTTTGTAAACCTTAGTTCCGGTGCTTTTCTTCTTTATAAGAACTCAGGCCACTTGAACCACCTAGATTATGTCCAATAATAATACAAACACCATAAGAGTACTCGGTCTAATGACGTAATATACTAATACCTTAAACACGATTATAACACATGAAAATAATAATACAAACACGATAAGGTTACTTGGGCCTAAAGATGTTCATCTTTCGTTTCGCGACTCCGACTGTGAGCTATGACATGTCCTTCCAGTACTTCTCATCTCCTCTGCTGTCCTTATTCTCCCTTCAAAGACCACCTGCACGCAAAAATACCATTGTTATACAAAACTGTATATACATACACAAAAACCTTTGTCCAACTAAATTAAGCATTCTGGCAATAAGCATCTCTTCATCCTCAGAGAATCCCACCTTGGTCTCCTCAGTTTTTCCCTCTGCAAAAACATAAACAATGAAGCTTAATGGAAATCCAATTAAGCTGAGAAATCGTAAAAGATTATGCAATTATGCAACCTCTGGGCTTCGGGTCTTGATGGCTATGTCGGTTGCTCAAGCCGTGACGATCAGAGTCTCCCATGATTTCTGCAGTGGTAGTAGGCATGACCCAGGCCATGAGTTTGCAGTATTTATCTGATGAAAATTCAACAGTTGAGAAGACTGTTAGTTCCCAGATTTGATAAGTCGTTGAGGCTTTGCCTACTGCTGGTGTTTGGATTTTAGTGTCTAAATGAAGAAAACAGTATCTACCAAGTGCATTGCTCTTGATTCCTTTTGTCCCTGGCAAAGATCATCAAATCTTTTCACATTATTATCTTAAATTTATTTCTTAATATAAGTATGATTCACTATGTTATGATAAATTAAATATCGCCCCATATCTAAAAAATTAAATAAATTTAATTTATAATTTTTTAAATGATGTATCGACATCTTATTTAATAATAATTATTACACAATTAATATATCAAATATAAATTCTGTGATTTTTGGATTAAAATGAGAAAAAAGACGACTTTATATATGTTGTGATATATTTGTAACACTGTATTTTGTTGCATTTATACGTTTCGGCATTACCCGTGAGAGTGAAGCGCACATCATTACATTATGAATTATTAGAACAAGACAAAAGGAACATATATATCTTTTATTTTATTTGTTTTGGAAAAATATTGTATTTAGTAATTATATATTTCTTTTACTACAATTATATATTTGTTTCTTTTATTAAATTTCTGAACACAAATAATTCAATATAATAGTTATATTATGTTATTTTTTAATTTCATATTCTATAATATATAAAATAAAATAGATATAAAAGTTTAAAAATCCATCGAACATATTTGGATATATCAATTAAATCTTACTTTTTGTTTAACATTCAATTGAGCTCTTGAATTAGTTTAATTAGTAGATCATATAACCTCTTTCATCAATGATTTTTGTCTTATAATGTCGACATGATTGTAAAATTAGTTGACATAATAATTTACGTGCGAATAATGATATGATAGAGAAATGTAACTAATATAGTTTAAAGTGGTAAGACAATGACCATATCTAAACATGCATTTAGGGCAGCTTAAAGTACAGGGTAGAGTTATTGATTAGCATCATTATGTGCGCTTAGATTGCCCGGAGAGTTGGTTTCGCCATGTTATTACACTTGCCGTTTGCCAATCCCAGTTCCTTGAGAAAGTCACTTGCAGGCACAAAGCATATGTTCAACTTACATGTCCAACCCAGGCTGATTGATATACCAACAACATACATAAACTTAGCCTACTGGAGAATAACATTGGCAGTAGTACTAAAACTTACAGGTTTCCAGCCATCAGGATCTAGGGAAAGAGGTGATTTTAGTGTTGATTCCGGGTACCGGTCCCGGTTTTCGAGTAACCTTTCCGCCAAGCTCTTGTGTAACATGTTCCACAACCTCACCACTTTTGTAAACATCATCAGTACCAATAGCAACCTGGAATAAGAGCAGAAGGCCAAGTAAACCGACCTGTGCATATGCATTCCCCTTGGTATATTCCGTCACTCCGTAATTGTAAGTCAACTCGAGAACGGTAACCTCGTGTTCTTCGGCGTAACCCATCGAAGCTGTGGAGTACTGTCAAGGAAATGCAACAAAAACCAGACAAGTTCATTAGGCCTCCTAAGTAAACTAAATACAATCCAAGTAGAACAGCTTCTACCTTGTATTCAGGCCTCTCAACCTTCTTCACTAGCTCCATTCCCAGGGCCTGCAACAATATACGAAGAAAAGCAATGGAATTACCTAGTCATTGAGACTTCAAATGACGGCTCGTAAAAGAAGGATCTACATGCATCGATGATAGCAAGTCACGCTGCTGATGCTCAAACATGTGAACTTTAGTAACAACACCAATTCCTTTAACTATCGAGTTAGTTCGTGCTTCATATATGTTTTTTGAATGTATACTTAAATGGGCCTAGCAGTATACAGTATAAACGCCGAACCCAGTACCAAAACGCGGTAAAAGTGGGAACGCAGGAGACATTTAACTTTTGAAATGGTGTCCTTGTTCAGGCCACTTGTGTTCTTGTTGAACCCTAGACCCGTGCTCTCAAAAAACCTTCATTCTCCCCGGTGAGCAGCGACGATCTTCAGACCCAATCCAAGAACAATGTCTTGGTCTTGCAAGAAATGCAGTTTCCTCAACTCCCCATTCCAAACCTCCGCTTGCAAAATCAGTCTCTCTCCTCCCTCCCCTTCGACGTCGCCTTCATCGTCTTCGCCTCCTAGATGGACTTGTAAAGCTTGCACCTTTTTGAACCTTTTCTTTCGGGTCTCGACAATTTGAAAGTTAACGAGGATGCCGATTCTTCTGTTGGCTCTGTTTTCTTGCCTTTGAAGCCTTGCAACAAGAGGAAGAACATCGAACCAAATCTGGGCGACGAAGATTGTGTCCAATTGGGTGGATTCCGAGGCATCAAGGCCTCTAATAAAGCTGTTCAAATAAAGGGTTAGTTTTGATTTTCCCAAACCCGATTTAGGATTTTTTTTAATTTTGGGTTTTGACATTCATCATATTTGTTGTCAACAGAGACTAATTCAGGGTCAGTTAAGACTTCATTGAAGATTTTGAGCTACAATGTTTGGTCCGGGAAGACCTGGAGTTGAATAAGAGGATGAAAGCTATTGGTGATCTTATTCAACTTCATTCCCTGATGTCATTTGTTTTCAGGTTTGTTGGATCTTTTGCTTTACTGTTTTGATGTTTACTCTTGTGATCATTGTGGCTGTTGTTCTAGGAGGTTACCCCCGAGATATATGATGTATTTCATCGGTCCAACTGGTGGAAATGGTACCGATGCTCTGTATTGGACTGCACAGAGGAGCAGAGAGCATACTTTTGTAGGCAGGTATGCCTTTGATTGATAGCCTAGTTGTGTCTTTTGATTTGATACATATTGTCCTTAATCTGTCTAGTTTTAGGCCGGCCGAATCAATGTTTTAAGTACATGACCCTTTTAAGCAAATTGTTCCTAATATCTCATTCGCTACTGTATTACTTGGTAGTTAAGCAAACTGCCTGTGAAATCCTTCAATTCGTAAACCCTTTGATAATTCGATAATGGGACAAGAGCTCTGCATGACCGAGGTGGAAGTTTTGGGGGGTGAGATACTGGTTGTTGCTACGAGCCATCTCGAGAGTCCATGTCCAAGCCCTCCAAAATGGGATCAAATGTTTAGTAAGGAACGTGTGGAGCAGGCAAAAGTGGCAATCAATAATCTCCAGAATAACCACAATGTTATTCTAGGGGTGATATGAACTGGGATGACAAACTAGACAGTCAGTTTCCTTTCCCCGATGGATGGATCGATCCTTGGAGAGAGTTAAGGCCAGCAGAAGACGGGTTCACATATGATACTAAATCGAACCATATGTTGTCGGGAAATCGATCATTACGAAAGAGGCTAGACCGATTTATATGCAAGATGAAAGATTTCAAAGTCAGTGGGGTTGAGATGATCGGAATGGAGCCAATACCTGGTCTTTCGTATACCAAGGAGAAGAGTTACCGACAAGAGAAGAAGTTACTGGAGCTTCCTGTTTTGCCGAATGATCATTACGGCTTGCTTTTAACAATCTCTAGTAATAATGCCTAGTTCGGCATCGATTTAAGCTTGAATTTGTTCATCTATTTCCATCCGTACTCTCAAGCATACTTGGTATGCAATTTTGTATAGACCAGACGGATTGATGCAAATAGTTTACAGCATTCGCCATTTTTGTATAAAAACCTTAAATGTATGGATATCATTTGATATTCATATACCCTATTCGAATCTACGAACAAGAGGCTTAGCTTGTTCCTGAACTTTTTAACGAGTTTCGGTCAAATACAAAAGAAGTTCATGTCCTATATTTAGAAGTTCTTTTTAGTCCTTTATATAAAAAGAACATTTTGGTCCTTTATTATACCTAAAAGTTTCTTTAGTCCTTTTACTATAAAAGGAGATGTTTGTTTTTGTATATTTGAAAAGTAAATATTTTAGTCTAAAAGATTTCTAATATTTTGAGAGATTAATTTTTTTGAGTTTAAAACTGAGAGGCCTAAAGAATATTTAATTTAAAATATTTAAGTCAATTTTAAACGTTTACACCAACCCATCCATCCTACTCCACTCCAAATTTCACCATTTCTTTATCAAAATTAAATGTTTTCCAACAACTAAATTCGTACAATCTATTATTGTCCTAAACAACTTGCAAGAGTAAAGGGTTATCGTATTTGGTACTGATCCCACATACGTGGAAGATTGGTGGCTTCTGACCCCATGCATCCATAATCCAAATAAATTTGGTTCCAAGTAAAATCCTTTAGATTTGATTTTCAACCTAAAAACAATAGCCATTTTTAGCATAATAATCGCATAAATCATTTAGGCAATAGATTATACCTACTCTTATATTTCAAAATGACTATCTCTAGTTGGCGAAGTTGTGGTAGCTTCTTTGGTAGAGAAGGTAGGGGTTATGGTGCTGGAGGTGGTATAGGAACGGAGAATGGCGGTGGTTATGGCAGTTTAGGTGAAGGATCTGGCTATAGTAGTGGTTTTGGTGTAGGAGAAGGCAGAGGAGGGGAAGGTGATGGTGCTGGTGCTGGAAAAGGTGCTAATGGAGGATATGGCCATGGGAATGTTTATGGTGCAGGTGGAAGTGATGGCTCATTAGGAGGTGGTGATGGTGGTAGTGGAGGCGGAGGAGAAGGAGAAGGATATGGACATGGGAATGGGCATTGGGTTGGTTTTGGTTTTGATGGGAAACGGTGGGGTTAAAGACTCAAGTAATGATGATGGACATCCCTAGACATGCATGGTTTCTCCTCTTATCCTATGTCTCACGCTTAACTCCATCAACTTTGACATTTGTTTCTCAAATAAACCTGTTTCTTTTGGTGTGAATTATATAAGCATGTTTTAACCTACTTTATATATATACTTTGCTCCTACCCAGTTTGAGATACCAGATGCAGATTAAGTTCCGTTAGGTGCTCATTTGCATATAATAAAATGAATTTAATTTCACATAATACTAATTAGACTTGAATGAATGGAAGATTTAAAGAATCATGGTATATGTATAAATACATAGTATTATATACTGATCAAAACAGCTTGCTTGCAAATTCATCAATGGGGTCTCCTTCTACACGGCAACATCTGGAGTTTTTGGCAAGCTCTCTCAGTTCTGATAAGCTTCTTCCCAATGCCAATGCCACCTTCCTTTCAAACAACTCTCCATTTTCTCTTTTTTCCACGTCACTTTCATCCAACGTTGATACAATAGATTCCTGCAAATGTTTAAAGAACCCAGCGTTGTTCCTATACATCTCGAACACCATACCCACCTGCCCACCGTGCTCCAACGTGTTAACTGTTGAAGCTAAAGCTCCTGCAACACCCGCCATGATTGCTGCCCAAGTTTCATTGGAAGACCCCATGGCTAGAGCTGCAATTCCAGTTAGTATTGGCCCTGATTTAGCTAAAATTTTGTTTATCTTCAATGCTTTGTTGCCTAATCTCTCGTAATCTTCACTGTCTTTTCTCTTGATCACCTTAACCACTTCCCTCATTTCCATTTCCAACTCCTTGGTCCACCCATTGTTGTTTTTCACCTCTCCATTCAACTGCTTCGCTTTGTTTCTAGGCCACCAAACAGCAGGCTGTAAATTCTCCGGAAACTTTTCAAGCATTACACCCAGCAAAGGAAGAGGGTAAGCTTCGTCAAGTGCCAACACTTTCTCCATAGCATCATTCACATCATCTTGGGTGGGTGAACCAACGGCAACTAGGGTTTTCACTTGGTTTTCAAGCTGCTTAAACAATCTCGTCGCATTACGTTGCTCTTCAACAAGCTGTGAGGGTTGAATCTTGTTCATCAACGCCAACATTCCGGTGGCCGATAAAAACATGATGGAGGATGCTAACTTCAAACCTAAAAGAGAAATCCCAGCGCCACCGTTGCCAGTCGCAGCAGCAACACCGGCCATGGTTGTTGCAGTGAGAGTCATCATGTTAATAGAATCAAGTAGAAGGGTGTTCCAGTTATCTCGTTGTTCTCCAACGTTTTTATGCATCTCCACTCTATCAGCTACCGCCTCTAACAGTACATAAAGTTGTTGTAAGGTAGCCATTGAAATAGATGAGTTCGTTTGAAACGATAGTGTCTCGTTAACTTTTTTTTCGATTGGGATTGTGGTGATGAACTCGTCTCCCGTCTTCGATTTTTGAGACAATATCTTGGGTTTCAATTTAAGAGATGAAAACTTTATCGATGGGAGCTTTGGGACGAACATGACGGCATGAATTTGTTTTGAAGAAGAAGATACAAGAAAGTTAAAAACATGTAAAGTAGCCATATATGTTTATGGTTTTGTACAAAAGCAGCAGAGGAAATTTGAAAATGTTAGATTTGATCTTTGTGCAAAGGAAAGATTGGATTTTTAGATTGTTTTTTAGAGATGAAAGGTTAGAGTGTGCATTGGTGGCTTATTTATAGCAGTTCACGTGTACTTGGTCTGGTCCTGTCATGTGTTCAAATTTTGACTATCTCATTGAATTGACTATGCCGGTCTGTTCCATTGGCTTGACCTATTAAAAGTTAGTTTTTGTTCATTTTTATGTAAAATTATTCGGTTGATAAATTAATTAAAACTTTTCGAGTAAATTCAAATCTTAAAAATAATATTATTAAAATATAGGTTAAAGTATATAAATAGTCCCTGAACTTTTAGGCAACTTGCATTTTTGTCACCCAACTTTTGAAACTTGCAATACAATATCGAACTTTTAGTTCGTTTTCAATAAGTCTCTGCCGTTACCTCCCGTTAGTTTTTGCTAGCATGGCACGTAACTGTCGTTAACTCTCTGATGTGGCGGCTTCTTTTCTTTCTCTTCTTGCAACAGCTTCTTCTTCTTCTTTCTTTTTGTAACGTCTTCCTTGCATGATAGCTTCTTTTCATCTTCTTCTTCCAGCTTCTCATTATTCTTATTCTTCTTCTTCAAATATCATATTCAAAGCCTTTTCATTTCTTGGACTATTTTTCTCTCTCTATTTCCCAAGAAAATTCAGCTTCTCTATCTACTTTCTCAAGAAAAAAATTGATTAACTTTACAATAAAATCCATCATTCCTTCCGATGGTTTCCTTCCACCCAATAAATCATTTAATGATACTCTACACAAACAAATGAAAGACTCATAAATCATATAATGCAACAATTAGTACCAACCACACAAACTTATACGTAAAACCAACTTCTTAACAAATCTGACTTGCTTTGGACACGAAGCTTGAAAGAACCAAAACCTCATCAAATATAATAAGCCTATCAATCTTCGCAACAAGTATTCCCTCAAATCTCTACCATAACAATCTAACAATTAACTTGCTTACTCCAAAAATAATTATAATAAAGACTAACACAAGAAACTATAAAATCAAAATGAAAACTTCAAAGATATTCTGTAAATCACATTCAGTTGAATAAAAAATATATTTGGCGTTTGACGTATAAACAATTGCTTCCACCAATTTCTTACAACTAAACAACCATAAGTTTTTCATTAAAGACAAATTAAAAAGCAAGTGTTTCTTGCAGAGTTAATCATTTTTCCTAAGAAATTAGAGAGAGAAGTTGGATTTTCTTGGGAAAATAGTGGGAAAATAGAGAGAGAGAAAGAATCCATGAAATTGCTAAGTTGCTTGAGGTGGGAACACTTCCTTATAAGCGTAAACATGGTAATGATTTTCATTATATTTACAAGATTGTTGTATTATTGTTTTTATCTATTTTCTCTTTTGTATTGAAAAGTTTTGATTTTTACTATAAATATGTGTTTTTGATTTGCAAATGATTAGTTAGAGTTTTGAAGAAGAAGAAGAAGAAGAAGAAGAAAAGAAGAAGCTGCCACGTCAGTAAAAACTAACGTGAGGTAACGATAGTAACCTTATTGAAAACGAACTAAAAATTCAATGATTGTATTGCAAGTATTAACCTTATTGAAAACGAACTAAAAATTCAATGATTGTATTGCAAGTATCAAAAGTTGAGTAACTAAAATGCAAGTGTCCTAAAAGTTCGGGGACTATTTATATACTTTACTCTAAAATATATAATTATAACTTTAAAATATTAATGGTCAAATTAATATTAATGATGTAAATTTAATATATATTTAATCTTATATACTCTTAAAGTTTATTAAAAAATATATATATATTATTAATTTATATAAAATTCATTTTTCCTAAAATATCATTTCCGTAAAATTTTAATTATATAACTCAATTTAATAATACTAAACCGAAGGTGGAGGTGGAGGGGGTAAAGTGGATACTTCATCAAAATGATCCTAGCTTTTTGGAATGTTAGAGGACTCAATAGTCCTCAAAAGCAAGACAGAATAATTAGACGAGCAAACCAAAATAAAGTAGACGTGTTTTGTTTGTTAGAAACAAGAGTAAAGGAAGAAAAGTCTGTAACTATTCTTGGCAGTAAATTTTCTAGCTGGAATGCATACACCAATTACGACTATGCCTTAAATGGTCAGATATGGATCCTTTGGAGACAAGGCTTGGACTTCTCGATTGTTCATTCTTCAGACCAGTGCATGTCAATCAAAGGGTTATACCAGAATGCTCACTTAGTCATCACTGCAGTCTTTGGTAGCAATGATGGTATTTCAAGAAGACTCCTCTGGCAGCAATTACGAGATCTTGAAGCTACTGTTGGCATTTCTCCCTGGATTATTGGTGGAGACTTTAACATAATTCTTCACTCAAACGAAAGTTCTGACTATGATCTCATTGGCCCTTTATCTACTTCTGACATGAGAGACTTTCAAGAAGTTCTCGCTGATCTTGATCTGATTGATCACCCTTTATTTGGCCCTTCTTTCACATGGAGCAACAAACAACAAAGTTCCTACCTTGCAAGGAAGCTCGATAGAGTTTTAGTTAATCCTAAATGGGTGACCACTTACAAGGACTCGCATGTTGAATTCCAAGCCCCCGGCATCTCCGATCATTGTCTTGCTCAAGTATGGCTCATAAAAGAAGCTCAAGTTGACCGACCAAAGCCGTTTAAATTCTTCAATTATTGGTCTCAACACCCTAGTTTTATGAAAGTGGTCAAACAGTCATGGCTTGGTCCATCTCAAGGGCACCCAATGCAAATACTTTAACCAAGTTAAAGAGACTGAAAATCAGCCTTAAAATCTTAACCAGGCATGGTACAGTGACCTTCCTGCAAGGGTTAAACAAAAGAATCAGATTTAGAGCAACAACTTAAATCTTTAAAAGGAGAGGATGGTATTGCAAAGGAGTTTCTCCTTCAAAATGAGTTAAAAAATCTGGAAGAAGCTCAAACATTGTTCTACAGACAAAAAGCAAAAGTTCAGTGGTTGAAAGAGGGAGATAAATGCACCAGATTTTTTCATTCTGCAGTCGCTCTTAAAAACAAAAAAGACACTATTCGCATCCTCATTGACGAAAATGGTAATAGGTTGGAAACATATGATCAAATGTCTGCTGAGGTGATAAAATTCTTCACAAACTTGATTGGCACTGCTGATCCTGCAATCAAAGACACTGATCCTAATTTTTTGAAGGATTTACTACGGTATTCCCTGCCTGCCGACAAGGCTGATGCTCTCGTGAAGGATGTCACAAAGGAGGAAATCAAAAAGGCTTTTTTCAGTCAAGGAAATGAAAAATCTCCAGGACCTGATGGGTATTCACCATTCTTCTTCAAAAAATCATTGTCTATTATTGAGAAAGATGTTGTAGCTATTATATCCCAATTTTTCCAAGAGTCCTACCTCTTCCCTGCTTTGGTAAAGGACTTCAGACCAATCTCTTGTTGTTCAGTGGTCTACAAAGCCATTTCAAAAATTATTGTTAGAAGATTAACTACTCTGTTGCCTGATTTGGTTACTCTCAACCAAACCGTTTTTGTTAAAGGTAGAAGCATCATTGACAACACACTTCTTGCCCAAGAATTAGTTAGAGGCTATAGTAGAAAGAACTTATCTCCTAGACGCTCTCTGAAAGTAGATCTTCACAAAGCCTTTGACTCACTAAATTGGAACTTCATCTCTGCTATTTTGAAGGCCATTGGGCTTCCAAGGATTTTTGTCAAATGGATTGAAATTTGTTTCTCTACAGCTACCTATTCTATTTCATTCAATGGGAGCTTGACTGGTTTCTTTAAGGGAGCTAAGGGCCTGAGGCAAGGAGACCCTCTTTCCCCTTTACTCTTTGTCCTTTCAATGAATATCCTTTCCAGACTTCTTAACTTGGCAGCTTCAAGAGGTATGTTTGGCTATCACCCCAAATGAAAAAAGATAGGTCTAACTCATTTATCCTTTGCTGACGACCTTCTTATCTTCTGCAAAGGGACTGTGGAATCTGTTATCGGGGTCACTAGTATCTTAGATTTATTCTATGATATGTCAGGCCTCAAAGTTAATGCCTCTAAAAGTGAATTTTTGATGTTGGTATGTCTACTAGTGCTATCGAAAATATTCAACAAATTACAGGCTTCAACAATGGCTCCCTGCCTGTGAGATATCTTGGCATCCCTCTTCTCACAAGGAAAATTTCAGAAAAAGACTGTGTTATTCTCATTGATAACATCAAATCCAGATTGCACCACTGGTCCAGTAAAACTCTTAGTTATGCAGGAAGATTGGAACTAATTAAATCTGTGCTGACTAGTGTTACCAACTTCTGGTGTAGACAACTTTTCCTGCCAAATTCTGTTTTGATGAAGATTGAACAACTTTGCTCCCGATTTTTCTGGAAAGGGATTGACAAATCAGCTTCTAGAGCAAGAGTGAGCTGGAAAAATATATGTTTCTTGAAATTCGAAGGTGGGCTTGGGGTTAAGGATATGAAATCCTGGAACAAAGCATGCATGATCTCATTAATTTAAAACATCCTAGCTGAAGACGGATCTCTATGGGTAGCTTGGCTTAAAAAACTATGTTTTTAAAGAGAAAGATTTCTGGTATGTGGGAATTAACTCCACTGCAAGTTGGAGTTTCAAGAGACTTTTGAAACTCAGACGTGAGGCTCACCATATTCTGTCTTCAGGTGCTATAAAAGTCACTAAAATCCGGGATTCTATTCGGGAAAAGAAGGCAAAGGTCCCTTGGCAGAAACTGTTATGGTTTCCCCTGCACATTCCTAAACACAGTCTGATAGCATGAATGGCTTTCCTTGATAAACTTCCAACAAAGGACAGACTTCAACGAATGGGACTTATCAGCGAAAGCATATGTGTACTCTGCAAATCTGAACAGGAAACAAGGGACCATTTATTTTTAAAATGCCCAACTGCTGTTACAATTTGGACAACATTCTTCCCACTTTATGGTTTACGTTTTACTGCTTGTTCATGGGAGGTTCTTATAGCATCGGCTAGTTCTAATTGGAAGGGAAATCATTGCTTACTATGATCATGAAGATAGCTCTCAATGCTCTCATTTACACATTATGGGAAGAGAGAAACAAAAGGGTGTTCCAAAATCGAACAAGGTCTGCAGAAGCGATTCTTAAAGCTATTAAAGATACTGTAAGCTTACAACTAAGCGGTAGGACTATTAATAGAGTCGATAGTGTTAATATTTCTCTATGCAATCATTGGGGTATAGTTGAACATTGATCTTCTTGTTTGTAGCTTGTTTTGTTTCGAACCTTGATGTATAGTAAAGAAGATTCTGCTCTTGGATAATAATACCTGATTTATCCAAAAAATAATACTAAACCATCCATATTGTTTCCAATCTATTTTCTTGTAAAAGAGGACATCGATGTTAACCACGTGAACTCATTGGATTAAACTTAGTGTTCACTTAATCAATTTGTTGGTTTTCTTTTTATTTTAATTTGGGAGTACGTAGTTGAAAATTTTGTATATATAGAGTTGCATATAAATTGGATAGAGGTCTGAATATTATGTTTAGATATATATATATATATATTATGGTGTTTTTGTTGAATTTGTTAAAATTTATTTGATTATGTATGCTTGAATATACGAATTTCCTTTTACTTTTTCAAGAAGATAGGCTAAAGTTTGAATTTATATTACTCTCTTATTTTCATACGAGTTGATTTTGTTTGATTTTTCTTATGAATTATGAGTGTCTTTATCTTTCCATTTAATGGTCTAACTATTAATTTTTTATGATCAATTTTGATTACATTATTCTCCATAATTATTCAGGCTACGATTATATTTTTATTAGTATTTTTATGATACCCATCATGTTTTTTTATATAAAATCACATATAATGTTTTTTGAATCCAGATCATCCAAGAAAAATATGCTATCTTTTGTTATTAGGATCGCTCCTTAAATTCATATATGCTATAATTTGAGTTTTATGAAGAAAGAAGCAATATTGGGATTTTGACTTCCAATATTAACATTGAAAAAAATGTAATAGTTTGAGGTTTATATATGAAGAAGAAAAAGGTAATGTAAACCAATATATACATATTGATAGTTTCCTACGTTCATTACAACATGACAAAGGAATCCTCTAGATTACATATGATTGTTATTGTTGTTGTTATAGTGGGTAATTAATTAAGAAAACTCATGTATTACTATCATTAAGAAAAAATATATATAAGGTTTGACTGTCTAAAATATTAATTACAACATGTTGAATGTGAAATAATGTTTGAACTAATATTAAAAGAAGTTATCATGAATTTAGAAGATCAACTTTGAAACATAAAAATGTATTATAAAGGGCTAAGGCCGAAAAGAACTTAGGTCCCGATAGACCGAAGGCGGTTGTTTGGTTTGAAGTTCTATTATTACAGTCGTTGATAGTCGGCCAGGTTGCCCAAGACCCGGCAACAGTTTGGTCACATACCATGATATGAGAAGAAGTGGTCCAATTTGTAAGCCAAATATACACAAGACATGTCCTTTAAGTTTCAAAGATAAATCCTTTTTGTTTTCCTACTTTTCCAAATCAGATCTTTTCGATACGTACATGCAAAATCCATGCATGATAATGCTGAAGCATTCAAACTTTGAAGCAGCCTGTTCTTTTGAAACCAATTTGCCTAATTCCTTGTTATGTCCTTTGCAGACATTCTTGGTTAAACTCTTTGTTGATACGGTTATTATAATCGAATTCGACTAGTCCGTCTAATAAAATATCAGTAGTTGGAACGATTTAACAAATAGATAAAATCAAGAATTGAACAAAAACTCAGCCATCAGAACCTGCTTCAAGTACATAGTAACGGTTCATAATCGTTCGAGTTTACGGAAAGTTTTGACTTGGTACAATAAGCAGCTGTAGTAATAACAAGATGGACGGTTCCATGCAGCTGAAGCTAGAATTTCTGTATTACCACGGAATTGGCGAGGCCCGCTTGCTCGATGGTTTGGGTTGGATCACTAAGAAGTTTAGGGGGGAATCCCAGTAGCTGCAGCTGATAATTGGTTGCACCCCCAGGTCTAGATGCATTGATGAATGAACGGACGTCTTCAACTGTATTGCAGAAATTGAAGCGAGCGACCAAGCGAGTCCCATCGGCCAACCTAAGCTGAATCGAGGTTGATGGTAAATTTTCATCTATAACTAGGCCAGGAGAAGGGCTTGGAGCAGTGTTGAGAGGACTGGAACTGACGGTTGGTTCAGGAGTTGCCGACATACTGCTGCTACCAAGAGTTCTTCCTACACCCTGAAATGCTACCTGTCACTTCTTCTTTGGTTCCTGCGAGCAGACAAACATAAGAGTGATATTCTCAAATGGACTTGAAGAACCGATCAGACAGATACATGTCTGAAGAAGGCACTTTCGATCACTTCCTAAATTCTACAAGTTACAACCTTACAGACATATATAATGCCAGTAAGAGAGATGCTCACAGGGAATTTCTCGTTCCTCCGTATCAAATTGACATGAACAGAAGACCTTTTATCAGCACTTTCAAGTTCTTTAGGACACTCAGACTTTCGGATGCTCTGCACCAAGATTCAACCAGGTTGTTAAAACATCACGAAAAAGGTATTTTGAAGCATATCAATTGGTTCAGTTCTAAAAACACGAGTACATCGGTCGCTTTATTTCTACTCTTGGATTCTATTTTCTTTCATTGATTTAAGTCCTAATTTCCATTACCTCTAAGAAATGTGCATTTTCAGGATCATCCAACCTCCTCAGTGGGCCATCATTTACAGTGAAACCATTGGTCCAGAAAACGATGTTGTGAATAACAGCATGAGGCTGCTGAGGAACAGAAGATACGTTTTCCCCCGAGAGTAATCTATCGGTTCCAGTAAAACTCGTTGAACTTGATGACAGATTAAGCTGATCGATAGGTCGCTCCCAGTTGCCTAGCTTGATTGAAAATCTCATCAACCTCATTATTCTTCGACGGATCTTGAACAAGCATGCCACTGCAAAATTAAGAGTTATACCTGATCATCTCTAGCATGTTATCCTATTGAATTGCAGGGTTGGTGTTTTCTTCAGATGAACACTTTGAGAAAGCTTAACATATCAAAGAAGACGGTTTCATCAACGATGACTAAAAATGAGGAATGTTAAATATAAATCAAACTGTTACCGAACCTCACATCGGATGTGCAGACCAAAACTTATCAGCTTGTACCTATACCAGATGGCACAGCAAACAACACAAAATTTTGATGAAGCCTAATGAATGTTGCTTAAAAGAATCAAAATTATACGTTAAGTCTAAGATGGTTACAATTTTCTACGGCCGAGAGAAGCTAAAGATCGTTTCCTCAAACAAAAATTATACATAAATTCATCAAAATTCCTCAAACAAAACCTTCATGTATTTAAAATAATAATTCAACATGATATGTTATTCTGCGTAATGCAAATTCTGAGACCAGATGCACGAATACGTTGTCTAAGATGCTAACAATTTTTTGCGATAAGAATCCACGGCTGATAATGTTAATAATTGACAATGACGATAATATCCATAAGTCATATACTAATCAATTAAATTAATAGGAAGGAATTGGAATGAAATTAAACAAGAAAAAGGAGGCGAGAGAAGAGGAAAACCTTTTTTCGCCGCCAGTGTAGGACTCCTGATGATTATCAGAATCGGTGTCGGAATCGGGTGCAGGGAGCCTGTTGAGATCGGCGAGAGTGCGAATCCCGCCGGCACGGCTGCTGGACGACGGCTTAACAGGCTTCTTATCACGTGAGGCCATTGGTATTATGTGATTAAGAATGAAAGATTAATAGAGAAGAACTGCATAAAATGGATATGGAATGGAATCGATCCGCGTTTCGCTACATATTAGATTGGCCACATTGGTATTATGCAAATTGGTACCTGAATTTGTTAATTATTCTCAAATTAGTACTGAAAGTTTTTTCCTTTCAAATTGGTACTTGAATTTGGAAGGAATTCTCATATTAGTACCTATACTTACTATTGATATCAAACTACACCCATAGGCCATAGCTTTTCATCCCCCTCCAATCATATTAAAATCACTATTAATATTTATTGACAGACAATATGAATATCTTCAATTTCATATATAATGTAGAAATATTATTATAAACAATATTATTTAAGTTCGAAATATCTAGAGGAATATGACATTAAAATCGCTTCTTGATAGTATATGTCTGTACTTATTGTATTATTATTTTTGTATTTATTAAAAACAATTTGTACATATTTACCATCAAATATTTTCTAAAATAAAAAATCAATATTTATTTACCATAACATTTTAATGGACTAAACTATAAATTTATAATTTAATCGATTGGTCTGTTTTAATTTTAATATATATATGAACTAAATTCAAAATCACAAGACTAAAAAAAATAATCTATACTCTCGTAATGTTGTTGCTAAGTAAGAACAGACATAAGAACTTATGTTAGGAGGACAGACTTCTAAAATTATCAGAAGTGTAAAATATAAGGAGATGACAGTGTTTCTGGTCAATCCTTATAGTTAAGATTCCTAAATTCATATGTATATATTCGCTGTACAGAAAGTCAATGTCGACATTTGAGTCCACTGTGGTAGAGGATGTCGAAATCTTAGTCAAACTCTAGCTAGCATAATTGTTAGTTCAATCATGGCAAAACCAATGTCGACATCTGAGTCCATTGTGGTAGAGGATGTCGAAATCTTAGTCAAACTCCTGTTGGCATTTATGCTAGTTCAAACATGGCAGTACGGCTATATTTAGTTGGAAAAAGTATCGCATGGTTTTTACACATTAAACTTTATATTATCTTTTTATTTGACGATGAAACTCATAATATATTGACAAAAGCTGCTTGAACAGTTAACTGCTAACAAAACAATATATAATGAATATCCCAACAATTCTAAATCCAAAATGAACCACTTGGGCATACGACATCCCTTGTAACTTCATCTTTACAAACAACAGGCCCTGAGTGGATCATTACTGGCAGAAATGGGCGATGGAATTGGACCAAACAGCAAATTTATGTACAATTGACGCCATTATTGACTACGATTGCAAACCAATACCAGCACTTGCATTGAAGGCGGCACTTAAATACCCAACCTTCAAACCAGCTTTATCAGCAACGATATTCTCTCTGCAGCGGTAAGAAATCGCCGGTAATTCCTTAAACCCGACTGATATTTTAGCCGCAGCCGCCATGGCATCGTTCTTCTTCGGACTCTTGTTGTTACTAGAGGGGATTTCATCGGCCGTACGCTTGTAAGAAGCGAACCATTTGGCGTGCATGTACGCATGTTGTCTCCATGGTGGCATCTTCATGTCCCTATCTTTCATCGATTTCCTCGTTGCTTTGCACATCAGCCTCACGATCTTCTTCAGTTTTTCCGGTTTTTCGACGAAAATCATCGGAAAAACTTCGATTAACGAAGCATAACTCGTTGTTGGTCGAGCTATTTCGAATTCCCCAGCGAGATTTACTTCGATGATATAACGAGTCCCATTAACATTCACGTCCACGTATTCATATCTCCCTGCTGGATGCCTCCCAAATTTCTCCCACCGTGATTTGCACAGTCCTGTTTATCAAGTTAATAAGATTACATTTTGACCACTAAAACTCACCAAAATTCAAGCTCCCTTTTAAAATTTTTGTTTGGTTTCGCCCCGAATCAAATTATGATAAGTTGAAATATAGGGATTGAACTCTTAATTTGAATATAAATAGAGGTGCTAAAGACACAAATTGACCCATCTGAAGGAGAATCAAAGAAGCTTACCGGCGTCAAAGCCATTGTCTCGCAAACCAGACATGAGCCGACGTTTATAACCCTCGGAAAACATGTCCAAAACATTCCGACGAGCAAATTCTGCTACCTGTTCCAGGATCTTAAGCTTCTCCTTATCATCATCTTCGTCCTTGACGAGCAATCTCTTTAACGTGTCTTTTGTGTCCGACCAATAACCCTCCGAATCCGATGATCCATCGTTTTCCTTGTCCTTCTCTTGAACAGTCTTTTTATTACCCCCATGCTCATCGGATTCAAAGGCGCAATCACTCTCGAGAAAAGAATTCACAAGATCAGAAAGATCACTCAAATCCTCCAGGGAATGGTCGCTGCCGCTGCTCTCGCAGTGCCGTACCAGCGACACCGCACGCGCCGCCTCGTCAAAAGCCGCTGCTATCTTAAAATTGAATCTCACTGGAATCCTCGCCATCATCAACAGAACCAATACCTTTATTCCCTCCTTTCTAGGGAGGATGATTGAAGGAGACTGACAGTGGTTTTATATTGGAGAAAATGGTAAAGTTTCAGTTTTTGGCAAATGGTGTCGTTATGTGCTCATTATAGTATCACAAACAAGCCAGAAAGGAACAGTGTATTTCCCAGAATATTCGGCCGATATTATACGAAAGTGGACGAATTAATGGAAATTTAATACCTTTTTCTCTATATTTATAAAGAATTATTAGATACATTATCTCGGCTACGTGATTTGACTTGGTTCTTCAGTGTTTTTAATGAACCTAACCCGAACAAGAGTCTAGATTCATTTTAAACGCCACGCCTTTAATTTACCAATTTATGAGTTAATTTACTGATGTCATTGCTACGTGGAAAACAGACTTTGTATGTTCCATTTTTGGGTAACCTACACAGTTGGCCACTAGTGTTTGGGGTAGTTTTCGTTTTCTTCACAGATATTTTAAAAATTACAAATCGATCACTAACATTATCGATTGTTTACAAACTAGTCACTCGACGTTAACAGGCGTAACGAAAAACACAATTAACGCATTAATTGCTGACATAGAATGAGTTGAATAGGTTGACTGTCACGTGAATTACCCTAATATCTTAACGGCACCTCCTCTTCTCCTTTTATGGTCTTCACTGCTCATCCTACCCAATCAGTCTGTCTCTTTACTTCAGAAGCATGGAAGATTTGTTCTTCGATTCTTGCAGCTTAACGTCCTTTTCATATCAACAAGTACAACAAAGAAGCAATTTTAATTTTAAAACCTGTGTTTTTCCATTGCGTCCAGGATAAGTGAATGTTTAGTTCAGTTGCATGCTAAAGATATTACTCCATATGATAAGCAGGAGCTGTTAGGAAATAAATCGAGTACAAGTAATTTCCCTATAACCAGATTAGTGAGAATGCGAAATAAAAGCGGAAAAATAATACCCGAAAATTGATAACGGAGTTCAGTCAATTGTGCTTATGTCTCCGGACTACTGCAGATCTTTTACTAAGAGAGAAAATTTACAGGTGTTTACAAAACACTCACTACTCACAAGAAAGCTCTCTAGTATAGGAAGAAAGAAATGTTTTGGGATGATTTTGAAGCTAAATGAGCTAGGGTATTTATAGTTGAAACTTAGGGACCAATCTTTGTAAATACCCTAAAGTCCAATGACTAAAAATAATTTTCCCATTGCTTAAATTCAAAAATAATAGGCTGCCTAACTTTGAAAAATTAGCAGCCCCCATTTAGCCACCTTTGAAATTATATAGCCACCAAAAGCCATCTAGAAGCCATGCATTTTTCAACAATCTCCCACTTGAAGATTGATTTTAATATGTCTTCACACCTCGATCAATGCAGCAGCTTTCTGGTCTTGATTACTCTAGCATGCCAACTGAAGCTGAACACAACTTCAGTTTGTCCATAGTCACCGAATAAAATGATATCTCAATTGTATGTGCTTCGTTATGGAATGAAAAGACGGATTCTTTGCTAGATAAATAACACTTTGACTGTCGCAGTACAAGACATTGTTTTCTTGTTTCTTGCCTAACTCTTCCAAGAAACTTTGGAGCCACACCATCTCCTTGCTGGCTTCCGTAACAGCGACATATTCTGCTTCAGTTGTGGAGAGAGCAACTATCTTTTGTAGTTGAGAAACCCAACTCACTGCGGTTCCTCCTAGAGTATAGACATATCCTGTAGTGCTCCTTCTGATATCGACATTTCCGGCTAAGTCAACATCTACATAGCCTGTCAGTATCGTATCTCCACCTTTGAAACAAAGTGCTTTGTTTGTGGTACCCCGCAGATATCTGAGGATCCATTTGACTGCTTCCTAGTGTACCTTGCCTGGATTATTTATGTACCTGCTAATAGCTCCCACTACATTAGCAATATCTGGTCTAGTACAAACCATGGCATACATGAGACTTCCAATTGCTGAGGCATACGGCACCTTCACCATGTGTGCTCGTTCTTCCTCCGTCTTTGGTGACTGTTCTTTAGAGAGTCTGAAATGAACACCTAAAGGTGTACTTACTGGTTTAGCATCTTGCATGTTGAACCTGGAGTAATGTACTCAGCCTGTGATAACATCAAAGTCCCCGACTTTGTGTCTCTCTTGATCCTCATCCCAAGAATCTGCTTTGCAGCGCCCAGATCCTTCATAGCAAACTGCTTCGACAATTTTTGCTTCAAGTTTATAATCTCTTGCATGTCTGAGCCTGCAACGAGCATGTCATCAACATACAACAATAAAATAATGAAGCTGTTCTCGAACCTCTTGATGTAGCAACAATGATCTGCTTGGCATCTGGTAAAACCACTGCTACTCATGAAGTTGTCGGACTTCTTGTACCACTGTCTAGGAGCTTGTTTTAAACCATACAAGTTCTTCTTCAACCTGGATACCAGGTTTTTCTTGTATGCCTTTATGAAGCCTTCTGGCTGCCTCATATAGATTTCTTCCTCCAAATCACCATGAAGGAAAGCTGTCTTTACATCTAACTGCTCAAGATGTAAATTCTCTGCAGCTACAATTTTCAACATCAGTCTGATTGTAGACAGTTTTACGACTGGAGAGAAAATTTCATTGTAGTCAATACCTTCTTTTTGCTGAAAGCCTTTGACAACCAATCTTGCTTTGTAGCGTTTGCTCCCATCGTGCTCATCTTTGATCCTGTAGATCCACTTGTTATGGAGCGCTTTCTTGCCTGGTGGTAATTCAGCTAATTCACACGTCTGATTTGACATAAGCGAGTCCATCTCATCTTTCATGGAAGACTCCCACTTGACTGAATCCTCCACTTGCATTGCTTCATCATAGCACTCTGGTTCACCATTGTCAGTCAACAACAAGTAGTGTAAAGAAGGCGAATATCGTTGGGTTGGTTTAGGAATTCTGGAGGAGCGTCTCAGTTTTGGTGTGTCTTGTTCTTCTTGAACTGCTTCAGGACTGATATGAACATCATTTCCAGAAATCTCCTCGAACTCAGTAAATTCCTTTGTTTCAGCTTCGGTATTACTTGATTTTGTGGTTGACCTGTCTTTGTACATCATATTTTCATTGAAAATGACGTCTCTGCTTCTGATGATCTTCCAATTTTCGTAGTCCCAAAATCGGTAACCGAACTCATCACCACCGTAACCAACAAAGACGCATTTGTTGGACTTGGCATCAAGTTTACTTTTTTCATCAGAGTTTATGTGTACATAAGAAATACAACCAAACACTCTTAAGTGTGAAAGGTTTATTTCTTTCTTGCTCCAAGCTTCCTCTGGTATTCCGCCATCCAAAGGAACTGAGGGCCCACGGTTGATCAGGTAAGCTGCAGTATTGATAGCTTCAGCCTATAGAAATTTGGGCAATCCGGTATGTATCCTCATGCTTCTGGCACGTTCATTCAAAGTTCTGTTCATGCGCTCTGCTACGCCATTCTGCTGCGGTGTCATGGGAACTGTTGTCTCCATCTTGATCCCATTGTTTGCGCAGAAATCTCTGAATCTCCTATTTTTGTACTCTCCTCCATTTTCAGACCTCAACCGTTTGACTTTCAAACCAGTCTCATTTTCCACCATGGCCTTCCATTTTCTGAAGGTATCAAAGACTTCTGATTTCTTCTTCAGAAAATAAACCCACACCTCCTTGTTGAATCATCGATGAAGGTGACATAATATAGTGAGCCTGCAAGAGATGGAACTGGGGATGGTCCCCATACATCAGTATGAACCAATTCTAACCTTTCTGCCTTGGGTGCCTTGCCAATCTTTATAAAACTGACTTTCTTTTGTTTGCCAAAGATGCAATCCTCGCATAGTCCGACATCTACATTCTTTAGATCTGGCAGCTTCCCTTTTGACAGAAGTATCTTCATTCCTTTCTCACTCATATGACCAAGCCTTTGGTGCCATAGGTTTGATTTTACATCAGCATCTGCGGCTGCAATGATATTCTCTAAATTTGAGGTTACATAGAGAGTACCAGTTTTCTTACCACGAACAATGACGAGTGCTCCTTTGGTAATCTTTCATTCACAGCCTGAAAAGGTTGTACTATAACCTTATCCATCAAGTTGTCCTACAGAAATCAAATTCCTTTTGAGACCAGGAATATATCTCACTCCTGTCAGCTTCCAGGTGGTCTGGTTTGGCAGCTTTAGTCGGATGTCTCCTTTTCCGACGATCTTCAAGGTTTCATCATCAACAAGACGAACCTTCCCAAAATCACCATTGACATAGTTCTCCATGATTTCTTGGCATGGCGTGGAGTGGAAAGATGCCCCTGAATCTAAAATCCATGATTCAATTGGACTGTTGACGCTTAAAATCATGGCATCACCTGTCTCCTCCGTCACGTTGGCAGATTCATGCGCGCCGGTATTTTTCTTCAGTGCTCGGCACTCTCTTTTAAAGTGACCCTTCTTGCCACAATTATAACAGGTAAAATCTTTCTTTCCTGTTGTGGATTTTCCCCATCTGGATTTCGATCTGCCATGATTTGAATTTCTTTCTGAAGTTCTCCCTCTGGACTCCGTGTGCAAGGCTGAGAAGGTTGATGCTTCACCCGATTCTCTTCGTCGAATTTCTTCGCTCAGTACCAAATCCCGAACATCGTCGAATTTCAATTTACTATTTCCCGACGAGCTGCTAACTGCTGTAACAGTAGCATTCCAACTGTCTAGTAGAGATGATAAGAGACTTAAAGCTCGAACTTCATCATCGAATTCAATTTCCACTAAACTCAACTGAGTTGTGATTGTGTTGAGTTCATTTAGGTGTTGTGCCATCAATGCCCCTTCCGTCATCCGCAAATTGAATAATCGCCTCATCAAATGAACTTTGTTTGAGGCCGATGGTTTCTCATACATACTGAAGAGAGTCGCCATAAGACCCGCCGTGGTATTTTCCTTTGCTATGTTGAAAGCAACATTGCGGGATAACGTCAGTCGGATAACTCCGAGGGCTTGTCTGTCGAGAAGAGCCCAGTCTTCATTCTTCATGCCCTCTGGTTGCTTTCCTGAGAGAGGTTGATATAGATTTTTCTGGTACAAAAAATCTTCAATCTGCATTTTCCAAAAGCCAAAGTCCGCATCGAACTTTTCAATTTTCACCTTCTCTTCGTCTGCAGCCATCGCTGCCACTCGAATATGGTTTCGTTTGGATCGTTTCTGACAATTCTTGCGAACCACCGTGTATTAGAACACCTCTGTCGACAAATTCGTATCGCCGACAAAATTTTACTAATCATAAAATTCACTATTCACGTGAATAGTAACCTCGCAAAAAATTGACAAAATTCACAACCAAAAGCTCTGATACCAGTTGTTAGGAAATAAATCGAGTACAAGTAATTTCCCTATAACCAAATTAGTGAGAATGCGAAATAAAAGCGGAAAAATAATACCCGAAAATTGATAACGGAGTTCAGTCAATTGTGCTTACGTCTTCGTACTGCTGCAGATCTTTTACTAAAAGAGAAAATTTACAGGTGTTTACAAAACACTCACTACTCACAAGAAAGCTCTCTAGTATAGGAAGAAAGAAATGTTTTGGGATGATTTTGAAGCTAAATGAGCTAGGGTATTTATAGTTGAAACTTAGGGACCAATCTTTGTAAATACCCTAAAGTCCAATGACTAAAAATAATTTTCCCATTGCTTAAATTCAAAAATAATGGCCTGCCTAACTTTGAAAAATTAGCTGCCCCCATTTAGCCACCTTTGAAATCATATAGTCACCAAAAGCCATCTAGAAGCCATGCATTTTTCAACAGGAGCTTGATGAAGCTCTACAACGCGAGGTATATCACCGTGTCATGAAATATGTTTATCTGTAAATAAATTTGCTATTTTTCTCACAAAGAAAAAAGCTTGTCCTCATTGATTTGTTTTGATTCATTTTCCACGTAGATTCAAGCTGCATTTCATACAGATGAGATGAGGGAATGAATGAGCTACTTCCATGTAACGGTATGGAAGGGTGTCCCCAAATTGAGCTACCATTACCGAAACCCGAACCCTCATTGTATGCGTGTTAAGTTTCATTTTCTCCGAATACCCAGCGATCCGACTTTGTAAGGCAGATTGAATCGAATCCGGTACGGCAGCGGCTTGTTCGTTTTCTATTAGGAATTTTAGGGATTCGAAAATGGCGTTGAACGCGGTGTCTGGGTAGATGGAGTAGAACACGGTGTCGTCTAGGAGGCGAGAGGAGGCTTGAGTTAAAGGATTAGGGTTGATTGAGTATAAGAATAAAGGTTTTAAATAGCGGTCTGCGACGTTGATAGAGCCTACGAAATAGTGGTAGAGGTGCCTTCCGATATACCCGTAATAGCGCCCGCTATGACCGCAATTATGGTAAACGAGACATGATCGAAAATGCGACCGTCACATCATTTTGAATCTCTGGTAAGAATGGTGACGTCGTCGCCATGGACGGCGGTTGAAGCGAAGGACTTGAGTAATTTTTTTATATAGACTTCAAGAACCCCAAACATTAGTGTCAGCATTTTAACGTGTCAGGTGTGTTTTTCGTCAGGTCCGTTAACGTTCGTTAAGGTTAAGTGACCAGTTTGTAATAAATTGATAACGTTAGTGACCAATTTGTAACTTTTGAAACATCAATGGAAAAAACGAGAACTACCCCAAACATTATTGACCAACTAATGTAGTTTACCCATTTTTTAAGGTCCGAGATTTGCTCAAAAACTGAAGGGTCGTTTAATCTGCTTTGGAATGAATGTCCAAGTTCAATGAACCAATGTTGGTGTCTAGGTACAATGAATATGATCTCACGTGATGATTATCCGTGAAATAATTTGATAGAGGTTAAGGAAAGAAGAAAATATAAATTTGTGGACTCGTAATCTAATTAGAGAGGGTTAAAATACCTGAATTTGATGGTCTTGATTTGATCCGACTCTATAAGAACGATTTTTTTAAAAAAATTTGAGATTCGGGACGGGAGAGGACGAGTTATATAGAATATAACTTTGGCACAGATAGGGTCGAGTTTAAACTGACATGTCAAACTAGTTAATTTTTACTTTAAGATTTTTTATTTTATATAATTAAAATATATTATTTAATATTAAAAATATTAATTATATTAATTTAATTATTTTAAATATAATAAATAATTATAAAATATATTATTTTAATTATTTTAAAATATTATTTTATTCGGATAGAGTCGGGTCGAGTTTTTAATCTAAAAATCAAGATGAGTTTGGAACGGAAAAACCTTAAAATTTATCAGGGCGAGACGAGATCGGGTTTTACATATATATATATATATATATATATATATATATATATATATATATATATATATATATATATTTGGGTCGAGGTCTGGGCGGCCAATCCCTAAATCTAATACAGTGTTTTTACATTTTAATCAAACTCGTATATCTCTTTAGTAATGTGATTTACATGTTTTGATTTTCTTTTGATATGGGTGTGTATAAGAGTTTATTAGATTATCCTAACTATGAATTCTCGTTTCAAACAAATGATTGAACGAAATAACAAGTAGATGATTAGGAGCATAAAAATTCATTAAAAAAAAGCAACGAGGTTAGGTAATTGCTGCTGAAGCTGTGAGCTTTTTTAAAGGTACAATCGGTGCGCCTACTTTAGTGCCTGGTTGTTCTGAGATTTTTCTATGTGATTTATTGGGGGTTACTTAAACTGATGAGGCCAAGCGTGTGACCAGAAATACCAAGCAATTATTGCAAAACCCCAAAATTGGGAGTCCGATCAACAAACCGGAGAACAAGGGAATTTTGCCATACTTGAGTGCCCGCAGTAAAAACCTCAACCGGAAGTGATACCGTAACAGAGCCATTGCAGCACACCGGAGGAAAAAAATCAAGGCGCTACTCCCCCGTGGAATCAAACATAAGCCTCCAATCAAGCTTCGACTGCTCCCACATAAGCCTCTGCAGCCATAGCTAACAATCCCCACTCACACCCTAGACTCCAATCAACATTTCCAAGAGTCAATTTAACTCCGACGCACCACGAAACCCAAACAACACGTGAAACCCTAAAAAAAAGTAACCGCCACAGAGAAAAATTTTATGTCATCATGGAATTCGTTTTTTCATCTTTACTTGTTTAATATTGTACCTGTTTATATTCTTTCATTGGATGATAATAAATATTAAATAAATACGTATAAATTTAAATATTAAATAGGATGCGATAGGATCATGGGATGATTTAAAATTTTATAAGTTTAAATATTAAATAAATGGAGTTTAAATCTTAGGGGCCGCTTGTTTACTGCTGAATGGAACCATTCAGCATTGAATGCTGAACCGTTCAACATTCAACGTGTTTGATTCTCACCTCTTAATGAAGACTATGCTGAATGAAACAACAAAACACTGCTGAATGATTCAGCATTAAAGTACATTCTGAATCATTAAGCATCTGGTATTTTACCATAATACCTATTTTTCACATGTTGTCTTATTAGACAAACATATCTTATAATATAATAAATCATTATGAAGGTAAAAAAAAATATTCATAATTCAGATTGTACATTCAGAACCATTACCAAACAGTTTGTCACATTCAGAGCTAATTCATACATAACATTTGAATCATTCATGTAATTTAATTATTGAACGCTTAATCATTTTATTTTATCAAACAACCCTTAGTTTTTTTCCTTCAAGTATTTACAAATTCTTATGTTTTATAATAAAATAATTTGACTTTTTCTACTATTCCATTCAGTTTTACCGTGTTCTGTCTCTTCTCTCTATGGACAATACAGTTTAATTTCAATTCCAAAAAAAGAAAAATAATCTTTAAAACTTTTGAATTTTTCATGTTTATCCTTTCTCCCCAACTCTCTAAAAAGGGTAAATTACATTATTTCTCATTGAACTATATTCTTTGTTCTATTTTTCTCATCATACTTTCAATTTTTCTAATTTAGTCAGTAAAGTTTCTAATTGCTCAAATTTTGATCATTTTAAATTTTTTTAATATTATTCTCATATGACGTGATATTTTTATTATTATTATTTAATATAAAATAATAACAGAAGGTGGTCAGACATCACCATCGGTCGTCATCAACCATCGTAGATGGTGATCGTTCGATCTCAAATTTCATGGGTTACTTTATCTGAACACCGTGAGTCCAAATTCAACCTCCACTTTGTCAGAACTTACTCTGAAGTCCATGAATTAGAGATTAAAAAGTCTTTTTAACCAAAACATTTAATATAAAATGTTTTGGTTATAAAACCTTTTAGTCGAGAGGACATTTTTCGACATAATTTTTCCATCTTAAGACCCATAAACACCAAACAAAGGAATCATAAACCAAATTCTTCAATTTAAACTCTCAAGTGGGTTATGGGTACTATCAAGGGCAAGGGTTTCATTCCGGTATCAATTTAAACTAAAAAGTGTAGCAAGAGGGACCATTCCGTCATTTTACTGAACATAAAGAATTGAAAGACAGAACAGTTGGATAGAGAGAGGGATAGAGACAAAGAGGAGAGAGAAGCAAACGTTTGTTTGGGTTTTTTTTGCTGGTTCAGTTCAGTATTACTTAAAAAGGGATATTACATGAAGGAAGCAAGCATGGTGTCGGACCAAGAGATAGCAATGGCCAAGAGGGGTGGAGAACCTGCCCCGGCAGTCCGACCCCAGCGTCTCCACCACCTTAAACGGCTTCGTTCAGCAGCTGGAAGCCAAGCTAGGTGCCGACCTCTCCCATAAAGCCGCCTTCATTAGGGACCAAATAAACTTCTTGCTCTGTCCCCCACAAACCCAGGCTCAGCCACCTCCTAAAAACCATTTCAACCTCCAACACCACCCTCAATTCCCTTCGCATCAACAATTTCCTCCCCATTTTGCTCTCCAACATCACTGTCAGCTCCCTTTCCATGAACTCAACTTCCGCCACCCTCATTCTCCTCTCACCGCTAAACCACCGCCGCAGCTCCAGCAACATCAACAGCTGCTGCCCCAGCCGGTTGTCACGAAAGCCAATGTTTCCACTCAAAATGCCGCTCCCTTTGCCACCACTGAAGTCCCCAAAGAAAGGTTTGCCGCCTTTTTTAGCGCTTTCTTCCTATTTTGCACTATTCCCTTGCTTTAACATTTTTCAGAAAGGGTGTTGTGTAAAAATTATGTTCATTTTAGGGTTTTGCAAATATATGATTTTTGGCACAAGGTTAACCTTTACGTACATTTTATGCAACTTAATTTGGGTTTTCCTGGCCGAGTTTAAGAGTTTTAGTGTCAGCTTGGTAACATTCTATGCCTCTTGATGTGAATTTGAATGTTTTCCCTTAGTGTTATATCAATGAAGATTAATCGCTTTACTGATGACTCAGTTATTTGTGTGTTTTCAAATGCTATTGCAGTGCCCTTGTTGCACCCAAAAGAAGATGTGAATCAGGGGGTCTGAACAAAGTTTGTAGTGTTTCACCAGAACTTCAAGCCATAGTTGGTGAGCGAGCTTTGCCGAGGACTGAGGTCGGTTTCCCTGGATTAACATAGATTACTTTCAGTCAGCAGCGCTCGAGTGATGCGATTCTGACATTTATGTTCCTTTTGATTCGGATTGTCAAGCAACTGTGGGCATATATATGGAAGAACAGCCTGCAAGATCCGAGTAACAAGAGAAAGATAATTTGCGATGAAGCCCTACGTGTGGTGTTCGAGACAGACTGCACTGACATGTTCAAGATGAACGAACTGCTGGCAAAACATATTAGCCCTCTTGACCCATCAAGTTTGTGTTGATAGGTGCAAATATATTTTTGGTCTATGATGACTTGAATTTATTAATTTTGCTAATCCTTGCAGAGGAATCAAGTCAAACCAAAAAAGGGAAGGTAAATGTCGAGTCCACCACTGAAGGTGTTGAACCAGGGCCCAATCCTGTAATTATATCCGAGGCGCTTACCAAGTTTTTGGGTGCAGGAGGAAGGGAGAGGTTAGCTGCTGAGGCAGAAAGGCGCGTTTGGGAGTACACTAAGGTTAATCATTTGGAGGTAGGAGCTGGTACACAAGTTTATGCAACTCTTCCCATTAAACTCCACTCTCACTGACTCACTCTACTAGCTTAAATACTTTGCTATTTCTCTAGCATCCGCATTAATCTCCTAAGAGGTTTCTGCTCTTCTTTTAGGATCCATCAAATTCAATGGTGGTATTGTGTGATGCCAATCTTCGCGAGCTTATCGGATGCGAAAGCATATCTGTGATGGGGATACGTGACTCACTACTATGTCATCATTTATTTAAGCAATCCTGAGATGTCTGAATTAGATCTGCTAGAGTTGACTGCTTCGTATAACTGCTTGAATAAGTTCATTACAGAGAGTGACGACCTTTCTCTTTTCTACTTGTTCGTTTGTTGTTCGTCGTGCATTCGACAATAGTTTCCAATTAGTTTGCTTGTTCATTGGTCAGAATGAGAGATGTACCATGGGCATCGTGGCAAGAATATCTTGTAGTTCTGCCATTAGCCTGGAACTCTAGGGGTACTTTTTTTTTTGGGTCGTAGACCGTCGTCTTTCCGATGCTAACCTCAAAACTGAAGTGAAGTTGTAAAGGATAATACAAGTTTTTTACTTCTCAGAATTATCAGTAATGTATTTCAGTATATGCATTATTTTATCTGTTTTACCGCGGAGTGTTGCCTTGTTTTATCTCAGAAAACCTAATATTTATGAACAGCAAATCACAAAAAAGTGTATAATAATAGAATAACTTCTATTTCTACGTTCCCTCTGAAAATCTCATACATCAACATACCTGAGGATCCAACATTAATATAAACAGACTGAACTTTAAAATTTATATCGAAAAAAAAGAAAAAAGAAATGGAACAAAGTTTCTAAGCCTGCTGTGACCTAGCACCATAGCCATTACCATTTCCACAACCATGCTGCAATTTACCTGCACTTTCCGACCTCTTCCTCTTTACAACAACGAACCATGTGTACGCTTCCAACACGACAGCACAGAAAGCCAAAGCCACAATGACACCGATGTAAGCATTCTTCCATTTATCGTCGGGTTTCAAGATGTCGAATCCCTTGAATACGTTGATCACGCTGAGGATTATCACAGCGTATCCCACCAGATGGTGGTATATATTCCAGTACAACCTGTATTTGTGGTCTGGTTTTGGCCTTAGAAGCAGTGCGAATACCTGAAGTGTTCCGAGGCTGAAAAGGACGATTCCAATGGTTCGATGGGTGTCAAATCGAATACCGGGAGATTCGCTGCCGAGTTTGAGACCGGTACTCCATCCGGCGACGCCGACAACGTAGGACGAGAATTGACAAGCAGCGTGGAGATAAAACCAGGCTGGATCGGCTGATTTGAACACCTTCAAGTACCTTGCTGTTATAGTACCGATTGGCATTAAAATGCCCCAACTCACTGCGTTTAGGATCCCATGTATCTGAAATTTTATTAAATGGTTTCGAAAACAAAGTCAGAAACAGAGCAGCTTTGCGATAACTAGGAAACACCTATTCAAACTGAAGAAAAGGTTAATTTCTTTGGACATCCTCAAATTATGATAGAGATGCTAATTATGTCCTAAGCTTCAGAGTGTTCTGATTAAGCCTTCAAAGCATCAAAATCGTATCAGTCAAATCTTTCAATCAGTTTAACCATTAACTTAGACGTTAATACCAGCTCAAATGTGGCCAGAGAACATATTAAAACATTTGGTGAAGTTGAAAATTTGTGACACAATTTGTTTTTATCAACATATCAGATAAGTTGTTCCCGAGAAAAGAAGAATTTAGGCTTGACTAATGAGATAATTACACTTGTAGTCCTTTCAACAATTTATTAGAGACTATTGATGCAATTATCCCAATGAAGAAAAAGTAAAGATTGGAGCCATTCACTTACGTTTCTCTTTCTAAGCTTAGAGCCGCCTCCATTAGTTGTTGCAGTCTCACCAGAAAGCAGATTCAAGGTAGCCATGGACTGAACATTAGGACCAGAAGTAACATGCATCTGTGGGGTGTTCCCTGACAGACCACCTTCTTGCCAAACTTGGTTCAATGTGGTTCCATTGTTCGAAAGACCCAAAGTAGCAAATATGGTAATCTCATTGTTCTCGTACGTCGCAGACAAATCCGACACCTCAAAACTGAGCTTACCCTCTCGCAGCTGTGTCTGGTATTGGGTGATGGGCGATGTGTAAACCCTCATGGTTCCATCGGTTCTTCGATAAGCGACGAGTGCTTGTGAGCCGACCATGCCTTTCGAGGTGGGGTTTATGGCCCATGCGACCCATCTCGAAGACCCGATCGCCGTGTGCCTGTAAGCAATCTCGAGCTTACCAGATGAGTCGTGGTTGTAATGGAGGAAGGAGTTTAAGACAGGAAGGTCGGAACATGATCTGAAGACACGGTTGCTGGAGAAGGTATATCGGGAACATGTTTGAGCGTAGGATGATAAAAGCAATGACATCAAGAGACAAAGAGGTAATAACGTTGATGTTCCTCTCATGGTGTTTGAGACCCGGCTGCTTCAACTGTAATACACCGTTTGATGGAAATCAAAAGAAGAGAGAAAGGGTTATATATATATAGAAGGGAGGAGATGTTAGATTTCTGGTCTGTCGGTTGATGAATATGAACGTGAAAATATATATATATATATATATATATTTTTGTTGAACCCACTATTTCCAGACCATCTCTTACCAAACTTCAACAGCAAAAGACCATGATTGTTTATTACAGTAGATTACGTCCCTAACTTGGTAATTGCTCTCGTGCTTTTTAATGGTTGAAACATAAAACAAACCCAGAACCGTGTTGTCAAACAAGATAGGCTAGGGTTTAATTAAATAGTTGAAGGCAGGCTCAGTTGAACCATTTCCAAAAAGAGATTTACTGGGAGCGGTGGTGGGTTAGGTAGTATAGGGTTGGAGAGGTCAAAACGACCCTAACAAACCCTCACCTGCACCTCATCGTGGCACCACATGCACATGCCAGTCCATCTGCTCATCGATGCCTGCGTGGGACACCCACTCCCCGTCAACACATCTGTTTAACATGCATCCACTTTTTGTTAAGCCGACTTATAATTTAGTTAAACCACAACACTAGATGCTTTCCCAAGCGTGTATTGGCAAATTCTCTTTTATCTGTCATGTTGTTAAATGCTTTAACAGTTATTATAGGCATCTAAACCGTACACGTTTCTAACTTTCTCAACTTAATTACACAGCTTCACGCGTATTGTGAATTTAATACTATAAACCTCGTAAAGTGTAGAGTTTATTAATAATTCGATTCACATAGTGCACAATTGAATTGAGATTCAACGAGGAGATATTTTCAATAGAAAAGGGAAGGGATGGTACGAAATCAATTTCAAAGTATAATATATTTTATACAGGATGAATATTCTGATCATAACCTAACACATATGTGGGGAAAATTTCCCAACAAGATTTTGCTTTATTATATTATTATGGTAGCTATCTTGTTTTTTATATTTGAGAGTATTTGTTTTTGCATGTGAGTGTATTTGCTTAAGGTCCTTCATATGTGGTTATCATTGTCAAAACTTCCTATACATATAAGTGGAGTGTGTGAGAACTTTGTCCAAAGAAAAACAAGAGATATTGGGTAATGTTATTATCATGTAATTACTATATAATTAAGGATAAATTATGTTAGAGGTTACTTAATTATACTTAAATGATCATTTTGATTATTATTTTTAAAAAATTATAAAATGATTATTAAATTTATTAAGTTGTTATAATTTTATCATTGCGATGTTATAACAAATATAAATATTTGATAAGTTTAATGACTATTTTGTAGTCTTTTGATAAAAAAGGATCATTTTGTAACTTTAGAATGTTTAATAACAAAAACAATCATTAGAACATAATTAGACGACCTCTTATATATTTGAACATACTAAGACATATTTCAAGTCCCATACTCAAAATAAATTGAAAACCAATGAGGTGAAGCTTGCGTACTTTATTAAACAAAAGAAATTAGACGATGATAATGCCGCCAATCTTTTATGGAGTGGGTGAGATTATGACTAATGCGAATCCAAGTTAAAAGTCATACATCTCTTTTGATTTGCCCCCAAAATTATATCAAGATATTATGAAAATTGATAAAATTTAAGTAATAAACAGTTTGATATCGCTTAAGTAATATATCGAGTTTGAGTATTTATATATAAAAAAAAATTCATGTAGGAGACTCAAACACCAAAACTAAGTATGAGACGTGATTAGGTTCGGATTAATGGAAGCCTTGAATTGGGAACACACTCCAAAAAAAAATCTGATAAAATTTTAATTAAACCTTGTCAAGAACGTCTTACACTCGACCTAAGAGGATTGTACAAGTGTTTAACAACTCAACGCCCAATGGTCTCTTCAACTACCCATCTATTTGATGGCTAAACTAATGCCCCTCCATTTCTTGTTTAAGAACCACTTGTTTAAAGTCTATACTTTGAATAAATTTACAATTTCTATTTTTGTGTTTGAACTTCAATTCAATTAGGAATGGATATATAATTTTATATTAAATGACAACTTTTAAATTTTTAAAAGTAAATAAATTTATAAAATTTTAGAGATAAAAATAAATTATCGATTAAAAATACAAAGAAAAAAATCTAAAATATATGTCAATTTAACATTTTCAGGGACGATTGTCTCCCCATCCTCTTTGATCCATCTTGGAATTGAATGGTGAATGCAAGTGTTTAAGACGTATTTGAAGAGGTAAACTATTATTTATAAATTTCTTTTAGTTCTTACGAATAAGAATTAAATCTCGATCTCATAATTGAGGGAAGATATAATTTTGTGACATAATAAATCTTTATTGTATCTTATCGCATAAGGTCAATGCCTTAATAATGTTGTGTTTTTTAAAAGAAAATAAATTAAAAGAAACTCTAATTTCAAAATTAATCAATAAAAAACTATACATTTCTTAACATGAAGAATGAGGTCGAAAAGAGATGGACAAATTACATGATAGACATGTACGTAATATCGAAGAATTTTTTTACATATTAAACATGTAAGAGGTCATTTATTTACAAATATCTAAATTATATCGTTTTTTCTGAATAGATGTATAAATTATTTTTTGACTCATCAAAGTATCTAACATTACAAACGTCATTTATTTAGGTGTTCAGGCCGTCAAATATGTTAATTTTTCTGTTAAGTGACATATGTCACAATCTGGTGCTTCTAAAAATTTTATTACAAATTTAAAAAAAATAAAATTATATATTTTCTTAAAGGAAAAACATAAACATTTTGAAATAACTCTAAAACTTTGAAAACATTCATTTCAACCCTTAAACCCACGTCGTTCGTCACCCTTTACCGTCGATGAAGCTCCCCGGTAACCAAAACCCCCACGAAATCGTGATTGATCGACGATGAATCTATATTTTATACCCCGCGAACTCTTGGATGAAAATCACGATCCCACGTGATTTCAACAGCAACTTCGACGACGTATGAATAAGAGGATGGCAAGGACTACGTCAGCGGCGATGGTCGCCATCGTAAAGGGCAACGACAGTGAATTAATATTATGATTTGAGATTTTGAGGTTGTTTTATAATATAAGAAAAGTTAGTGTTTTTTTTTATAAATATCATATTTAAAAAAAATAAATTTCAAAATCACCAGATTATGACATATGTTAGTTAACGTGGGAAATTAACGATGTTAACGGCCCAGACACCTAAAATAGTAATGTTTGTAACTTTAAGTACATGGACGAGTCAAAAAAATAGTTTGAACACTTATTTTGGTATTAAAACTATTTATATATGAATAATTCATTTTGATATATTTTTTAATAAAATTATATTTAAAAAGTAAATTAAGATGAGAAGAAAATGAGAATGGATGTATTTGCCATCATATCTATGAGCTTCAAACTAGACCAAAAGAATTGGACGTATTTAACATTTATTAAAGTCATAATAAATTTTGCAATTGCTTAAGGTGTCTCGCCTCTTTTCAATTAAAAAAAAAGTCATAATAAATTTTAAAAATTAAATATAATATTCATAGTTTAGCGGAAACGGATATTGGAGCAAAATTGCGGTAATGGATTTCACAAGGCTCCATTGCCGCACATCACAATGCTTCATTGCCGCGCATCACAAGGCTATGTTGCGTTGGTTAAACCCTAATCTCTCTTCATCCTCCTTATCTTAAACCCTAAAATCAGCAGAGCAGAGTGCAGCCTTCAACATGCCGACTCCTTGAATCCGGCCTCTCCATCTTCGTCCCGATTTTTAGTAATCACTCAGAAAATCAATGCTACCCACCATTTCAGGCATGAAGTCCCTAATTTCCCCTCCATTTTCTCCTCTATCTCTTCATTTTCCCAAAACCAAACCTTTTGCTTTCTTCTCCTTGCCCTCCAAAAAACTCAATCTCTCAAACCCTAGATTCCTCCACATAAACCCTTCGATGCTTTCACCAACTTCTTCAACCCCAAGTCAACAATCACATCCAGAAACAACTCAATCTTCTTCACCGTGTGGTGAGGTCCACGTCATCGTCGGACCCATGTTTGCTGGCAAGACAACAGCATTGCTCCGCCGAATCCAAGCTGAAAGCAGCAATGGAAGGTTTAAAGTTAAACCTTTTTTTTATTTGTTTTCGTATTTCTATTTTGTGTTGTAGAATTGAGTTAAAAATCTGGGTTTTAAATGTTAACTGTCATGATTTAGATAAAAAATTGATCTGGGGATCGTGAACTTTTGTTCTTTTTACGTTTAAAGTTTTGGTCTCTGCTGTTGGATGAACGATTGGATTATAAATATTCCCAACTTTCAGGCCCAAGCTCCTTAATAACTACATATAACTAAATATGGGTTTAAAGGTTCTTTATTTTAATGGAAGAAGAATCCATGTATAAATGATCGTTGTTGGAATTGTTCCCTATCAATATCTGAAGATCAAGCTTTTGATAATGTGTGTTAAGGGGTTTAAAAACTGCTCTTGTTTTAAAAAATTCATGCCATGATCTTATAGAAGTGACACTTGAAAATCCTATGTACTATTTTTTGTGTTCTTGTACTGAGAAGCAGGGCTGGTTGAATGAAGTATCTAAAAGTTCTTCATATCTCGATCTTAAACTCTTAGCCTTTGCTTTTATTACAAAAGATGAGGGATGGAAAAGGAGGATAAACAATTGTTAATCTAATGGTTAAGATCCATAAGACCATAACCACTTCCTCACTTTGTAGCTTTACCATTAGATTAACAAATTTTGCATTCTCACTCCTTTTGATCCTTCACACATACATAATTTGGTGACCCTTTTAGTTGGTAGAGCCCATTAAAACTGCTGTTGTATTCTATGTGCTGGAAGTTACCTGCTGATAAAATATACATATTATGGTATGGGAGTGTGGTTAGGAAGGATATGTAATCTTTGGCAAAGTAACGATGATGACATGATGCTTGTAGTTTGTGCTTTCGATTTGATATTTGGTGGAAATCAGGAATACTTCCCATCTTACACAATACCAAAATTCAATTGCTTGATTGCTACAATAATGGTCACTTGGTTTTCTTGTTTGATTTTTGTTTACTGGCGTAAACTATCTCTGGTTTTATTATGCAGAACTGTGGCTGTAATAAAATCAATCAAGGACACAAGATACGGATTGGATTCAATTGTGACACATGATGGCATGAAACTACCATGTTGGCCATTGACAAATTTATCCTCATTCAGACAAAAAATTGGCACTGATGCTTATGATCAGGTTTGACATATGCCAGCTTCAAGATCTGATACTCTTATTCATATGGATGTGTATTTCTTGAGTTTCATGAATATTCCGTGCATTTATTGTTAAATGTACTCATGACTCAATATGTAACAGCTGGATGTCATTGGCATCGATGAGGCTCAATTCTTTGAAGACCTTTATGACTTCTGCTGTGAAGCTGCTGATCGTGATGGAAAAACTGTTATAGTTGCGGGGCTGGATGGTGACTATTTAAGGTATTATTTTTATCAGACTGGATTTTGAGATGAATGCACATGATGCCCTCTTATCCAATTTGTTTGCAAGCAGAAGGAGCTTTGGATCCGTGCTTGATATAATTCCCCTGGCTAATTCTGTGATGAAGTTAACGGCTCGATGTGAACTTTGCGGGAAACGAGCTTTCTTTACCTTAAGGAAGACAGATGAGACACAAACAGAGTTGATCGGCGGAGCTGATGTATACATGCCGGTATGTCGGCAGCATTACATAAGTGGGCAAGTAGTGATTGAAACTGCAAGAAGTGTGTTGGAATCCCAGAAGCTTCAATGTGGCTCTTACAAATAGTTCACATTATTAGACTATATATGTATTTGCTGTCAGTTATGAAATATTGGATTTGTGTTTGATTGGCAAAATTTAGAATGTAAAATGTAATCAGATTAAGAGGAAGTATGGTTAATGTAGCTTGACGACATTTAGTTATATTCTACCTTGATTAAGAGTTTTGCTGCCATGTTGCCTTGGACTTGGAAATTGAGAATTTGGAGCTTTAATCAAATGTTCAGTTTGCTGGGAGAGGACGACTAAGTAATTACAATAAATCCAATAGGGTGTTCTTACGAAAAGGAGTTGACATTAGAGCCACACAAGAAGACAGTAGCATGATACAATAAAAATCATCTCAAGGCTACGTAAATCCAACTTTAAACAAACTGTCGACCACTTGGATCCCCTGGCTGCTGTAACCAAGACAGTAACACTAGTTCCACCTCAAAAATAATTTTTAATTTTTATTTATCTTTTCGTAGAAATAACTTCAATACTCCACCTTTCACCGTCGCAAACATTTAGACTTTTAGTCTATATATGGTTTATTTTTTGTACCATATTTTATATTGTAATCAAATTATTATATATCATGTTAAGTTCAATGCTACCTTCGCCAAAGTTGTGCAAGATGTCTCGTCATTACAAATAATCAAAAATATCCAATCAAACAACTTTAAGATGTCACCATTTAATAAAAAGGGTAAGTTGTATGATCACTAAAGTTGTTTGAATGTAAAAAATTGATAATTAATATTATTGATTTATAACATATCGTTATTAACCGATATTACAAGAACACAATGCTAATGTGGTGCATTAATTCAACTAACTGAACCTTTGACTCTCTCTCTTTACTGCTTTTATATTTCGACTTCAATTTGATGCAGAAAATTCAGGCCAAGAATGAACCTTACTATATTCCTCAGGATTGTTCATTTCTAACAAAAGGTTCATTCTAAAGTAGATGTCGACGGAGAAGCTTTTTCAATTTTATTTACTCAGGCATTTATCATCATGAAGTTCATCAGTGTCAATACAAGGACTTCTCTGCAGTCCTCTACACACTAAAGATACTGCCTCTCTTCTTGAACCATTATCGACTACCATGGCAAGAGAGATTGAATCCTACGATTATATTTGTTCGAAAAAATTAAATACAAATAGATACTTTACTATTGGGCACTTCAAAGAGCACAATCCGATCCATATTGTTTCAAACCCCACTTGCCGCTGCACGCCGTGAAAATAGCAAATCTCAAGTGGAGAGTTGCCAAGGGTAATCGATGTCTCGTTTTCTGATCACTTATTTAAAGATTATAATGTATAAAAAAAACCTGCACCAATGAATTAAAGAAGTCAACTACGAGCAAAACATTATTAGATAATGCACAACCCTAAATTGACATATCCTAAAGCCTAAACAGCCGAAGTCTGATGGGGCTTGGGGAAAGAGGTAAAACATTTTCAGTTCCCTTGAAATGGCCTCAGAATTGCAGAATTAACAGCAAGGCTTTCATAAAGCCATTCAGTCCCGAAAGATGGTGTTTTTTAAATGTTTTCCTCATCGGCCTCTTTCTACAAAAATATTTATAAAGAAAACACTAACGTGCCTATAAACAAATTAAAAATTTTGAGAAATCTTATTTTTTTTGGGGGGGGGGGAGGAGATGAATGTTTGTCTCATGGCCAGTCCCAAGAGGTAATAGCAGCGACGCCGCTCCACAAGGCGATGGAATATGAGACTACCGGCCAACGGAGGAGCTCCCCGGAGGGGAGGACCGTCCACGTCAACGAGCGTTTTTCTATGGCGTTATCTTGGAGATTTACAAACATAATTTCAGCTTGCCCCCTTTTCATAGATAAGGATTTTTAAATCCTCCGCCATATCGATCTAATTAAACAACAAAAACAAGGAAGAAGAAGAAAAATAAATCAAATAACTTCATAGTAAATAGTTGAGATTGTCAGACGATTTGCCGCCTCTGAACTTGTGATGTTGGAAATGTGGTGCTGTAATTCTACTTTATAGCACAATTCGGCGCCACTGAGTTTGGATGCTACTAGGGCTTTACATAACAACATAATAAATGAAGCCATAAAAAGACCTTTGGCCCAACTATAAGCCTCAACCATATAAAAGAATAACTACAAATCCAACATTTTTTACGGATGTCCGTTATATATTTAAAATTTAAACATAAATTCACATTATAAAAATATGATATATCTTACCACTATACCAATAAATATAAACAACATATTTCTCGCTTGCAAATTTGAAGTCCTTTTATGATTAAATAAAAATGAGGTACGAAAATTCTAAAAATCAAATTTAAATTTGGTATCAATTGAAAATTTTATGAATAACACTTTGTCGCTCCTATTATAAAATCAAATATTTTTTTTTAATGTTTGGGCATGATGTATCAAATTTGGATATGAAAATTATTTTATACGTTGAATATAATACTTGATAGATTTTTGTGTTTAACTCCAAATAACTTTTTTTTTCCAAGTAATAATACCATTCGAAGTAGAATTCACATATTTTTATGTCAAATTTCATTTTATTAAATTAATTTAAATAGATGGTTTAATTTAAAACTTTATGTATTATTATTATTATTTTCAATTTTTACAATAAAAATTTAATCACAATCACTGATTAGATTTATCCAATGACTATATTTTCGTGTAAGGTCAATAAGTTTTATAGACCTTATTCACAACATATTATATCTTGTTCGTTTCATAATCAATATTTCAACTCAAAATCAATTTTCAATCATTCTCATAAAAATTATAAAAATTATAAATTGGGTAGTTTGTACCCTAAACATTCATAAAACATGTATAAACATGTTGAAAATCATTCATACTTAAGATAGAAAACCATACTTTAAATAATATGAGTTGGCTTATCACAAGTCATCCTCAATCAAAATAACTAAATAAAAAAAATTGCATTCACTTTCACACTTAATTAATAAATCAAAACATAAGCCTCACTATGCTTTAGAATTAACCTTTTGTTCTCAAATGCTTCAACTATCCAATTTTATCAAAATTTCATGCTCTGGCAATTTGCACTACATTCAAATAAATATTATTATTTATTAATTATATATAGTTAAAAAATTTTCCGTTAATACCACTGAAAACTAGACTTGAATACAAATCTAGCCATATAAGGTACTTCTTCTAGTTCAACTTGTACAATTTATAACAAATTTTCAAAGTTGACTGACATAAACTATTTTTAGTAGAATTTGCTGCCTTGTTTTCTGACCTATTATCGACTAAAATTTTATATATTTCCGTATACACCTCAAAATCAGTAGTTGTCTATTGTCAAAGAAACTAAACTAACATATGAATCCAACAATATAAGATCATTATCTAATCAATTCTGCATAATTTATAGTAAATTTCTAAACTCACAGTTCCAATCAAATTTATAAACAACTTTCTTTAATTAGCATCCTTAACTCATTCCATAATTCTATAAGCTTACCAAATGAACATATAGGATTGAACCACAATTCACATAACATTAGGAATTACTTCTTACCGTAGAAACTCCGTCACTGGCTCATCGCAAGCCAATATTTATGCGATAACATAAATACAAATTAAATGCACTCACATTTGCCTTACTATCGAACATTCTTCACAATAATCTTTTCAATCCCGTACTTTTTATTTCCTTTTCGAGTTACTTGGTTCACTAGATTTATTGAGGTCTGAAAAACGTCATATAATAACATAAAATATTCAAACTATATGTTAGTATCGAACTAACATAATCTAAGCTCAAATATAAAATTCGATAGAAATAAAATCGATACTTAAATCGATATAAAACTAAGTCATACTTCCCTTGAAATTTCAAACTTCTCAAAATATTCCATAAAGTCTATAAATATTTTTTCCATTATCAATCCTTCAACTTTTGCCATTTACACAATCAAGCCACTATTTATGAATTCTTTCTAGAATTCATCTGAACTTTTCCATTAAATTCATAATGATTCTTCACCATTATGATCATTGAATTTTAATTTCTAAAATTTCTAGCACCTTAATAAAATTCTCAACTAATTCTTTAACATTCAAAACATTGCAATTTCATCCCAAACTTTCTTAGCTTTTCAAATTCAACCACTCAATTTGATAAACTTGAAATTAGATCAAAACTCAATATTTAAATTTAAAAATCATCATATAACTAAAATTTCCAGCATTTATATTTCTCATTTCAAGATAATACCAACATGTTTCCAAAGTCACAAACAAGTCCTTAAAATTTTGGAACTTTTTGAATTATGACATTAAACTTTACCAAACTTGTAATCTAGTTCCAACCAACTTTATAACTTAAACTTCCAGCCTTTCAAATATTAGAAATCAGCATTGAACCCTCCAAATATCACATTCTTGCAATAATGTCCCACAATTCTCAAAACTTTATATTAACTATTTTTCTTTTTCAAGCTTCCAACTTGATCCAAATTGATCTCCAAGTCTCATAGAATACTTCTAATATCATTTCAGACCATAGGAATATTTCAAGTAGCTTTAGGCATGATTTTCATTCAATTTCAAGCACGAATTCAACTTCCTAACATCAAATTCATGCTATTATAATCATAATAACATCAAATTACATCAAAATCCAATCACTATTTAAAATCCTAGCATGGCCAAATATCGTATAAGCATGTACAATTAATTTTAATCATCATACATGTCTTAGGATTAATCACTAACATCAAAACATAAAAAATCTTTCATCAATCTTTCAAAATCCTTAAACCCTACATAAACCCCAACTTTCAATATCAACACATAATCATCTTCACCATGAAATGTTGGTACCAAATGATAGAGAATTTCATGTATATTAATTCTTTATTTCACAACTTAGTCCAAAAAATCAATCATGTAGCCTTAAAAATCAAAAATAAAATTCTTACCTCAACACCATGGTAGTTTCAACCCTAGCTTGGATATGTGCTGAAAATATGTTGATTTCTCTTCATTATTCTAGTATTTAATAGATAGTACACTTGGCATTTAACTAATTTAATTGAATTTAAAATTCAATTCTTAAGAAATTCAATTTTTACCATTAATGAACCTTGATAATTACCAAATTCCATTGCCATATTCTCCATTAAAATATTCCTTAATCAAAGATAAAAAACTTGAAAATTACATTTTAGTCACTAAAATTCCACTGTTCGACTAAATCTGAAATATTACGCTGAACTGAGCTAAATTTCTCTGATCTAAAATATGGAAATAATATTTCCAACCATTTTCTAACGTTCTTCAATTTTTTTTTGAAATTTCAACTCGATCTGATTATCCAATTCTTATGTCGAAGTTTATCATTTTATAGTTTTTAACACAAATCTCGTATAAAAAATATGATTCCTACGAAAATTTTCATTTTAGACCAAACTATTCATTTACGAGCTAAAATCCATAACTTTTTAAAATTTCATTTTTGGTCCCTAAACTTTTACAAATTTATACTTTAACCCTTAAGCTTTCAAAACTTATATTTTAGTCACTAGTCAAAATTTGGGATACTACACAAATGCCTAGGAAATTTATCTAAAGTGCTGAAGAGATGCGAAGAGGCCAACCTTGTGCTCAACTAGGAGAAGTGTCACTTTATGGTGACAAAAGTAATTGTGTTGCGCCACAAAATTTCTCGCCGCGACATCGAGGTTGACAAGACCTAGGTAGAAATGATTGAGAAATTGCCTCCACCCACCACTATGTAGGGTATAAGGAGTTTCATGGACATGCATGATTCTATAGGCGATTCATCAAAGATTTCAAAGCCTTTATGTCTTTTGCTATAGCAAAATCAACCTTTTGTGTTCAATTATGATTGCTTCAGTGCATTCAACGAGGTTAAGAAAAAATTGTCACAGAACCAATAGTTATTCAACCTAAATGGAATGCTCCATTCGAGCTGATGTGCAATGCTAGTGATGACGCAGTGGGGGCGGTACTAGGGCAAAGGCAAGGTAAAATATTTCATGTGATCTATTATGCTAGTTGTACCCTTAATGATGCATAACTTAACTATACCACCACTGAAAAAGAATTACTTGCCATGGTATTCGCTTTTGATAAGTTTAGGGTACAACTTTAGGCACTAAGGTAATTGTGCATACCGATCGCTCGACCATTAAATACTTAGTGAATAAAAAGGATGCAAAACCTAGGCTTATTAGATGGATACTATTGTTGCAAGAATTCGATCTAGAGGTTAAAGATAGAAAGGATACCAAGAACCAAGTAGCATATCATATTTCTAGTCTAGAAAAGAAAAAAAAAATTCCAAGACATGATTGAAACCAATGAGGAATTTCCAAACGAGAAAATATTATTTGCTGCAACAACACTGTGGTATGTTGATATAGTTAATCTTATTTTTAGTGGTATTATGCCTCTAGATTTATCTTTCCATAGAAAAAAAAGTTCAAACATGATATGCGTCACTATTATTGGGACGTACCATTCCTATTCAAGTAATGTACCGATCAAATGATTCAAAGATGCATCCCCGAAGAAGAACCCAAAGAAATCCTATTCCATTGCCATACATCCCCGTGTGAATGGCACTTTGGTAGCACTAGGACTACTGCAAAGGTCCTACAATCTAGTTTTTGTTAGCCCACCTTGTTCAATGATGCGTATGAATTCTATAAGTCATGTGATCGCTGCCAACACACTAGGAACATATCAAAAAGAAATGAGATGCCATGTCAAAATATTTTTAAAGTAGAGCTCTTCAATATATGGGGGATATACTTTATAGGACCATTCTCATCATTCTTTGGTGATTTGTACATACTTTTAGCTGTGGACTACGTATCTAAATGGGTTAAGGCCGTAGCAACTCTGAAGAATGACTCTAAGACCGTGTTAAATTTTTTGCACAAAAACATCTTCACACGTTTTGGAGCACCAAGGGCAATCATTAGTGATGAAGGTACCCACTTTGACAACATATTAATTGCCAAGGCACTGCAAAGTGTTGAGTTAATTGATCGATGAAATAGCCAAGAGGGGGTGAATTGGCAATAAAAATTTTGGTGGAAGTTTTTGCAGAAAATAGAAAATATTTGCAAAACAATTTAGAGTGGTTCGACTTTCTCAACCAAAGTCTACATCCACTACCTTAGCTATCCACACTAAGGATTTTCCAGCAAATTCACTAATTTGTTCTTTCTTTTGAGGACAAAGAGTAACCTTACAACTCCCTTAAGAATTATACCCTAAATTCTTGAGAACACTCTCTCCCAAAGAGAAGATTACAAATTCGTAAACTTACAGAAAAACCTCACTAGGCAATATGTTTGTACAATTCTAGAACAAAGAAAGAACACTAAAAAATGAATACAATTGAGTACAAGTAGTGTTCTTGAAAGTAAAATGAATATTGAATGAAAATTGGCTTGAATGGCTCAAACTTGATGTTTAAGGCGTTCTCTTTGTTTCTCTCACAATTCTTGTTGATCAGTGGCTCATCAGGTTGTTTAAATACACATTGAATCACTTCTGAACGTTGGGGATCATTGGTGAAGTCAATAGAGCTGTTATAGTGTGAAAACCATTAAAAAATCTGTTGGGAGTGTATATGTATTGGTACACTCTCAAGGTGTATCGGTACACTGTGTGTAAAATTCAAATATTTTGACTGTTATATGACTGAGTGTATCGATACACACTAGGTGTATCGGTACACTAATTACATTCGATGTTTGGTATGTATCGATACATTCAAGAGTGTATTGGTACATCCCTATGTAAAAAATTATTTCAAAAATATTTTAAGACCCATACACAATTTTACACTTAAGGATTAAAATTGACATTTGAAAAACTTAGAGTAATATTTTGATATTCGAATAATTTAATCGAATATACTTTAAAAATGATTATAAAATCTTAAAATTCAATAACACCCAATTTGTTATATTAAAACATCAAAATGTTTTCAACACAAAGATACGATGTGCACCACAAGATTGTCACAGCATACCACCCCCAAACCAATGGACAGACTGAGGTCTCCAACCGTGAGATCAAGCTAATACTTGAAAATGTGATAAAACCAAGGAGGAAAGATTGGTCGCCAAAATTGGATGAGGCATTGCGAGCTTACCGCACAACTTTCAAGATGCCACTAGGGATGTCCCCATTCAAGTTGATTTATGGAAAGGCATGTCGCTTACCTGTGGAACTGGAACACAAGGCTTTTTGGGTTGTTAAGAAACTCAACATGGATGCAAAGCTAGCTTGAGAAAAAAGGATGATGGAACTAAATGAAATGGAGGAGTTTAGAGCTCAAACTTATGAGAATGCTCGTCTCTATAAGGAAAAAAATAGATAAGTGGCATTACAAAAAAAAATTGTCACGATAATTATTTTCGAGCCAACAAGTACTCCTCTACAACTCTAGGCTCAAGTTGTTTCAAGGCAAGTTAAAATCAATATGGTCAGGGCCTTTCATAGTGCATCAAGTGCATGTCCATAGAGAAGTAAAAATCAAGAACTTAGAAGATGGGATAATTTTTAAAGTGAATGACTAAAGACTGAAGGCCTATAATGGAGCCCTCATTGTACAAGACAAGTTGGCGTTGCTGCTCCATGATGCATGAGATTTTTCCCTTTTACCTTGAGAATTTCTTGCCACAAAATTTTATTTTTGCATTTTGTTCATAAATAATTTAATTTATTTTAACTTATACATTGAAGCACATATTGCTACCACATCAGCACATATGTCCGATGACATAGATTTTGATAGCCCACTCCTACTCAAAGGTGTCGTACCCATGCATCCAGGTAAGTCGACCCACCATAATGAGGCATCTCCACCACATTTGCATTTCCATTGCAATTAGATTAGTTTAATTCACTTGGTTTTCATGCATTGAGGACAATGCATCCCTCAAGTTTGGGGGAGGTATTGTATTCATGCTTAGTCATTTGCATTGAAAATGTTTAGTAGAATTTTTTTTGTTACGACATGAGTTAGGACCGGGTTAGTTACTTGGAATAAGTTGATGATGCTCGATAATGATTAAAAAAATTTCCATTGCTAGAAATTATTGTACATGACTGTTGAGGATGATAGAACCAATCCTAGGACTTAATTCTTTGTGACTCTTTGAACACGATTGTATGTTTTCTATGGTTGAAGAACTTAGAAATTTTTTTATGAAAGAACTTTTGTGCACCGTGGTATAAAGTTCTGGTAATGAACATAACTGTTATATCAATGCATGAAAAGGCTACTTTAAACTCCTTAATGTTGTGAATTGTGTTGAATTACTAATAAATGCATCAGAATAGCTGTAGAGGGACACTCCCGTGTGTGATGACATTGCCTAGAAACCCCATTAAATAAATGGAAGCCTTAGTACATCAGTGAATGAAAGTAGTCACGAGATAACTCTGACTGACTAGCTCGGGGATGGAAAGTATGCATCGATTCATCTAAAGTGTGTGATGGCAGTTGTGATAGGTTGACTCCCCTTGTGCAGTGTAAAAAATTGAAAAGTTTAAAAGTTTAAATGTTGAATAAATAGGAGTAAATTTTGTGATTAATAAATAATTTTATGCCTTGGAAAAACAAAAGAATTTACTTAAGTAATTTCTAATTTTGTCAACCGACTAGATACAATTACGCACACACACTTACAAAAGATATTGACCTAGGGAAAAGTACTTGATTTCTCAATTAGTCTAGCATGTTGAAGCCAAACTTTTTCTCGAGGGCTGAAATTTTAGACCAATTGATTGTCATGATTTATATTTCACCATATCATTTTATTTTTCTGTTGCTCATTATCCATTGCTTGAGGACAAACAATAACTTAAGTTTGGGGTGTGATAAATCCGTAAAAAGACTATATTTTGGGTCTTTTTACTTAAGTTATTGATTTTCTAAAAGCTATTGTCATAAGAATTTTAGCTACATATAATTGTATTTAGGGCATTTATCATTGCATGTGGTGGAAAGCTTTGTTCCGGTTAGTTTTTCTTGATAAAACTGATGATGCTGATGAGAAGGGTCATGTGTTGGTTGTGATGATGCAGGTGATAGAAAATGATCGATGAGAAAATTATTTGCCATGACAATTTCAGAGCGAGGGCCAAAGGACATGATGATGATGACCATGAGGAATTTTTCGTTGTTGTAAGTTTTTCTTGCAAGTTTGGACACAATACAAGACAAATTACCTGACGTCATGTGACCAGTTGTCCAAGGCACCTCACGTGAATCCCCTGCCCCTGTTGATAATTTGGGATCACTGCTAGGATCCTTTCTTTCATGAAATGGGCATGAATTTAAGGGCATTTAAGGGAATTTTAAATGGCACAAAACCCTAGAAAATCCCCACTATAAATAGGAAATGATGCCCACGATTCCAAAGAGGCACTTACCTACCCTAAAAGCTTTGGAAAGGCGACTGTAACACCTTCTTCTCCACCTTTCTCCTCTCTTCCTTTCTTGTTATCCTCCATAGCTGGGCTTTGCTAGAGTAGCAGTTAGGCCTTCGAGAAAGGCTCGCCCGCTGTAGAGGTCCATGGTGGTGGTATGAAAGTCACAACAACAATCTTTTTTGGGAGTTTTTCTTCTCATTGTTCTTCATTTCTTATATTTTCTAAGGGGCTTATATTTAATGAATATTTTGGGATGATTTTAGCCACACCATAAATTGTTCTACTTGGTGTTGGATTTTTTGGGATGATGTTTTTATTTTGTGTTTAATGGATGATTAAGTATGTTTATGTTTATGTTATTTTGTTCATTGTTTTAACTTTATATCGTAGCATTGTAAGAGCTTTTGAGAGATTGTTTGATGCCATGACTTAAAATTCTTAGTCTTTGTAAGAGCCATTGAGAGAAAGTTGTTTTTCTAAGAGTAGATACCTAATATCGAGATAGTTAGGTTAGATCTATGTTAAAAAAGAGCCAATCCAGGATTGTGAAGTTTTAATTTTCCTTAGAGATAAGGAGATGGTTTCAAACGATTAAAAGGGATAACACTCATTCGATAGGCTAGAGTCACAATTTACGCTGAGAGGTATTGCATGACAATAGTTTTATCATGTTCCTTACTAGAGATGGCCTAGGAACACTTTTAGGAAATCCTGTCGGGCATCATAGGCATAACATACTTAGATAATCCTAAGCATAGAATAATTTCTCGTTGTAGCAAATCCAACCCAAATGATCTATAAGAAATCTTGCCTTAGTAATTTTTTATTATTTACTATTGCATAAATTTCTTGCCACGACACAAAAATTCATGCTCACTTCACTTCACAAAAATTTCTTACCATATTATATTTTTCTATTTGTTCATACATATGCCACATCATATTTTCCCTTGTTTATATCATTAGACTTAGAAACTAAGGATTATTTAGTACACATAACTCCTAGTTATAGCTTGCTTTAAAGAATTTCCCCAATTCCTGTGGAGACGATACTCACTCACTACTATATTACTTGCATCAATTGTGTATACTTGCGCAGATTTACGTGTCATAACACAAACTTTTACACTCAAACAAGTGTCTATTCTGGCAATTTCGGTTCTACTTGGATATTCATGGGGGTGGAATCATCAGTATTCTTTCCCCCAAACTTATCTTGTTGGTTGATTTGAGTGCCACTCCATAGTGTGAGTGCCACTCCATAGTGTGAGTGCACTGCATTGCTCCTTGCTATGCGTTTTAGTGACCTTAGTGTCACTTTGTAGACAACATAGTTGGCGTTCTTGTAATGTCGTAGCAATCTGACCAACCTGACCTTCCAAATCTCGCAGAGATGTGCTGTGACTTTGCAATAAGGTTCCTTGATTTTTGATAGCTAAAGAATTCTCTTGCAGCATAGTTCGTGTGGTTGTTATAAATTCTTGAATGGTAGCCTCTAGTGGGCTAGTATTAGATGAAGATATTGCCCCCTTGTTGGAATTATACCAAAGCATATTCGATTGAAAATCTTGGGGCTTGTTAATAGTCTGTTGTCGAGATTGATGACTAGTATTAGTTGCTCCTTGTTCCCCATGAAAAATTTGGATACTGACGCCATCCTGGATTATAAGTGTTGGAGTAGGTATTGTTGTTGTTGCTTTAGTTAAAATTCCCCACATAGTTGATAGATTCCTAATTTCCTTGGCATTCACTCTCATGGTGATTGCCACGACATAATAAGCATGCTGAATCGACTAATTTCACTTCTTTCACCTCATTGGAATGTTGCATATCTTTAGCATGTTTGTGATAGCTGAGAGTTTGGCGGACAAAAAATCCCTAGCATCAAGCTCAAAAGTCCCTTGTGTTTTCCTCCCTATTTCAAGCCTTGCAGAAGGAAACTGATAGTCATTATTGGTAACCCTATCAAGAATGTCAAATGTCTCTTCAGGTGATTTGTCTAATAATGTGCCATTTGTCGAGGCATTTAGAATACTCCTGGTGGGTGCATTGACTCCATTGTAGAACATCAAAACTTGAGTCAAATCTTGAAATCCATGATTAGTACACTTGCGAAGAAATCCTTTATAATGATTCAACACTTATACATAAACTCATCAGCAGCTTGCCACAAGGATGCTATGTCATTTCTGAGTTGAGTGTTCATGTTTGGCAGATTATACGGCAACAAAAAGCTTTTACATAGATAAACCCATGACTCTATCGAACCGGATAAAACTCCACTCAACCAAGCTCTCGCTCGATCGTACAAAGAATAGGGAAATACTTTAAGCTTTAACACATCTTCATGCACTCCTTATTGCCTGAAAGAATCACACACCTCCAAGAAAGCACGATTGTGTTGCCTAGCATCTTCCTAAAGCATACCCCCAAACTATCCTATGAAATTCAGCATGTTGAATATGACTGGCTTGAGCTTGAAGTGGGTTGCATGAATCTCATGTCCAACAATGCCTAGATTGAGATCATCCAAAATAAGAGTTAAATGATCTCGAATAGCTCTAGGTCGGGGTATAATTCTAGCATTAAGATTTGTCGCAACATTTGGATATGCTGGATCTTGCACTTGTTGAACACCTTGGTTTATATCGTTGTTCATAGCTCTATTAGCATGTTGAACTCTTCTTCTTTGTCTGAAAATTTGTTCAATCTCAGGTACTAAAGGATAAAGATATTCCTCAACATGCCTTCTGGACATGTAATGACAAAGCCTGAAAAAGGAAAAAAAGAAAATAACAAGTAAAACTATTCTAGAAATAAAGAAGTGAAATAAAAATGCTATAACTAAATTGTAAAACTCCCAATTACCAATCCTCGGTAACGGTGCAAAAACTTGTTGCGTGTTGTGAGTACTATAAATTGGACGTAAATTATGAGCAAGTATACATAATCGCACAAGTAATAAAGAGTGAGTGATTATCTTTCCCACGAGGATTGGAGGAAATTGAAAGTTAAGTTATAGCACACATATTAAACTACCTAAGTCAGTTAATATGGTGGTATGCAAAAATGAGAGTAGAGTGGCAGAATGGAGTGACTTTGAATGGTATTGTGGAAATGTGATGGCAATGTGAGATGTGATAGTAATACGATAGATGAAAATATTGTGACAAATGAAAATGTTTAAAATGTAAGTAACTGAAAATGTCAAAGCAAAATGAATTGTGAATTCAGAAATAAATGAGAAGACTTGATAATCCTCACACGACAACCTACTATAGGAATGAATGGTGGGGTTCCTAAATAATCTTAATCTTTAACTCTTAGAATGATTTGAGTTTCTATGGTTTATTTGCTCAACAGAGTTTACTAATAGTGTCTCTACACTTTCTCGAGTCAAGGGAACCACTGCAATACCTCTCAGCGTGAACAGAAACATCTAACTTATCGAATAAGCACCACTTCTTTTATTCATTGAAATCCTACCTCTACTTCTCTCGAACACTAAGTAAGATTAGGCTCTAGTTTTTAGCTAAAACCCATTGCTCACGTAGATCCTCCCTTAGTTTATCTCGAACACTAAGGATCTATAGCATAGTTTCTCTCGAACACTAAGCATTGTACTTAAGAAATGGACACTCTCATGCCTCCTACAATCTCAAGTAATATAGCACGAAGAGCAAAACAAATAGATGAACATAAAAATATCAAACTTTTATTAAAACAAGTACTCAATCATCCATAAAAAAACCCACACCATATAAAGCTTAGTTCATGGTGGGGTTCGAAACATCCATAAAAGTATTCCAAACTATACAACCCAACAAATCAAAAGTAAAATAAAGCATAAGGGTGGAGGATACTCACAACACGCATTGTCGGTTGCTCATCGGCCACCATGAATGTCACCTTAGCGAGCTAGCTCCTCTCTGACGCCTAGCACGCTACCCCCTTGAGCTTGACTATAGAGGAGACCCTTGAAAAGATTAAAGGGGGAAAAAAGCTGGAAGCTTTCTAGCTGCCTTGCTTAGCTCACTCTTTCCTTCTCTCCAGAATCCTCTTCTAGCTTTGTTCCCACCTTTTCTATTTATACAAAGGGAATTTCTTAGGTTTTAGTGCAAAAAATTCCCTTTGTACCGTAAGGTACATTCATTTTACATGAAGGTGGTGACAAAGGAGGTTGTGGTCCCCTCCTAGGCGGTTGGTGGCAAAAAACACGTGAGTGTGTACAGTTGGCAACTCCCATGAAAATATCTTCTTCATTTTTATCTTTTTTTGCATATAGTGGCTGTCCCATTTTGCCTCAGCAATTCTCCTCGCTCGCCATCTTGAAATGTTGCGACAATCCTCCATGTTCTCCTTCTCCTTCTCCTTCTCCTTCTCCTTCTCCTTCGTCGACCTGCACATCACCAGCAAGAGCATAACCTTCCCCGTAATATAGCACCACTTATAAATAAAAATGCCACAAGAAAGTTAAACCACCAAATGCAATTAAATGCTCCTAAATGAACCTATATGAGCTCTAAGACAACCAATAACTTAAGTAAAAACACCCTAATATAGTCTTTTTACGGAGTTATCAAATATTAGTCCAAATATAAAATGAAACATGAAAATTCAGCCTGAAGAGTTTCCTTTCTGTAATCTTAGTTTGCAACGGTTCTATTAAAATTGAATCATGGATTTATTATTCAACATATATGGCTCAAAAAATCATAGAAGCAACTTTTTTTTCTTTGTTGATATCCTGACAGTCCACTGTGTAAGTGGAGGGGAAAGCTGTGCTGAAATTCGCCCTATGTTATGGCTTCCAAAACCTGCAAAATATTGTCCGGAAAGTTAAAACACGGAAATGTGATTATCAGTATGTGAAGGTTATGGCATGCCCTTCAGGTTTCTGCTTCATTGTACCATTTTATATATATTTTAATAATGAATTGGATTTGAAACGTTCGTTTGTAACTTTTTATTAGGGTCTGGATGTTCATTTTTAGCATAAGAGTTGGGTATTTTTTAACGTTTGCATGTTGCTTGAATGGTGGAGGGCAAATCAAGCCAAGGCCATGACAATATCCGAAGGAGTTAATCAAATCACTAGTAACTGTTTACATGGAAAATGTGAGTTTCTACGCCTAGTTATGAATATGGCCACACGTTTTTTTAAAAATTTAAGCTTCTATGCTAGCAATGTTGTATTGCTACAATTGAACTGATTTCACATGCTACGTGAAGCTTAACGTTTACATGCATATGCAATCAAGCACTCTTCCGAATATCCACATATCACGAAAGTTCTAAGTGGGGAGAAACTCTGTATCTAATCCTTTTTTGTTTTAGATTTTCTTTTTCTTTATTAATTTAGGTCTTGGAAGCGGATCCTTTCAAGAACCCTGTGGTGAAACGGTTGTATGATGAGTGGCTTGAGCACCCGGTTCGGAAAAAGCTAAAAGGCACATGCACACGGGCTATCACCAGGTTGTAAAAAGTAGCACTGCTCAGTTGCACAATTGGTAAACAATTTCTAACATCTGGTTCTGTTCAACATGGGGACTTTCCCTCTGTTGTCTCTCCTTGTGTGCATTTCTTTCTTGGCAGCTGTGGATCGTCGTTGCCTGGTCGTTTGATCCTCTCTGTATTTGCAATTGCAAGGAGACAAATTTGGATAAGGAGATATTTTGTTTGGAAGAAAATTATTTCTTATCACATCCTTCTTTTTTTGCTAAATGGGTATCGTATCAAATACGATATGTGTTCGATACTGGCATACTCATCTGTCTTGATCTTTTCATGCATTCGATCATACTCATGTCGGGAGGTGTGTTTTTGTACATACTTTAGGGGGGAAATGTCTTTGTAACATAGATCTTTTACGTATATGTTGTACCTGTATTATATATTAGACGGAAAGGAATTGACTTGTGTTCTCAAGTATCTTGAAACGTTTATAGCATATATTGGTGTCTAGTGGTGAGCAAATAGTTAAATTTATCTGGTTCTTTTTTTTTTCTTTATCGGACTTAACAATCAAATACAAAAACAGAATCAACCCGCCTTTGTGGTCTAAACTGAATCAACCCACTTCCGGTAAGGCAGTAAACATATATTCATATTACACTGTTTAAGCTGAAGCTTGAAAAGTTTGTAATGATGAAAAACAAAACAAAAATTGATTCAAAATGGCAAAACGCATTTAAAATTAAAAATCAACAAACAGTAGTTGGCACAACCATTATAAGACTTCAAGAGAGAGCGATACTGCAGTTATAGACAAGGTCCTTATCTATAAAATACAACAAAACCTCTTGGGTTTCTAGTTCAACCAAGTGTCAAATGTCGATTTTTTTTGCCTAATACCGGAAACCCGTAAATTATTTGCCCAATACACATTTGTTTTTATTTTGCAATCTACAACAAATGCTACAATATAGCAACAAATATTACATATGGGGAACTCGTCACCTCGAGGTGATGAGTCCCTCAAGACATTATTATTTTTTTAAATAATTTATAAAATTAATTAAATTTTAAAAAATGATGAAACACATCACGTCGAAGTGATAAGTTCCCCTGAATTAAAAAAATAATTGTTTAGAGTCGTTAGGTAATAGGCAACAACAACGATCAATTGCCAACGATCACTATAGAATTTGTCACCTTGAGGCGACGAGTTTGGTCTAATTTTTTTTTTTAAAAAAAAACCATTTCTAGCCTTTGAGATTGGGGTTATAAATAGGGGTTTGGGATTTAGGGTTTTTATTATCCATTGTTACGAAAAAAATTGAGAAAAAATCGTAGTTTATGAAGAATTCTCAAAAAATGTCTTCCCAAGAAGAAATGTTATGCCTTGATGATGCCCATATTTCTCCGTTCGAACTCCGTCCGAAAGAAGAACGGAACATTCGTCAACGAGGAATGACATTGAGAGATCCACATCAACGGATCATTATATATCTACAACAATCGGGCATGTATCCAGACACATTTCTGTGTGGTTTTAAGGTGAACCTGACATTGATTTCGGCTTTGATTGAATGTTGGAGGCCCAAGACGCATACATTCCATTTTTCGAGTGGTGAAGTGACGATTACATTGGAAGGTGTCCCGTATCTACTCGATGTTCCGATTAATGGTGCAACCATCGTGAGACGAAACGATTACAACCAATTCGATATTGTTGAATAAGTTTTGGAAAGAATGCTACCACCCGAGGTCTTAGAAGGTATCAGATACGAATCACTTGGTTGGAGTCTGAATTTCAAGTGATGAATGACTATCAAGGAGTAGGTCATATTTGCAGCTCGAACTAATCTTCTTCAATTAATTGGAGTGATATTATTATTGGATAAATCTGGTAATTTGGCACACACTCAGTATTTTCCTATATTGAATAATTTTATTGAGTCCCATAATACTAGTTGGGGCTAAGCGATTTTGGCCTTTTTATATTGGGAGCTACGCAAGGCTACAATCTTTGAAAGAGGTCAAAAAGCTGATGTAGCGGGCTGTCAATTACTGCTACAATCTTAGGCTTGGTATCGGTTTCCTTTTTAACACCAATTACACTAGCCCCGATTGAGTTTCCTCTGGCTGCAAGGTAATTTTTTAACTTCATTTTTAGCTACATTTCTTAATTTATTATATATTAGTATTTAATATTTTTTAATATTTTTTAGATGACATCATAAAATAACCAAGACCAAGTTGTTGGGTGCAACTAAAAAAAATTACGAATGAGGATCGACATCACCTGTCAACATGTGATAAATATTCAACTGCATTATATTAGTTATTTTATTGTTTTTATGAAATTGTTTAACTTTATATATATATATTTATATAACTTTTATAATTAATGTTTATAATTTTCTTGGTTTCCGTATTGTGACGAAGAGATATACCAATTAGTGCCACATGAATTTTTTATGGGTCAGAATTATGGTTTGTTGTAATATATTTATTACACTTTGCGATTGTTGAAATGCACGTCACAAATAGAGTGTTGCGACAGTTTGCGTCTCATTAATCAATTCCTAAGCAAATATTTGATAAAGACACACTCCTTAAAATTGATATGCATGGAAAGCATACTGAAAATTGATTGACGAAGCACGCTATTAAGCAATGGAATCAGTGTCATTTATCGATCTCTTTGTGTTACGAGATTACACTTGCTGACCTAGATTTCAACTTTTTTTTCCCTATCTTCAAAATTATGAATCAAATAGGAAAATATATTTAACGACGCCAGAAGAAATGAGAGAATGTGAACAACACAAGGCCATATTCGCAAAGTCCAAGAAATCATCATCGACATCTTTTTCTTCTGCTTCTGTATCTCAAGATTATTTTGCATCTCAGGCCAGTTTTGGTTTTTATCCTTCATATCATGCTTCAACGGAGACGCAACCGGATTGGGTTGAAGATTCATAGGATGCAATGAAAAACACTATAGCAACTTCGACAGATGACGCAGGTCAGGGTGAATGGGATCATATCATATATGGTCAACAACATAGCCAAGTCGAGTCAATGACGGAAATAATGGCATTAAATACCATAAGTATCCCCATCACCGTATTTCAAATGTGAATCTCAAAGTAAAGTGATGTTCAGTACACCTCTTCAAGAAGAAAACGAATATGTAGACGAAGGCAATCAAGGCGGATGACTCGACGTACTCGATGAACCCTGCGCCATTATCATTCTACCACTCCTTGGCATCGTCAAGAACTACGAAAATATAAATAAAATTTATTGTGTATGTATTAGTTTATAAACACTATTTTATTATTATTTTTTAATAAAATTATTAATTTTCCTATGTTTAATTAATATATTTTTTAAAATTAAATATGACCGAACTTATCACCTCAAGGTGACGAGTTTCATGATGACCGTTGGCAATTGATCATTGTTGTTGTCCGTTGCCCAAAGACTTCAAACAATTAGTTTTTTTTAAAATTTTTGATTTCAGGGGAACTCATCACGTCGATTTTTTTAAATTTTAATTAATTTTAGAAATTATTAAAAAAAACTTATTTCTTGAGGGACTAGTGATGGGTCTCGTTAAATAATTAAAATAATAATCCATGTGGAGTTCACTAAATTGAGGATCATTAAAATAATATATTCAACGTAACTCATCATCTCGAGGTGACAAATTATGTCTGTACTGTAGCATTTGTCATAAATTACAAAATAAAAACAGGTTTATCCTATTGGGCCAAATAATTTACGTGTTTTTTTAGGGAAAAAACCCGTCAAATGTCAGATTCAATTTGGGCTCATTCATTTAATGAAATGGGTTTTGGTGCAGTTGGGCTTTGCATTTTGGTTTCCAAAACTATGGTCCTCTCAATTATATGCGCCTCCCCATCCCAGTTACTGTTATTTCAAAGTGGCATACAATCATCCACATTTCTGCATTCAACATTATGGAATTCACAATCATACGCACGTTACGTAAACTTCACGACTGCCCATCTCCCCCCCTATCGGCTTTCATTATTTAAGACTCTGGTAACAACCAAATGGTTTAATCTTCAATTCTATTCCTTTTCTTATTTTACGAATTACTATGATTTAAGCTTAAACTAATCTAATCGAGTTAAGTAGGACAATGTAAACGACTAATTTCTCAGTTTTTTATATAGTTGAAGGATGGATTTCAAATTAGACCCTAGAGAGAGGGTAAATGATTGAGATGCTGAATCAGCTAAAGGACATATGTCTACCGGTGCATTAAACAACTCCACGTCAGATTCCCACAATTTCCACCCTGTTTAAAGCCCTTCTTCGGTTCTTCCTCCCACCATAAAAAATAAAAATCGAAACTTTTTGCTGCTCATAAAAGTCCAGAAAGTAAGAGAGTATTTTCAGAACCATCACAACCATAGGAGAAGTAAGTAAGCCTATCTGTTTACTCTCTTGGTTGTTGCACTGTTCATGTCATTAACGCCTCTTTTACTTTTAATCAAAGCTGATAATAGTTTGTTTGACTGAGTTTTAGTTAATACTCTATAGTAATGATTTGTTTATGTTTAAGGACAAGAAAGAAGAGGCCAAAGGCGAGGAGAAAAAGGGAGAAGGAAACCCAGAAATTCTACTCAAAGTTGATATGCACTGCGAAGCTTGTGCCAGAAAGGTTGCAAGAACTCTCAGAGGATTTGAAGGTGACACATATATGTGCATTAGCCTTTTGCATTCTCGGAGATCTTAAGGTTCATTTTGACGACAGGGGTGGAGGATGTTGCCACCCCACAGATAGCAAGGCAAATAAGGTGGTGGTGAAGGGGAAGACGGCAAATCCCACCAAGTTTTACGAAAGGCTACTAAAGAAATACGGTAGAAAAGTGGAGTTAGTTTCGCCGTTGCCGAAGCCGCCGCCACCGGAGGAAGAGAAGAAGGAACCCGAAACCAAGGAAGAGAAAAAAGAGGAGGTAACAAAGATTAAGATTTGAAAGATCAAAACTAAATTTCCTATGTTAAAATAGATTAATAAACTTCAACTAAAGGATTAAACTGAAGGGAACTAAAAATAAAATTATACCATTTGATAGACGAATGAAAAAGCCATTAAATGTTGAGCCCCTACATATTTTTTGAATTAGCAATAGTTATCCTCTGCTGTGAAAATGGTGTGCTGACATTGAAAGTTACAAAACAAGTTGGGTCTTGACCACAATAGCCCTCTGGCACATATCACAAGGGTGAACGTTTGATGGATCGAGTCAAAATTTTCGAATTATTTGGTTAATGATTCATGTTTTATAAATTAGATATGATTTAAATTTTTTGAGTAAAATTAAATTTTTGAGTTTTTATTTAAATGTAATTATAAATATTTATAATATTCTGAAATTATTTAATTTTAATTAAAATGATATTTTATAATTATATACAATATATATATATATATTTTGTATTTTTTCATATGTGACGTGATTTAAATATGCTATATAAAGTCGATAAACTATACTCAAACTTCGACTTAGACTCTAGGTTTTGTTTTATTTGTAGACAATTACTAGTAGTTTAAGTATAGTTATTTTTACTCTATGATTTCTGATATCAGTTTTGAAATGTATTAGCATGTTTATTTCTGTATTTATTGGAACACACTGAGCTCCCTCGCTCACTCCTCCTTTGTTTCCCCTTTTAGATATTTTGGATAGGCTTTTAGACCAGGCAATTAGAGGATCGACACATTTCGTACAATAATTTTTGTAGTAATATTTTTTTCTTTCAAACTGTCTTATTTTGATGACAGATGCCTATGTTTTGACACACCGGTTTATGGTTTATTTCATATCACTCTGATGTATAGATTATTTTGTCACTGTTTACCAGCATTTTTTTCCACTTGTAATATTACATGCTTTATGTTACTCAATTTGAGTTTTACTATTACCAGTATGTGTTTGAAGAGGTGTTGAGTTTTAAAGTGTCGAAATGTTTTGAGAAGTTGTATTGTGATTTGCTATATCTGGTCATACCGTACAAGTTGGGTCTAGGGGTTACAATGGGCCTCATTTTAATATTTCACTAAATTAGAATGAATTTTTTTATTTTCAAAAAATAAAACATATTTGATTTTATTATATTTAAGAAATATATGTGTATGAACATATTTATGTAATAAGATATACCTATAAAAAATAATCCAAAAAATAATTATAGATGATCACTATATAAAGTTTTTTTAATTAATCAATAGTATCCGATCTATTGATCGATTAATCCAGATCGAGTACTGCAAAGGCGAGGGAGACCCTCCCAACCCAATTTATTCTATTCACAAATGTCAAAGTTCAAACCTCTGACGTTACTTAAGGAATGTAGTGTCTCATCTTACTATATCTTTTATATCAACTGGTTGTTGGTGAAGTTATTATATGTAACTTATAATTTTAAAATCTTTAAAGAAATATATATATTATCATTTTTAAAAGATTAAGTCTAAAGACAATCGCACAATTTTATGTTAGAAGTATAAACTTTTAAGATGACTAAAAATTTTAGGGTGCAAGATTACAAATTTTCATATGTGCAAAATTATATCCTAATAAAAAATACAAAAAAAAAAAACTAAAATAATGAGAATTTAAAATTTTCAAGAATGTGATTGCCCTCAAGATCCTTTCATAAGTCTTTTACTAAGTCTCTATTTATCTTAATTTCTTCTCAATAATATAATTTAATTTTAATAATGTATTATCACTATATTCAATAACAATAAATTAAATCGTAATCAACACATTAAATGCACTCCTTATTTATGAATATCTAAAATCTTGATTGAATCTCGTAATAAATAAAATAAGATTGCTTTTATTTTTATGTTGAGATGTACAAAATAAAATAATAAAAACAGAAAAACAAATGATCCATTTCTATGCCTTGTTTTAAATATTGCTTCCATTTACGGTTTTAAGACAAAGTCGTCGTGACCTTCCACCTGATAGTGTTCCTTTAACGTCCAAATTTCTTTAATCCTCAACAACAACAACGCAACTTGAACGAAAATTTAAAAAAACTAGGATCAAACGATTTCTTAGTTTAGGGTCCGAGGCAACCCAACTCGTGATTAACAATATTACGTTATGACCCAAGACACTGTTACCGGTAGGGCTGGGTAAGAAAAATCGATATGAACTATAATGTTTAAACAGTTTTTTTTATTTACGAGCTAATAAAAGATTATGATTATTGGAAGAGAAAGAAATTCCGGACGTGAGCTGAATCATCAACATGTTTGGGTTATATATTCTGAGATAAATGACCAGGTTTTGGGGGTTAAACAAACAACAGAAGCAGGGAAGAATTGAAACCTGAAATGGGCCATAAACGAAGTTGTAAATGGAGCTGGCAAGCTTCACAAAGAACAGAGCCAGTGACGAGAACGGTGGATAGCTTCTCCTCGCCGTATCCAGTCATGTGCACCATCTCATCTCTTCTCGACAACTCTTATAATATCGGCTTCCTAATGGCCGTCTCTTCCAGCTCCGCCATTATTAATGAACTCTGCTGAAAGAATAGCGAAAATGTTTCTCATCGTCTCGTTTACTTTTGGATTTGATCACCCTACGTTTGTATATTGCTTAATCAGCTCAGGGACAAATGGAGATCAATAGAGAGAAAGACCCATCAGCAGCCGCTTTTTATTACGTAAAACAAATAATAATATTTAAGGGTCAATCGTTTCAATTTTTTACGATCCCTGCCCGTATTGTTGACCTACAACTCTTATATTCAAATTCAAATTACCATAATTGAACCGATGATTAATTAATTGTTATTATATGATACCTATTAAGCATATCGTATTAATATTATATGTGCATTATAGTTTTTATAACCATTTACGATGTCGATGCTTTCAAAACATACTAGTCCAATATTCACGAGATATTAATAATGCAATTGTAAAATGATGATATCATTTAGAAGGGTGATTTTGGTAATGTGTATGAAAGATGTAGGCAAAAGGGTCAGAGTGAGAGACGTACGTGTTGGATTTGGAGGAAAATGGTTTACATGGGCAGAGCAGATCAACTGTGAATTTGGTGAGAGCCGGGGGACGTTTAATTGTTGGCTGTGCCTACTCCTATCCTATAATATTGGTCTAAATATGTGTTTAACCCCTCTTCTATGTCAAAATTTGAGATCTAATACCTTTATTTTTATAATGTTCAAACTGAAAACGCCAAATAGTTATTTCCTATTAAAGTGACATCATGGCAAAAATTAATGATGTTATCAATTTAGATCCACTAATATATATATAAGTATGAATTGTGTGAAACTTTTGAATTAACTAAAATAGCCTTTGCTTTTCAACATATTACTAATATTTGCATTAAACTCAACAATATGATCCCACTAGTTTTACATGTACATTTTAAATTTAACGTTATAAAAAAATAATTCAATATTTTTTAAATTCATTTAATGACTACCGTACGGCTTAGGACCTAAATTTCATTTATTTTAGAGTATAGGGATTATATATATCAAATTAGAGATCAATGACAAAATCCATAACTCACAGATAGTACGAGTACTAATGACAAAATTTGACAAAAAATATATGTAAACACAAAAGGAGGCTTGGGCGGGAAGAACAAGTTCCCAACGCTTGTTGGTCCCCACTCCCCAGCAATCAGCCATCTACATTTTGCTCTTTGAAGCAAAACTTACGGGGCTTTAATTAATTTCTTACTTTGCGGACTGCTAATTTATTATTAATTATATATAAGTCAGGAATTGGGGACAGGACAGGCAAAAATCGTGAAAGTTGGTAAGGTGAAGTATGAAGATGGAGTTCGTAACCTGACATTTTATCTGCAAAAGAGAAAGATGGCTTTTCATTTTTGAAACATACCCCAAACCCCAATTAGAGCTTTACTTTCATATTCTAAATCTTTAAGTTTCGTATTACGAGTTTTGATTAATCTAATCATTTATGTACCCGTATCATGTGGGAAAATTATAAGAATATATGAAGTGTTTGAAAATTGGAGTGTTCAATTGTTGATCGATTAACTGTATCATTTAGCCTTAATGGTTAATTCACTGTTATAACGATTATTAATTTTTGTTAAGTATAGTCTAATTATTAATGTTCAGAGTAACATATGCTATTACATTTTTATTCAAACATAACACAACTTAAATTTTTCAAAATTCATAAAATTTACGACGATACAAACATATATATTTGTAAAAATCTAATTTATTTGTAAAAAACATATTTATTTATTCTAATAGATTGATTGAAAGTGAAACGCTGTAGAAAACATGTTTTTTTAGCTTTGCTTGTGAGACACATAAGAGACATGCCTCACTTGCAACAAGGTCACAACAACCGACATGTACCCGAGTATCTCGACTTTGTAAACATGCTTAACTTTTGATCGAATTCGATAAAATAGAGAATAAAATATCCAAATCTAAAACTTTGAATGAATCATTCATTTAAATATGGAGCAGAAGGAAAGAATCTTGATACAATGCTGGCATGAAGATAGCAGCATATGTGCTTGATAATTAAAAAAAAAAATATTTATGAATTTCAGCAGTTGAATCCGTACGCCATGTATAATTTTAGGTGCCATAGACCAGGAATCACTATCCTTCGAGGTCACGAGTGTTGAAGTACATATAGTTATTTTCATCCGAGAATGCCGACGAGGTAGGCACCGGAGAAAAACCGGAATACTTTCCATCTTTCTTTGCCAAACATATGTCAACACTGTATTTCAAGAGCTCGTGTTTCTGGACGAATGGCTGTGATGCATATTCTTTGAAAGGCATCCACTGCATAAAAAAGAAACATGAGAGGTTTCATCAAGTCTAGACTGTTTTCTTGGATAATCAATCGGATTTTTCTAAAACATCTCGACAGTTTTTTATGTTGCTGCAGAATGACATATACTTGGAACCATAAAAACAAACCTTGGCTGCCTCAATCTCTGTTTCCTGAATTTGAATTTCAGACGAAAGTGGTTCCAGCAGGCATAGGAAGAATATATCCGACTTATCAAAGAATGCTTTGTGACTTTGTCTGTAAATAATGGAAGAAAAGGGACAGAAACAATAATCGATGATCAGCTGGTCACCGAGAAAACAGATCAATTTGTTTGTGGCCTCTATCAGGATTTGCGATGAAAACCCAACTGTGTGTAGAAAGTGCATATTGTGCTCCTTAAGATAGCTAATACACACACATGAAAGATGATTTATCTAGCGGCCTTGCTGAAGCATTCATGGCATACACAAGTATGATTTAGAAAGGTCGATTTCAATGTAAACTGGAAGAGCACATGCGCTTGCGTTTCGTTATAGTATCAATGCTAATAAAGATTTCATACCTGAATGCTAGTACTTCGATAAATTTTGTATCAACCTGAGTCAACAAAAGGACTGAAAATTCAAATCATTGATAAAGTGCAATAACTTGTCATATATATGTATGTATCGAATAACTGTTACTCACTGCCGTCTCTTCTTTTACTTCTCGAACTGCAGCTGTGCAGATATCTTCTCCCTGGAAATAAAATAGTTCAGGAAGGGGAAAATATAAACGTCAGGGTATTATATCTCTAGAGTCCCCCGGTACACATACCTCATCCACAACTCCTGTAGGGAACTTCCATAAACCTGTACCCCGAAATCGCCCTCTGTTCTCTTGAACCACTAAAACCTATGATCCAGATATGCAAACCACAAATTTGGAATTCATAATCATGTTTCAAGTTAAGTAGCTGTACGGATAATACAGTTTTATCTTGATAAGCACTTATTAGAGAGAGAGAGAGAGTGAATGAGTGAGTTAGCATTCAGGAAATAATTAGTAGTAGTTGCTGCTTTAAGATTAGTTACTGAAGTGGTAATGGATATCATATAGTACAGAAATAAAAAAGGTCGGGGTGGGGGAGAATCCAGCCACTAATCCTTGAGAAACTAAAGGTTTCAAGGAGAGTTTTGGGGGTGACTTTTCCACTCTTTTCAACACGTATTATACACGGAATATAGCAGGCTGATTTGAGCATATAAAAAAACCATTTTCAACAAGGGGATCATCCTGATCCGTACAAAATCCCACATCTAAAATTGTGCATATTCAACCGAGGGCAGGTCATGGGCAATGCAGTATGGTGTTACCAAATGTAGAAGCTAGAAACTGCTAAAATGAGTTGAGGAACTACGAAGATCCTTGAATCAAGAAAAAAGACAGAAAATCAATTGAACCATACAAATAATGTTATAGTCCTACAAAATTGTAAATCCATGTATAATTTATTACCATCTAAAAGGGTGAAAAACAAGAGTTCTGATATTATTTTGTTCCTAAGGCAAGATTAGCACAATTCTGGAGCACACTGCTTCAATAAGTTAATGTTTGTCCTTCCGAAGCAGTGTTGGTGTTCATAGAGAAGCAAAAACGAAGATCATTGGCATTAAAAATAATCATGCAATTAAAACTATGTCTAATCATAGAAGGTCTTTCATTCCGGTATAAACGAGTACAAGTTAAAATCATCCATAATGAAATATCTTATGCTGATTGGCTATCGATAGAATTTATAAATAAAACCACAAGGAATTGGGAATTCACCTCTCTCTTTTCATTCATGACAAATGCACCAATACACACCCGGTGTGAAGCATTTGCAGGAAGAGTATGTGTACCTTCAGGAATCCAATAACAAAGCATCAAGTAATTCGGCTCAGCATGGTGATACCAAAATCCTTCCTGTGCATCAATACAGTAGTAACATAAGATATGACTGAAAGAAATAATAGAAGCGGCAGCTATCAATACCAAAATGGCTTTCTAGAAACCAGTTCGATTAGGTTGTAAATGACATAAATCACCTTGACAGCAGGGTCAACAAGATTGGCATGCTGAATAGGCAATTTGATCCACACACCCTTTTTCCCCTGCAAAACATGTTCTTACATGATTCACATAGAAACTTAGAACGGAATAAGAGATATGGAACTATTGTGAAATGCCTAGAAAGCAGAAACTCTCAAGTTGTAGAATGATCTACACTGGCTGTAAACCAGGAAATTCCGTAGAAAGCGAATATCAAAACATAAAACCCGTATAAAGCAGATATCAAAACAATGAAGGAAAGGACCAAAGTGCTAAGGCACCGGCAATGAACAAAAACAGTAATGTCTTTTTAAAAACACTTTTTTTTTCACAGCGACACCAAACAGTCAAATTTTAAACCAAATAATCCAAAAATACTTTTCAAAAGCAGTCTTCAAAAACATTTTTCAGCAGCACATCTCTAAAGCAATGCCAAAGTAAGAAGAAAACCTGTTGTCGCCACCGTGCTATTGAAGCTCTAAGCATTGAAGTAAAGAGGGTAGACTCCAAGGGCTCTGTAACTTCTACAACCACTCCTCCATACCTATCATTGATTGCATCAAGTAATTTATAATCTTGCAGTACTTGTTCATTCATAGGCGTTGAATTCGTTGATGCTGACATGACTCTGAATCTGCTTCTAAACACAGATGCAACAAATCAAAACATATTCCAAACTGAAAAGCCATACACTATTAAATCTAAAGAAACTAGTACTTAGAAAGAAAAACCCAGAACTTTTAATCGTTTTCCTTATTCTTACAGGGGGAAAAAGGTTATAAACTTGATTAAAGTTTTCATTTTGGGTACATACATGTGGAAGATGAAGGCAGCTGAAGTGAAGTGCAAGATGCCAAATTTGGGGGAAAACCAAATCCGAACAAAGACCACAGATTTCTGGTTGTGATTGAGAAGCCAAGCCTTTTCAACATTTTGATTCAATTATTTATTCATTTATTGTTATATATACTGTCATTTCAGTAATAATATAATCAAATAAGATACTATTAATAGCATGTTTATTTTGGTTTCATACTGGTGGAGTTAAGCATGGCTATCGGCGATTAGTTGGCGATTGGCAAAGCAAGCAACAAGGTGCCGGCACAGCAATGGGCAGGCAAAAACGACACTATGGATGTAGCCAAATCAACTATCGTTTCTGGGAATTTCATGTTTTATTGGAACGGGAAGGGGAGCTGAGCTGAAAGCTCAGAGAGACTGACACGTAAGCATAAGGTGGGCAAACACAGAATTATCTGCAAACCAAGGGTAAAAGTCGTAATTTTTGTAGGCCCAAGCTTTTTCCTTTTTATTTTCATTTTCATTTTACCCTTTTTACTTGAATTTACTAGTCACATTCATCCAAACTCCAAAATCAAACCCTCAGTCCGCCGCACCTTTTTTTATTATATATTTTTTAGTCTGGTGGTAGTAATAATTTATTTGAATTATTTAGTTGTAGTTTATATTTACTAGAAGTAATTTCTGTTGATTTTACCGTGAAGAGAAAAGGATGGAGCTTCTAACCGGCGGCCGGGAAGCTTTCCCTCAACACGTGGAGCCTTTTCCTGATTTAACGGCAATGATTGAATCGACAGACGACATGATGATGGGTGATCACCGGCCGAATCTGCCGCCTCAGAAGCTGCGTCCGATTAGGTACAACGGCAGGTCACCGGCGAGCTCACAGGCGGAGGATCCCTTAGAGTTCGTTGAGGCAGTTGAACTCGTAAGTGATGATGTCTGCGCTGTAAATGGAAAGTCCTTTGACTACTTGATACCTCCTATTAAAGCCGAAGTTAGCGACGTGATCGGTACTGTCGGCGGCGGCGGCGGTGGGTTAGAGGAGCCGCCAAGCTCGGAGCAAAGAGAAGAGCCTTCAGGGTACGTACGTATGTTTATTGCTTCTTCCACTACATGACTTTATTGTGGTTAAAAGCTATCGACTTTATTTCATGTATGTACGTATGTATCCTAACCATACAAGAAAGAATTTATATTTATTCATGTAGTATACTAATTTATTAATATAGCATCCACTGACACGTTGGAATACACATCCATCCATCAGAAAAGAAGTAATATACTCCCACTGCTGATTCAATTGGGTTAGGTAGATTTTTTTTAAAATTAATAGAATTATCCTACCAAAAAAATTAAGTGTAAAGTATAGTAATGGTCACTAAACTTTTCTAAAATTTTCAATTAGGTCCCTTAATTTTTAAAACTTGCAATACAATCTCCTAATATTTAGTTCGTTTGCTATATCGTCCCCCAACATTTAGTTTGTTTGCAATATGGTCCCCGAAGTAACTGTTGGGGGACCATATTGCAAATGAACTGAATGTTGGGGAACTGTATTGTAAGTTTTAAAAGTTGGGGGATCTAAATGAAAGCTTTAGAAAAATTCACTGATCATTACTATACTTTACCCTTAATAAAATAAATAAAATAAAATACCAAGATTGCCCTCTTATCTCTTCCCCCAATCTCACCTTCATCGTACCCCCACCCCTTTCCCTAGCCCCAACACCATTGTTTCCAAGCGATAGCACTGAAAAGAAGAGAGAAAGAGATGAGATTGTTAACTCACAACATGTTATCGTTGAACATCAAAGGGTAACCAATGGTTTTCCTCTGAGGATCCAAGTGGAGAAAGTGGTGGAGAAGGAAGTCGAAATCAATCACGATTTCCTCAGGAACATATTTCCAAAGATCGATTCAATGCTTCATGAATCATGGGGTACCATGAGCTCCCGAAAGAACCGCCGGAGCTGTCGGTGTTGGTGTCGGACATTGAGTTTTTGAGGAAGTTTCATCATGCCCTCTTAGAGCTCCATCTCGAGGAAGGTGCGCTTCTTTGCCCCGAGACCGTTCGAAAGTTTCAGGTTAATAAGGGAATTCCGAATATGCTTTTACTTGAGGATGAGGTTTGAGAAAATGGTTTAGTGTTTGATACAGTTGGGTTTTGGGGTTATGAGTTTTAATTAGGATTTCACCTCTCTCATTTTGTGCTGATGTGCATGAATTTTTAGTCATTATATGGAATTTGTTGTCTTAACTAATGAAAACAACATGAGTTTGACAAATTGAAGATCTGAAAACAAACCACTGCATTTCCTTTAAAAAGAAAACCATTGTTAAGCTCCAAGTTGGGTAAGTGTTTGCATTTTTCATTCATTTTCTTCATTGAAGGTTTTTCTTAACCTTTGTTTGTTTACTTGGAAAATCTCGTAGAAAGCTTCGATTTTTATTGCTTTTTATATTTCAAATTTGTGTTCTTCGAAGCTAATTTATGAGAATTATATCTTTAAGCTCCAAGTTGTATTTTTAGGGTAAAAATGCAACCTTTTTTAATCAATCTTTGCCTTATCATTGAAGATTTTGAGCTTCAAACTGTGGGCTTGGAGAAAGGAAACATGTATGTGTTGGGGGTTAGGGAAAGGGGTGGTGTTACGGTGAAGTTGGGTTGGGGAAGAGAGAAGGGTAATTTTGATATTTTATTGATTTTTTTATTAATTATTTTTAGGGTAAAGTATAATAATGGTCGCTAAACTTTTCTAAATCTTTCATTTAGGTCTCTAACTTTTAAAACTTGCAATACAGTCTCCCAACATTTAGTCTATTTGCAATATGGTCCCCCAACATTTAGTCTGTTTGCAATATGGCCCCCAAGTAACTGTTGGGGCACCATATTGCAAACAGACTAAATGTTGTGAGACTGTATTGCAAGTTTTAAAAGTTGGGGGACTTAAATGAAAGCTTTAAAAAAGTTTAGTGACCATTATTATACTTTACTCAAAAACTAATTAGCTGGTGCATCTTAGCATTATCTCATTGTTATCCTAAGAGACACCAGGTGCCTCGTAGCCAGGGACAGACTGAGAATTTTATGTTAAAAGGTGAACCTCTAAAATTTTAGGAGAGAATGGTCTGGACGGATTTATAAAATTTTCAGGAGGCGAAAATATATTTTCAATATAGATAGAAAAAATATAAAATATACGGTAATTTTAAATTTATAGGTACATTCATGTCCGTAGCTTTTTACGACTGAGCTTCCACAAAGTTGATGCTTTTAAAAGGGATTCTCATTCAATCCAACATCAGCAAACATGATTTTAAGGTAAGGCCTCAAAGATTTTTTAAACTTTCTTGCATGGAGCAAAATTTTCAAACAAATTATTGCACTTTAATACCTTTCAAACAGTTAGACATCCTTTGCACCATGGTAGATGGTGCAATCCCATAACAGAAAAATGGTTTTGAATAGGCAACTAAAGGCATAAATGCTCCAAAAAAAATCAGAAACTACAGATTTTTTCTGTTTTTTGATTTAGACAGATCCGTAGATGCAAGAAAATATAGAATTTACTAGAGACAAACTTCCCAAAGCCCTTAAAGCAACTAGGTAGCTTAGGATAAAAAGCAAGTTCATCATAGATGGTTGAAAAGGAAGTGAAGATGAAAAAAACATGCACATGATGTTAAAGAACACGAAATATCATTTCCAATTTGATTTACTTTACTGCCTGCTCAAGAAAAAATTTCCCGGGTTTCTTCTGCCTAAGGGTGTGTAAGTCTCCACCAGGGCAAAATTCCATTACTCTCTCTTCTATTTTTCTCACCCAACTTTTAATTTTTCTATTTTGTTCACTGAAATTTACAAATTGAATCATTTTGATCACTTCTCCGTTTTCTCTCTAACGACTAATGACATAGCATTTGTTTTATTATTTAATATAAAATAATTTAAAAAACCATAATGTAACACCCCAACCCGTACCCGACCCGAATACGAGTCCGAGATGTCACATTGACTTTTAAAAACGATTTCCTTTCAAAATAATCGAGCATTTTAATTTGTATTAAGAAAATACGACCATATACGGTTCACTTGTGCTTGTTATAAAATTTTGAGTTCAAAAATACGTATTCGTGAACAGTAAAAATATGGTATGAATAGTGAATAGTGAATAGTGCGATGAACAGTGTGGGTATCGATTCCCTGTAGCAGGGAATCGATTCCCCTTTAAGATACTGGAAAATTTTGTTCAAACTCGCGGTTACTGTTCATGCTACAGTAACTGCTACAGTATTTTCCGAAATTTACATATTAACTTATAAAAATTAACCTTTCATCACTATAAAAATTCCCATCTATGTTTCCAAATTTATTTAACAAAATAAATTGAATATTATTAATTACATATACTCATTAAAACATTACAAAACTCATTCGTATGACTTTTCAAAACCGATTAAAACTTATCAGATTTGATCATTTATTTACATGCCAACCACTATCGTTATTACAAAATACACATTATACATTTCTTTTCTGATCTGATCCATGGAAAGGAGAAACTGACCTGTTTTGAGTAACTTTTATCAACCGTCATCTTCTCGTAACCTACGCGTGAAACATTCACACGCTAAGTCGTTGACTTAGTGAGGCATATAAAACATAATTATATGTTAACTGTAACTTCCACAATGCATGAACATTTGATATTACCTTATCATACCAAAGCATATAATGTAAACTATAAATCATGCCATTGCATAAACAATTTCCAATCTCATATGACAAATACATTCCACTTAGGGAAACATACAATATCACATATGAATCTTGTAAATACTTTCAATGTCTTTTATAGGCCCATGTGCATTACTGAGAACTTAAGGTATGCGAGTACTGTGAGGTTGTGCACTATGCTGTCACCACAGCTCATATAAATTTGCACCGTAGTGCCACGTAGAATTTTGTCCCGAAGGACCGCGTAGAAATGCACCGAAGTGCCACGTAGAATTGCACCGTAGTGCCATATAATATGTCCCTAAGGACCTCATATAAACTCCTTAAGAATCATATATATATGCTAAGGATCAAACATGTGTCTCACAAGACCTCATACATGCTCCAAAGAATACATATACGTCCCGAATGACCACGTAGAATTTGTCCCGAAGGACCGCGTAGACCCTCTACTCTTGGCATGCCAACTATACCTCTAGATCTCATGACACATATCATGGGCATTATTCTTTATATTATTTCATATATTCACATAAACACATAATTCACTTACACGTAGAACATTTCCATGTGATTCACATTCACATGTGCATATAATCACGTAGTTTACTTTCATGTAATACATGTCACTGTTCATATGAATTCATATTCATATATCACATAGCTTATACTTTGTTCTTATGTCTTCTCATAGACATATATTCTTTCTCACGTAGTCACATAGATTCATATCATATTACCTATATTATTTCTCATGTATTCATGTAAACATGCATGTCTTATATTGTTCACATATGTTCATATATACATCATATAATCCTTTCCTAAAGTTCATACTCTATTTTCCCATATGGCATATCACATAAATCACATAGCACATATCATTTCATATAATCAAGTATACATACCTTTTATGTCATTCACATCCTTATAATCAATAATCCATACACAACTATTGAAAATACACTTATCACAAGTCCAATTCCTTATAATCCTATAAACTAAAATGCACTCATAAGAATCATACCAATCATATAACATTTTAGGAGTCACTTCTTACCATAGTAACTCCGTCACTGGCTCACCGCGAGCCAATGTTTTCCGATAGCATAAGTACAATTAAATTGCACTCACCTTAGCCTTGCTTGCTTTGATTCAATCCTAATCCTTTGATTATTCCAGAACTTGTTTAGGCTCAATATCTACATAAATATAACATTTCAAAACGACTATCAGAAGCCTAAACCTTAAATTTGATGTTAATAACTTAAGCCGGTTTAATAAACTAAATTTCCATTTTTCATTTAGGGGGAATCGATCCCCCCTAGGGGGTATCGGTTCCCTTTGCATAATCTGGAAATTTTCGTTCCAACCCAGAAAATTACTGTTCATTACACGAAAATTCTCTATTTTCACTTCAATTCTTCATATTTCATCCCCTTTCATATTCCTACCTCAAGTATACATACTTAAACTAATTTATATCTATTTATTTCATCTTAAACCTTAGAATTCTATTCTCCATATAGAATTCAATAATCATATCAAATTTTCCATGTTATCCAAACTTAATTGTAACATTTCTAACTTCTTATTCTCATAGATGGCAAGTCAAATTCAACCTCCAAAATCATTTAAACATTTCTATTCAAAATTTCACTTCAAAACCCATTTTCTTTAATCTGTCATAACTCCTTTATCTTTTGAATTTAAGATAACTTAAGCTTTCCTTAAGCTTAATTATCATTTAATGATCAAAACCTAACCTTTAATTCAGCAAATAATCAACAAAATCGAAAACTCACCTTTGCCTAGTCTTACATGGTTGGAGAAGAAGAAGAAATGAAGAAGAAGATAAAATGCATTCATCTCCCACGTTTTTATCTCCTATTAAAGGGGATAAAAATATCTTTAATGTCAATTGACCATTTTGCCCTTTAATTCATTGGATAATTACTAAAAACTTTCAGGAAATATCCTCAAATAAATCATTGAACTATTCAAGTATTCTACTTTTATCATCAAATTCTGAAATTTTGCAATTTGGTCACTAACCCGTAGTTTGGGATGTTACAAATCTCCCCTCCTTTTAATAAAATTCGTCCTCGAATTTTCATTGCACACATTGATAAGAACATATCTTCTAATGTTCTTATGTTATTTCCTTTAATTCTTCAACTAGTTTTTTTATTCATTCATCTACTGTCTTTTATCATATAAACAGTAACTGGTAGCCTCATCCATTTCTGTCTTTTCTTTCCTTCGATTCTGCATTTCCCTTTGATCTCTCTAAAATTCATATAATGTCACTCATCACGTAGGACATGAACAATCCTTTTCATCACTTAGTATCACGAATCAATCAAATTCCTTATAAATTTTTAATTACCTTGCAACAATAACCAAACTTTTATTCCATCATCGTTTAACCAAGAACATAACCTTACATCTTCTTCAATTGTGATTAAACATATACTTTACGGAATCAAACCATCTTTTCACATCACCTTGCACATTTTTCTTACTTCTCCATTAAACTTATAATTTACATTTCCATATAACCTTTATCATATCTGATCCTTTAATCTCCATCTTTCTATAATCAAGATCTCATTATCCACAAATAAATCATATCTTTCACCAATGTTTTCATACTCTATTCATCTCATTTATATTCATCTATAATTACCGATCTTTATCACATCTTTATATCTTTGTTAAGCAGTTTCACTTATACAGAACCTCATTCTTTACCATCTCTTGTACTTTGTATTATTTTTCCTCAAAGCTCCCTTTAAAACTTGTAAATACTCTTCTCTTTGTCTTCATCATATCCATATGATCCAAATATCTAACCATATTCAAATCCAGATCATACTTGATTAACTCTCTTTATCTTTTCTTCCAATCTTATAACTCTATCACCTTTACTATCACAGTTAGTAAATATCAACTGTTCAATCTAGGGCACGAGCCCTAATTAATTAATCATATATTTTTTTCCCAACCATAATTATCTCAATAATAGTTTACTTAACTTGTCAAATCCATATTCATTCTTAAACTTTTCTATTACTCTTTATATTCTCTTGAACATTCAAATCCTTATCTTCTTCACTACATCACATCACATAATTAAAATATACATTGTATTCGAATCCATTTCATATTTGGCTATCATAACCTGACAATATCTTATAATTCCAATACTTTTCCATCACATAATTTTGTCAGCCATTGCTAACTCTTTCCATCTATAATGTAAATCCCTTATCATTTCCACACTCTTGCTTATACACAATACTATTTACACGTCTACTATTCCTTTTTACATATCATCTCTTCAATAAATCTTTCGTGCTATCATAAACTTCACTTCATTACTTTAATTCTTTCATTACCTTTTTCCTTATGCTTTTACATTTCTTTCATATCATTTATACTTTTCCTTCTTTATCCTTTTTAACTTTTCTATCAATCCTTAGTTTCCGTTAAACATACCAATCATTTAACTTTAATACATTCGCCATCACACCACTTTATTATTCAACTTATTTCTTTCAATCAAAACATAAACCTTCATCAAACTATCCATATTTTATTCTTCTCAATCAAAATAATTCATTCTCTATTTCCTTCACTTATCAAACCTTAATTCTCATTTGTCCATAATATAATTCCTTTGGTTCGAATTCAACCATTCCATTTACCTTTGTCTTATACATAACTAAACCATATCATGTCCTTCATACTCTCATGCTATTTTATATCACATATATATTTATCCTTAACTATCACTCCTTATCACATTTTCATGACTTTGATAGTCAACTTTACTTGCACAAAACCTTATTCTTTATCATTCTTATACTTATGTTTTCTCCACTTGTTTCAACAATCACCAGATTTCAATACTCATCTAATCCATTTCAAAAAAAAATTCTGCTTCGATTTACGTAACTTCTAACAGGGCTTTTAACCCAATTCACAAAGGTTGTCTTTAACGCTGACTTATTATCAATTAACTCATTGTTTAATCTTTCAAGATCAAACCCTACTGCTTGAGTCTGTCAGACTCTCATCTGATTTAATTCCCTGGCGGATAATATAACTAATTCACATTTGGTTTAAAGTTGAAAACCAGAATCTCTACCATTCTTTGATGGTTCTTAACTCTATAAAGCATTAATTCTCTTAATCATCTGAGAGATTTATTCTCCAATCCTTTCATTCTGAGCTCTCTCTAAAGCTTTAACGCAATTAACCATTTCGTGAAATTAGAATAAATTCGAAACCAATAACATTTTTTTAATTTAAGGCGCAAGCCCTAAATAACCAATCACATGTATCATTCCTATCCTTTTTAATCAGAATCATCTAAGTAATAAATCTGCTTAACTTATTAAACTTATACTCATACACATGCATGTGTAATTTACTTACTTTAAGCTCATATATTCGAGCTTCATTTGTTTTATGAACGATCATTCATGTACTTATTTTTGAACTCTTATACAAATGATAACTACATCACTTGATCTTTTAACATTCTTATGGTGACATTTGTCCACCATAATCTAGCTTGCCCACGTAGTAACGAAACTATTCAATTTAATTTCTCCAATTTTGAAGAAATGAAAACCTTTTAACATTATCTTCATATCATTTATTCAAAGGTCTGTAACAACAGAACCTTCCTCAAATTCACCTTTGAGTTAGGGTGCTCATAACTCTTTTAACTATTTCGATACATTCATTCTATGAGTTAACGAAGTATACTATTGAAAACACATCAAAATATCATTCAACATCATGAATAATTTTCTAATCTTATACAGGTATTCCATGAGGTTTTCGCTCTTCTCCCTGCCTGGCCAGGGCAGGTGAATGCTATTACCTTCAGGTCTTTCGCCTTGTGCTTCACTTTGGAAGCTCTCATATATTCATGTGCTCATATCATTTCTTCTATCACATTTCACATGTGCATATGATCATCCAATCCATATCATATAACATATGTCATTTGCATATGTTCACATATCATATAAACATATATATCTCATAAATCATTCTCATGTATTCACTTATCTTATATAACATAACAATTTAACTCTATTTACAAGACAATATACTCCTTACACTATCAGATCAGAAAATTTTCACTTTATGTTGGCATGTATACTTTTTAAAACACTTTTGACTTCGTTTTTAGCCTAGAATCGGCTAAACCGTAGCTCTGATACCATTAAATGTAACACCCCAACCCGTACCCGACCCGAATACGAGTCCGAGATGTCACATTGACTTTTAAAAACGATTTCCTTTCAAAATAATCGAGCATTTTAATTTGTATTAAGAAAATACGACCATATACGGTTCACTTGTGCTTGTTATAAAATTTTGAGTTCAAAAATACGTATTCGTGAACAATAAAAATATGGTATGAATAGTGAATAGTGAATAGTGAATAGTGCGATGAACAGTGGGGGTATCGATTCCCTGTAGCAGGGAATCGATTCCCCTTTAAGATACTGGAAAAATTAACCTTTCATCACTATAAAAATTCCCATCTATGTTTCCAAATTTATTTAACAAAATAAATTGAATATTATTAATTACATATACTCATTAAAACATTACAAAATTCATTCGTATGACTTTTCAAAACCGATTAAAACTTATCAGATTTGATCATTTATTTACATGCCAACCACTATCGTTATTACAAAATACACATTATACATTTCTTTTCTGATCTGATCCATGGAAAGGAGAAACTGACCTGTTTTGAGTAACTTTTATCAACCGTCATCTTCTCGTAACCTACGCGTGAAACATTCACACACTAAGTCGTTGACTTAGTGAGGCATATAAAACATAATTATATGTTAACTGTAACTTCCACAATGCATGAACATTTGATATTACCTTATCATACCAAAGCATATAATGTAAACTATAAATCATGCCATTGCATAAACAATTTCCAATCTCATATGACAAATACATTCCACTTAGGGAAACATACAATATCACATATGAATCTTGTAAATACTTTCAATGTCTTTTATAGGCCCATGTGCATTACTGAGAACTTAAGATATGCGAGTACTGTGAGGTTGTGCACTATGCTGTCACCGCAGCTCGTATAAATTTGCACCGTAGTGCCACGTAGAATTTTGTCTCGAAGGACCGCGTAGAAATGCACCAAAGTGCCACGTAGAATTGCACCGTAGTGCCATATAATATGTCCCTAAGGACCTCATATAAACTTCTTAAGAATCATATATATATGCTAAGGATCAAACATGTGTCTCACAAGACCTCATACATGCTCCAAAGAATACATATACGTCCCGAAGGACCACGTAGAATTTGTCCCGAAGGACCGCGTAGACCCTCTACTCTTGGCATGCCAACTATACCTCTAGATCTCATGACACATATCATGGGCATTATTCTTTATATTATTTCATATATTCACATAAACACATAATTCACTTACACGTAGAACATTTCCATGTGATTCACATTCACATGTGCATATAATCACGTAGTTTACTTTCATGTAATACATGTCACTGTTCATATGAATTCATATTCATATATCACATAGCTTATACTTTGTTCTTATGTCTTCTCATAGACATATATTCTTTCTCACGTAGTCACATAGATTCATATCATATTACCTATATTATTTCTCATGTATTCATGTAAACATGCATGTCTTATTTTGTTCACATATGTTCATATATACATCATATAATCCTTTCCTAAAGTTCATACTCTATTTTCCCATATGGCATATCACATAAATCACATAGCACATATCATTTCATATAATCAAGTATACATACCTTTTATGTCATTCACATCCTTATAATCAATAATCCATACACAACAACTATTGAAAATAGACTTATCACAAGTCCAATTCCTTATAATCCTATAAACTAAAATGCACTCATAAGAATCATACCAATCATATAACATTTTAGGAGTCACTTATTACCATAGTAACTCCGTCACTGGCTCACCGCGAGCCAATGTTTTCCGATAGCATAAGTACAATTAAATTGCACTCACCTTAGCCTTGCTTGCTTTGATTCAATCCTAATCCTTTGATTATTCCAGAACTTGTTTAGGCTCAATATCTACATAAATATAACATTTCAAAACGACTATCAGAAGCCTAAACCTTAAATTTGATGTTAATAACTTAAGCCGGTTTAATAAACTAAATTTCCATTTTTATTTAGGGGGAATCGATCCCCCCTAGGGGGTATCGGTTCCCTTTGCATAATCTGGAAATTTTCGTTCCAACCCAGAAAATTACTGTTCATTACACGAAAATTCTCTATTTTCACTTCAATTCTTCATATTTCATCCCCTTTCATATTCCTACCTTAAGTATACATACTTAAACTAATTTATATCTATTTATTTCATCTTAAACCTTAGAATTCTATTCTCCATATAGAATTCAATAATCATATCAAATTTTCCATGTTATCCAAACTTAATTGTAACACTTCTAACTTCTTATTCTCATAGATGGCAAGTCAAATTCAACCTCCAAAATCATTTAAACATTTTTATTCAAAATTTCACTTCAAAACCCATTTTCTTTAATCTGTCATAACTCCTTTATCTTTTGAATTTAAGATAACTTAAGCTTTCCTTAAGCTTAATTATCATTTAATGATCAAAACCTAACCTTTAATTCAACAAATAATCAACAAAATCGAAAACTCACCTTTGCCTAGTCTTCCATGGTTGGAAAAGAAGAAGAAATGAAGAAGAAGATAAAATGCATTCATCTCCCACGTTTTTATCTCCTATTAAAGGGGATAAAAATATCTTTAATGTCAATTGACCATTTTGCCCTTTAATTCATTGGATAATTACTAAAAACTTTCAGGAAATATCCTCAAATAAATCATTGAACTATTCAAGTATTCTACTTTTATCATCAAATTCTGAAATTTTGCAATTTGGTCACTAACCCGTAGTTTGGGATGTTACATATAAGGTGATTGGATACCACCATCGACCACTGTTAACCGCCGTAGATGATGGTTGTTTGGTCCCAAAATACGATGGGTCGCTTCGTCTCGACGTCGTGAGTTTGAATTTGACCTCTATTTTGTCGTAAGTTGCTCCAAAGTCTAGATCCAAACTCAGGGGTCGAGACGAACCGACCTATCCTATTTTGGGACCGAACAACCACCATCTATGGCGATCGACTGTGGCTGAAATGAAAATGACGTGGTGAATGGCGAAGAGAAACTGTATAAGGGAAGGAAAAAGGGTAAATTACACCATGAGTCATTAAACTTTATCTCATATTTTACTCACCAAAATGACGTCATTTTACAATATATTTGAATTTTTCAAAAATGGTGTCGTTTTTATTCCAGTGCCACATCGTAATAACGTTAAAAAGTTAATGGCAGAGTGAGCAAAATGATTCAATATGTAAAGTTTAGTGAACAAAATAGAAAAAATTGAAAGTTGGGTGAGGAAAATAGGAGAGAGAGTATAATACAGTGAGGAACGGTATAATTAGCATAATATTTTTGTCGCGACCGTCTTTCGGGTGGGCCCTGAATTGGGCTTCGACTTGGATTAAATGCTTTAGAGCCGTCACCGATCATTTTTTAAAAAAATATTTAAGTGGATCGAACACCATCTTACCTGATCTGCATTTTAATAGAAATGTGTCGGGTTCAGGAGTCGGTTACGGTCAAGGAATGATTAGCCCTTTCGATACCAATTAATTTGTTGGTTGTCTTTAATTACAAAATTAAAAATTTAAATTGAAATTTAAAAATTCTTTTTTCAAAATAATGTGTTGAATGTAAAATATATGTAAAATGGTTCCAACTTCCAAATAAACATAAATGGCAAAAATATACGCCCTTATCAAGCAAATAACCCCTGGATTCCATTAGAATAGACCTGAAAATAAACAAACAAAAGAAAGAAATTAAGTATAAAGTAAAATAATACAATAATAAATGATAAGAAAAGAACTAAAGGATGAAGCAATACGGTAACTTTTAAAATTAAAGAAAAAAATGATAAATAAATAATTAGCGACTAAATAAAATAATTAAATTGAAAACAAATTAAATAGGAATGAGAATTTTATATCTTGCGCAAATGAAACCTGAGAATAAATAAAGGAAGAAAAGTTAGATTTAAGGCTAAACACAAATTAAAAATCTAAAATAAAATAAATTATAATAAACAAAGAATATGGACCAATATAAAATAAAAATAAAATTGAATGACTAAGTTAAATAAACAAAAAATGGTAAAATGGACCGAATCAAATCAATGGATAAAGTTAGAGGATTGAGAGAATGATTTTCCCAGACTTCTTCAAAATTGGTGGGTTACACCCTGGAATGCCCTGGGACACATGTTCACTTGATTATGAGAACCAAAATTAAAGAAATTGGTCCATTCATTCTCTTTCTCAAGTCTTGAAAGAGAGAGCTTTCTCTACACTGCCCCAGTTTTCAGAAGCCGGCGATGGAGCTGCCATGATGATCGTTGTCGGTTCCGGTTCGCCGCCATTATCTGCAGTCGACCGCTCATCGTCGACATCCGTCACTGTCGTCTCTAGTCTCCGGCAGAATGGGAAGATTCATTCCCTTCTCGTTGTTTTATGTTTTTTCTCCCTATCTTTATTTTCGCAAATCACTCTTTTAATAAGTAAAAAAATGCATGCACGATATGTAGAAAGAATAAATAAAAAAGATGTTTTATTTCTCTGTTTTTTTTAAATTACAATGGTCCTTCACCCCCCATTCTATGCGATTTTTACAAGCATTTATAGTGATAAAAAAAGCTATTTTCGTGTGATTTTAGAACTCTAATGGAACTAAAACTGCTTGTTGTTGAGAGTCTTGATTTCTTGTTGTTTTTGGTGACGTGGGTGTCGAGGAAAACGCCGGGAAACTCGGGGCTGACCGAGTGGTGCATGGCTGCTCCGAGAAAATGGTCGGTTGGTTGCGTGAGGATCTGAACTTCCCTTATATATGGTATTTGGGCGAAAATTCGTGTCTACAGCTGCTCCTCTTTGTCATTTTTCGTGGAACGAAAAATAGGACAAAGATAAAATAATACAAATTTTCGTTTGGTAGAGTCTGATATTTTAATTAAGAATAACTCCATGTAGAATTGAGTTGCGGATGACTCCTTTGTCGCGAAGCCGAGTCCATCTTAAAATGATATGGAATTGAAGTCGTAGTTCGAAATTAGAATTAGAATGTGACTTCTTATTGCCAAATTATAGTCCACTTCGGCCTTCTTCTTGGCTTAAAAATTCGATTGAAAAGTAGTTCCCTAACTCTACCGTGTGGTTGATAGGCTATTGAGCTGAATGAAATCGAACTCGAAAGGTCTTCGTTGACAGATAGCTTTTCTCGGCTTAAATTATGCTGCCGGGAAACAGTTCCTTGTCACTAAGGCACGGCTAACCCAAATCTTCTTCTTGATTTGAAAACCTCGATTGCAACCGGACAATTGTGTGATTGAGGTGTCATCGAGCTGAATGAAATCGAACTCGACAAATTTATTGACAGATAACCTTTCTTGTCTTCAGCTATGCTGTAAATTTGGTTTGCCTCTAAGCTGAGTGCAATCGAACTCGAAGGTATTTTATTGGCAGATAGCCCTTTTCGACTTAAGCTATGCTGCAAATGATGTGCCTTGGAGCTGAGCGTAGTCGAACTTGAAGGTCTTTTGGTGACAGATAACCCTTCTAGCCTTGAGTTATGCTGTAAATGATGTACCCTCGAAGCTGAGTGTAATCGAACTCGAGGGTCTTTGGCAGATAACCCTTCTCGACTTAAGCTATGCTATAAAATGATGCGCCTTGGAGCTGAGCGTAGTCGAACTTGAAGGTCTTTGGTTGGCATATAACTCTTCTCGATTTAAGTTATGCTGTAAATGATATGCCTTGGAGCTGAGCGTAGTCGAACTCGAAGGTTTTTTGTTGGCAGATAACCCTTCTCGACTTAAGTTATACTACAAATGATATGCCTTGGAGCTGTGCGTAGTAAAACTCGAAGGTCTTTTGGTGACAGATAACCCCTGTAGCCTTGAGTTATGCTGTAAATGATGTGCCCTTGAAGATGAGTGTAATCGAACTCGAGGGTCTTTGGCAGATAACCCTTCTCGACTTAAGCTATGCTGTAAATGATGCGCCTTGGAGCTGAGCGTAGTCGAACTTGAAGGTCTTTGGTTGGCATATAACTCTTCTCGATTTAAGTTATGTTGTAAATGATATGCCTTGGAGCTGAGCGTAGTCGAACTCGAAGGTTGTTTGTTGGCAGATAACTCTTCTCGACTTAAGTTATACTACAAATGATATGCCTTGGAGCTGTGCGTAGTAAAACTCGAAGGTCTTTTGGTGACAGATAACCCCTCTAGCCTTGAGTTATGTTGTAAATGATGTGTCCTCGAAGCTGAGTGTAATCGAACTCGAGGGTCTTTGGCAGATAACCCTTCTCAACTTAAGCTATACTGCAAATGATATGTCTTGGAGCTGAGCGTAGTCGAACTCGAAGGTCATTTGGTGACAAATAACCCTTCTAGCCTTGAGTTATGCTGTAAATGATGTGCCCTCGAAGCTGAGTGTAATTGAACTCGAGGGTCTTTGGCAGATAGCCCTTCTCGACTTAAGCTATACTGCAAATGATTTGCCTTGGAGCTGAGCGTAGTCGAACTCGAAGGTCTTTGGTTGGCAGATAACCCTTATTGACTTAAGTTATGCTGTAAATGATGTGCCCTCGAAGCTGAGTGTAATCGAACTCGGGGGTCTTTGGCAGATAACCCTTCTCGACTTAAGTTATGATACAAATGATGTGCCTTGGAGCTGAACGTAGTCGAACTCGAAGGTCTTTTGATCACATATAACCCTTCTAGCCTTGAGTTATGCTGTAAATGATGTGCCCTCGAAGCTGAGTGTAATCAAACTTGAGGGTCTTTGGCAGATAGCCTTTCTCGACTTAAGCTATTCTGCAAATGATATGCCTTGGAGGTGAGCATAGTCGAACTCAAAGGTCTTTGTTGACAGATAACCCTTCTAGCCTTGAGTTATGCTGCAAATGTTGTCTTTTAAAAAAATGGCTTCCCTTCAAAGGTCTAAGCCGGTCATAGTTCTTCAGGTGGTTCCTCTGAGCGGGTCTGAACCAAGTGAGATGATCTTTGAATGACTCCCTTTTACATGAAAGTCCACTGATAACTTCTGACAGCCAGATATCTTCCGTTGTGGAATTGAAATGTGACTTGAAGACATTAACTGGAAATATGTTGTTCATTGTTGAGTTGAGCTGAACTGGATTTGTTCTGAATTGGTTCTCGAGCCTATCTAAAATTGGCTCTGATATCTGTAGATATGTCTAGTTGGTTGAGGTGTAGCTTCTCACTGTTGAGTTAAGCAACCACCATCATTCTTTAAAAGCGCTTGCGGATCGAGTATCATTCATCCTGAAGTCGAAACTTGACTCATAAAGCTGCAAGAATCTTGTATGCTAAAATGATGAATGTTATGCACCTAGGTATGTCTAAGATGCATGCAACATGAATGAATTATGTTTTATCTCTTGGACTGGAGTCCCGTGTTTTGTCTGCCAATTTGGTCCATGGAATCGATCGTGCCCCATCATTTTTCAAGCTTGGGCTTTACAGACCCTTCATATCTGAGACTGTTTGTTTGAAAAAGTTTTTCTCATTTTTCTTGTTTTAGGAGGAAAAATGATAAAAATGCTGTAAAATATTGTTCGCAATTGAATCAAATTGTAAACGTGAGTTCAAAGAATATCAAAGGAATCAAGAGCTCTTTTAATGCTTTCAGAGTTACAGCTCTTTGACAAATGTTCAAATGGATGAGTTGGCTTTAGGTTGGCCTCCTTTCTAAGATTTTGGTAACCCAAAATGTCATTTTTTGAAATATCGCAACATACTTTGGCATTTCAATTGGGTGCAGACAAAATGGCGCAGCTAGCATGATCAATTACTAGACCTTTTATTTCAGTCCTCTAAAATCTCCCATTTGTTCAAGCTTTGTAGGCTCCTCTAACAAAGGCAGTACAAAAAATATCGACCTAAAAATGAAATTTTTGAGTGCTCGTGTGTAGTTGACTATAACAGGTGTTCCTTAACTCCCTTAGTCCATCATTACCGAAAATTTCTTGCTTAGATAAATTTGATTTAATTTACCGTTATCTGGTTAGCTGAATCCATAAAGCCGGGGCGTTTAACCAATTGCTTTAGAGGGACAACTTAACATTATAATAAGTTTTATCAAGTTCATTGAATGGTTCATCTAATCACAAAGTCTTCAGCCGGACAATAGCAGTGGAGCAAACACTGAATTGCCAAGTGTTCGAGCAATGTCATGGTTTGAACGTAATCTATTCATAAGGCCAGAGCTTTCAAGTTTCCTCTATAACCAATTGACTTAGTGGAATAGCTTAGCTTTACGGATTTATTTCTTAAGATTGTCAAGAAGAACCTGTTATAGTCTAGGTGTTGTTGAAAGTCAAAAATTTCATCTTTAGAGTTAAATTTTCAAGTAACTGACCTAAACTAGATTCACTTACTCGACTATTCCATCTGTAAAGATAATGATCATCATTGAACGTCTTAAACGAAAAGCATAGTAATTGTCATATGCAAATGATGCCCTCATGTTGTTCGCACCTTATGAAAGGAAAATGTTATATTGGTTAATTGCAAGAGCAGGGTATGATGTTTGAGGGTATATTTTGGATAAGGTCAAAGTCCTTGTTTTAAATCATGTTACTTCGTCAAAGATCTGTAACTTTGAACTATTTACAGAGTTTCTTAATTCAAATGATATTCAAAGAATTGCAAATTTGCAAATGTGATTCATTGCTTAACATCTTTAAAGTAACATAAATTAATTCAAGTATTCTTACAAAAACTTGAGAAAAAGTGAAAAAAAAACAAGTTCAAACAGAATGCCTCAAATGATGAAATGATATTCCTCACTCGGATGCCCCCAAGTTTTTGAATTCGATCCGGTTCTGATTACGCATCTTTTGTACGACTCTCTTGAATGCGTAACAGTTCTCAATAGTGTGCCTTGTGCCACCGCCGTGATATTCACAATGAGCACTCTCATCATACCACTTAGGGTATGAGGGCTTCATGGGTTCTACCGGATATGGGACACTACGTGGGTGTCAAGAAGTTGTTGATAGAGTTCCTTGTATGTCATCGGAATAGGGTCGAAATATTCCCTTTCCTTCCTGGGTTCTCTGGAATCTTTTTTAGAAGTACCTGACGGTACAGCTGCATTTGATTTTGGGTCGGGGATTGTAACACCTTTAATGACATGTTTGATGTTGTTAATTTCTCCATCATTCTCCCTCATAAGAGGTTTCTTGCTGGCTTCCCCATATTTAATCTTGCCCTGCTTTATGGCCGACTCTACCATTTCTCCAGCCATAACCAAGTCTGAAAAGCTTCCTGATGTGATCGCAACCATGTGTCCAAAGTATGGAGTCTTCAGGGTCTGTACGAAAAGTTTTCGGGTTTTCTTTTCATCCAAAGGTGGATGCACTTGTGCATCCAAATCTCTCCATTTTTATGCGTATTGCCTGAAACTCTCGTTATGCTTCTTTTCCATGCTTTGTAGTATAACTCGATCTGGCCTTATGTCATTGATATGATTGTATTGTTCCAGAAATGACTTGGCCAGGTCCTTCCAGGTCTTGATATTTGATTGGCTTAGCTGGTTGTACCACCGGATGGCTGAGTCCGACAAACTTTCCTGGAAGCAGTGAATCAGGAGTTGATCGTTTCCTCCATATCCTGTCATCTTTCGACAGAACATGGTGATGTGAGCGGATGGGCATCTGTTCCCGTCAAACTTCTCAAATTCAGGGGACTTGAATTTCAGAGGAAGAACTAAGTCTGGGACTAAACTGAGTTCCGCGGCATCGACTCCATGATAGTCATGGTCTCCTTTAACTACCTTCATTTACTCCTCCAACTGCTTGATTTTTTTCCTCCATCTTCTTCCCTTTGTCCTCTTCGTCCAAATCCGGTACATGGTAATAACACGGATTGTTCTTAGGGTTAAATATAGCAGTTTGTATCTCTTCAGTAAATGGGGGTTTTGCTTTTGTAGTGGATAAGTCCCCTTGAAGTTCAAGTAAGATTCTAGGTGCGACAACCACTTGCGGGGTAGGTGATATAGTTACCCCTTCCGGTGAACCTGCCCCAGGTGCACTTGCTTGATATAGACCAGACAACTTGGCCACAATTTTATCAACCAAGGACTCTTGATTTTTCATGATTGTATTCAGAGTACTCAGACTACTCTGGTTTATCTTATCTTCAAGTTCTTTCTGCAATTTGGCCATGTTCTTCTCGATTTTCTCGATTCTTTCTTCCATTTTCTTCCTTTTCAGGTGGGTGTTATACGAATGGGGTGTGTCCAATGCTTGAGGTGGTGTATCCAGTATGTGTTCCTTTTGATGAGACATACTTATGTTAGTTAATGCGAATGTAAAGAAAAATAACAAAATGCAAAATATGTCTAGATGTATAATGCATGCAATGTTCGAGGCATTAATCTAAAAAATGTGTGTTATAAGAAATAATCCGCATTGGGGACAAAAGTGTTTTATCTTTTAAGAGACAAAAATATTTTGACAGTTTCTGACATGTTAACTAGTTTTCTGCCTTCGTCTGTCACCAGTTGAATAACCTGTCGAATTGCTCTGGCTTCTCTGGATGAACCGTGCAAATGACGAGTTATTTGCTCCAAAAAAGTCTAGAAGGACTGCACCTCCGACTTCCACTCTCTGTTGAATATGTTCTCTAACGGTAACACTATCCGAAGTTTGCTTCTTGAATTCGTCAACCATGGCATTCAGCTCAGCTAGGGTTTCGCCATCTTGTCTTTGAAGGGACTCTCAAGATTAGTAACCTTCATCTTGCCCCTGCAACCTCTATCAATCAGATCTTCAAAGATAGACTTTCATTGTGCTTGATGTAGACCCAGTTCATTCTGAGTCCTTTATAATGCCGCAGAGTGATATACTCTTCAATTGTGGGCACCACGTTTCTAGATTGAATGTGACACATAGTCGCTTTGTAAACTGTCCTCTGCATTTTCATCTCTTGTATTACAACCCCTTTTTCCATTAATGCGGATTATTCATGTTTAACAAACACGTTTTTGGTGGATCAACACCTCTTTTAAATGATGCGAGTGATGAGAACAAAATAAAGAGACCAAAAAATAAAAAGAGTTAGTGAGGTAAATAAAAAAAATAAAAAATCCTACCCCACATGATATCTACCCCACATGCTTTAATTCCTACCCGGACATGATCTCTATCCCGCATGCTAATTTCAAACAAATCCTAACTGCATATTTGTCTAGTTCGCATGCTTTGAACATAAAGTAAGGCAGGAAACAAAGCAACCTAGGGTTTTGAATGAGGTTTTGGGGTGGGCTCTAATTCCCTGTACTCTCCCGGTTTAGGTTCTAAAAAATGTACTCGAGTTCTCCTTGTTGGTGCCCCGTTAGGCTTGCCAGACCCTTAATCCTATGCCCATCACAAGCTTACGTGGACTAAGTTAAACTTGAGAGGATACATTCCCTTATGCCCATACGGAGAATAAATTCACACGAAGACATAAGGTATATGAATCCCGAAGGTTACTTGCTAGGCCCATACGGAGAATAAATTCCCACGGAGGCATCACTTTCGCCCCCACTTAAAAGGGTTCGGAGCTCGGGTATAGAGCTAGAGATGACAATTTTGAAAAATCTGAAATCATTAAAAAATGTTAGTACAACTATTTATTTGAAAAAATAGTCAAAAATAAATAATAAGAATCGAATAAATAAATTAAAATTTAAACTTGTAATTTTCGCTAAAAAGACAACCAGAAATTAATTTCGGCCTGACTCACTTACCTGTCCCCAGTGGAGTCGTCAAGCTGTCGCGGCCATATTTTGTTAGGCTCGGAATTGGGGTTCAAGTTGAAATAAACGAATTGGAGTCGCCACCGACCACTTTAAAACAAATTTAGGTAGGTCGGACACCATCTTACCTGATCTGCGTTGTACCAGAAACGTGTCGGGTTCGGGAGTCGGTTACGGTTAAGGAAGGATTAGCACCCTTGAACCGCCCTTTCGGTACCAATTAATTTTCCGGTTGTCTTTATTTGCGAAAATTAAATTTAAATTGAAATTCAAAAATTCAATCCAAATTAATTACCTTTGATCGATTGAAAGTATCCCTAAAAAGTCAAAAATATTTGATTCAAACATACCCAATTTCAACAACATGCATCAAAATTATTATTCAAGTTCCTAATTAAGGCCAAATGAGAGATAATTATTGAATCATCAAATTATTTCCTTAAAGTCCAATTAGGAATAAGAATAATTAATGAGAGTATCTAGATGTCGAAATTAAAGTCAATTAAAACCAATTAATAAATAATGTGAGCTTAGTAACACTAATTATCTAACTTAAAATCCAATTAATCCATTAATAATCATTAAAAAAACTAGTCGATAATGGAAATCAAAAACACTAAGTAAAAGGTACAAGCCTAAAATAACTCCAGACATGCCAATTAACATCAAATTGAACTAATTAATGTTTTAATTACAAATTAAAAAATCATGTTCAAAATATGGACCTAAAAGTGAAATTCCAGAGCCGTTAATGGCAACTTCGATTCCTTGCAAATCAACTATTGAAATCAAAATTACACTACAAGCCGAGAATAAACTAATTGACCAAAAGTGTTACCTCTTTACTCAAGAGCAAAGCGTAATGGTGTTGGTTGTTTTAACTTCCAAAAAGGGGTTTCTTTGATGGCTGATCCAATGATGGAATTGCCACGTAAAGTGAAGGGTCAAGATTTCCTAGCAAACAACTCACATGAAACGTATCTTCCGTGCACGCAGCGAATCTTCCGAAACCTACGACCAGAACAAGATTGGGGATATGTTTCCCGTAAACTTTGGCGCTGCCATTCGTCTGATCAAGTTCCTTGAATGCGTCATCGAACAAGCCCGATATTGTCTCCAAAGGCACATGAAGGTTTCTCAAACTCAAGCTTCATCAGAGGGATCACCATTGTGATCATGATCATCACCGGCATTGGCTTGTCTATCAGGTCCTCGTACGAAGCAGGGAAATCCAAGTCATCAAATCTGTCGAAAACATCGGCGTAGTTAAACCTCGGGTTCCATACATCAAACATAACCTCGTTGTTGTCGGCTTTATTGTTTGAAGTTTTGCAAAGGGTTCGATAAACAGCAACTTCTTGCATTGTATCGACCAAAGGAACACGAGTAAAATCTCCGTTGGGGATGAACTGAGGGAAAAGATTCATACTCGGAGCCTCGAGTGCCATTTAAGCCTTTGCTTCTACGTTTATGCTTTCCCCCCTTCTGTGTGTTCTCTGAGAAGGATTTATAAGTGAGAGAAGGGAATGGAGAGAGAGATAAGGAGAGTTCTTTGGCCCACCACCACTTGTGATAGATATGGGGCTCCCACGTTCCAGCGTGGTCCACCTTCGGTTGAGTGTTGTTGCACTAGCCGAATTTTTAGGGGTTTAGTAGAATGATGGGGGTTTGAACATAGGACTTACAAAATAATAATAATAATAATAATAATAATAAAAATTTTTTTTAAAAATTCGGACAAAAACGGGTGTATACAATTTTTTTGACATTAAATATTAATACATTTGTCATGTCAGAGTAGAAATAATAATAATATATTTTATATTATCAAAGAGTGACTAAAATAGGAGTAATTCAAAACTTCAATGATTAAATTAAAAAATTTCAAAGTTCAATGATCAAAATATGAGAGAGAAGATAGTTGAGCAGTATAATTTACCCCCAAAAAATTGATATTAAGATATATATAATATTCGTTTTAGATTTTTTAAGTGCTTATCTCTTTTAGTAAAAAAAAATTAAGTGCTTAATATATTTTTACCGAAGATAAAAAATTGTTAAGAAACATCAGTATTCAAGTTTTATTGGCGTAAAACAACGAAAATTAATGGACAAAAGGTAGATGGATACTTCTTTTACTATTAATAATAATTAATTTTAGGGTGAAATATACAAATAGTTCATTGACTATAGGATATTGTTTTATTGAGTCTTCTGACTATTAAAAGATATAAAATAGTTCATCGATTATAGGGTGTTAACTATAGGACAAAAGGTAAATCGGGAAGTGATCAAAATGATTTAATTTGTAAATTTCAATGAATAAAATAGAAAAATTAAAAGTTGGATGAGAAAAATAAGAGAGAGAGTATAATATAGTGAAGAACAGTATAATTTACCCAATATTTTAAATAATAAATTAATTATTATTTTTATTTTAAATCCCTAAACCCAACTCTAATATCTAGACCAACCCTCAATCCGAAAGTTTAATCTTTATGATCTATTTATTTGCATCATCAATCAAAATGAAAACTAAACGCACCCAAATTCAAATGCAAACTTGGTGCTCAGATCGTCCCATCCCATTTTTTCTTTTAATGAAAATTCCTTGATAAAATCAGTTTCAAATCATGCAATTTTCAGCTTTCTCAAATGAAATTGATGTCCACAGTGAAGCTTAGCCCACAATCGATCTCCATTATCAGTAACCGTTTCAAGCAAATCAAGCATGAAACCGAACCAAAAGACTTCATTCTTGCAACAGAATCGCTCCCGTCACCAGAGTTCACCCACTCGGTCTTCTCCCTAAAACCAGTCTAATCCCTAAACCCAAATAATTTGGGCGGTTATTGTCGTACCTGTTTCACGTTGTGATGTTGCGGTGGAAACAGTTCTCCGCTGGTAGGGGAACTTTTCGATAGTTCTGCGCATGGAAACGCGACCGCCACCAACGATGCTGGCCTTGCAGGGGAAGAGCATTCGGATGATTCAACTCAAGGAAGCATCACTAAAGTTCATTCGTCTGCTACAAAGTTGTTTGGCCGGCGAAATTGGATTATTGGATAGCAGAGTTTCTACCATTGTGGGAGTGAAAAGGGTTTGTATGTGGGGATTAGGGATTAGGATTGAATTTAGATTATTTTTGTTTTTTTAATTTTTAATCTTACATGGCATTAAATAATAATAAAATATTCCATTCATAGAGTGATCAGGATAGAGCAATAAAAAAGTTTAATGATTAAATTGAAAATAATTTAAATTCAGTGATTAAAATATGACTGAGAAGATAGTTGAGTGATAAATGGAGTAGTTTACTCTTTTCTTTTCCCAACAACTATATAAACATCGAGACGACGAGCACGTGTGCAAAATACCTTTTGCCTCCCTCTATTTTCCAAGCTTCCGTTTTTTTTTCAATTTTCTCTTTTTGAAAGAGCAAACCCAATTGGGTGGTGGGTCATGGGTGGTGCGGCCATTACTGTTTAGCTAGGTACCAAAGCAGCTCACTTCTAAATTCCCTCTGCTTTCTCCTTCAAGCAAATCACTCGCTCCTTGTCGTCCCTCATAATTTGATGGTATTCTATCTTCTCTCTCACCTTTATAGCTCTTATGGCGTTTTTGCTTCTCTCCTATTGTTTCGGTTTTCAGTGATTGGGGTTTTCTTTTTCACTTTGGATCTGTCTTGGGGTTTTACTTAAATCTCATACTTTTTTTTCAGTCTTTGATGGAGATCTGATCCCAGTTGAAATTTTCACTGTTTTAGTGTGTCACTGTATCTTTTTTTTCCTATTGTCTTCTACGCATTTTTTAATGGTAGATTTTATTTAATCGAGCAACCTCTTCTCCTTGTATCTGCTTTATGATTGATCTTGTTTTATCTATGATGACTAATTTTCTCTCTTTGAGTGGGCTGCTTAACTTATTTTCTGCTCATGTATTGGTCAATAGTGCCTTCTGATCTGACACTGTACCAACCGTTTGGCTCATGTGAATTTTTTTATAACGTAAGACCTCCCAAAGTCAAGTTATAGAACCCAACCTTATAAGACAACCTTCGAAGGGGCTCAAAGAACCCATCACTCTGTCCCCCGTTTTTTTTCAGGATTCCCAGCCAGCGCGGTTCGAACCTAGAACCTGAGGCCAGCTCATAGTCCCAAGAGTCCTTGCTTGATCATTTCTGCCTCTCTGGTGATAGATTTGTTTATTTGTTTTTTTGGCACATTACTAGTATTTGTACTTAAAATGCTTCTAGGATTCTTATCGCATTGTTGATCAGCTAGTTATACTATCTGACCTAATTAAATGTTGTTCTTATGGTAAGCTTTTTTTTGCTTTTGTTAGTGTCATAACATTTCTCGGGGGAATCTTTAGACTTTTAAAAATTTAGTCTTGGGGTGAATCAATGAAATTCGATTTGAAAACAATTTGTTCTTGGAGTTGTCACCAACCTTTAAGTTAGGTAGGTTGAAAACTTTAAACATCATTTTAATGAATTTAGAAAAATCATTAAAAGACGACAAAATGATATGCGTTTTACCAAAGATTTGTTTTTAAGAGTTCGGGAGTCGGTTACGTGTGGGGAAGGGTAAGCACCCCCACAACGCCTAAATTTTGATACCTAAACGATTATACAATGTTTAAATATTGGGAATTACAAACTTTGAAATGTATTTAAATTATGATCCTTTTATTCATTAGAATTTATTTAAAAAAATGTGAACAATCTTTGAAAATACACTTCCTTTATAGTTAGGATATTTTTTCATAGATTCCCCTCACAAAAACTTTATTTCGCAATTTTTGCAAAAGTAAAATAAAATAAAACAAAATGAAATAAAAGTGAAAAGAATTGAAAAATAATTAGAATAAATAAATGTGGAAAAAATAGAATTATAGAATACAAACATACATTTATGCGAAAAATCATCGAAAATATACCTTCCCTTTAGTTGGGAAATGTCTTCATAGATTTCCCCCACAATAAATATTTTCCCATTTACATATTTAAAAGACAATGATGATTTATAAAAAGAGGGTGTTAATAATTATTTAAATATGCACATAAATAAGGGATCAACATGCAAGCTTTCTAAACTATCCATCAAGATTAAAAATATCATACCAACCAGAGTGTAAATAAATAAGACCGAAACAAAAATGTAAATATACCACAAGCAAAATCTATGACTAAAAATAAAATGAAATAATAAGTTAAGATGCCAAAATGTAAATACTGAAAACTAAATGCTGTAAATAAAAGAGGATTCAAATAAAATGCTGGAAAGTTAAAAGACATAAAAGTAAAATACTGAAATTAAGGTACTGAAATATAAATAAATAAACAAAAATAAATTGCATAAATCTAAATTTTACTAGGTTAGTTGTGCAATAAAATAAAAGGTTATACTTAATAATAACAAGTAAAATAAAAATTAACAGGTTAGTATGAACAAATAAAATAAAAAGTTAGGATGTTAGTTTGAATAAAAAAATAAATGTTAGAATATTAATAAATCAGTGGTTAAAATAAAATAACAAAAAGTAAAATATTCAAATCAAAACAAATAAAACAAGAAATATAACATAATAGTGACTAAATTAAAAGCGATGAAACTATAGAGATGAAAATAAAATAAAGAAAAACAAAGATTCTGGGACCCGGATGTAAATACATTGTGATACTTGAGGGGTCTTGGAGTAATAATCCCTATTTTCTTTGCAGTAACCGAAATATAGAAAATCACGCATCCAGGGTGTCTACTGTCACATTGAAGGTATAGGTACTATAGGTAATACCTCTTCCATACAAATTAAAAATGTATTATATGTGAATGAGTTAAAGCATAATCTATTGAGTATTAGTCAATTATGTGATAAGGGATACAATGTCATGTTTGAAACTAATGGTTGTAAAGTAATCGAAATTACATCTAATCGGATTATGCTTGTTGGTCATAGAATAGGAAACGTATACATGGTGCATTTAGATTCTATAAATATGACTAACTTATGCCTAGTTGCTAAAGATGAGCATGATAGTTGTTTATGACATAGGAGACTAAGACATGCTAGCATGAGTGTTTTACAACGACTAATTCAAGGAGATTTAGTTAGAGGGTTTCCAAAACTAAAATTTAATAATGACAAAATATGTGATACATGTGCTAAAAACATAGAAGAGCTTCATTTAAGTCCACTAATGATGTATCAACTAGTAGAATATTACAATGGATCCATATAAATCTTTTTGGGCCATCTAGAACTACTAGCTTGGGTGGAAAACAATATGCATTTGCCTTGGTAGATGACTATTCTAGATATACTTGGGTTCTATTCTTAAGTACTAAAGATAAAGCATTAGAAAAATTCATCACGTTTTCAAAAGTAATCCAAAACGAAAAAGGTTACTCCATTTCTAGTGTTAGGAGTGATTATGACACTGAATTTGAAAATCTTGGATTTACTGAGTTTTGTAATTCTAATGGTATTAGCCATAATTTTTCAGCATCTAGAACCCCCTCAACAAAATGGAGTTGCTGAGAGGAAAAATCGAACTTTATAAGAAATGGATAGAATTATGCTTTGTGAAAACAATTTGCCAAAATATTTTTGGGCGGAAGCCACAAATACCGCTTGTTATGTTATAAATCGAGTATGATTAGGCCGATTTTGAAGAAAACTCCATATGAAATTTTCGAAAATAAAAAGCCTAACATTAGTTATTTTCATCCTTTTGGATGTAAATGTTTTGTTTTAAACAACGGTAGAGAAAATCTTGGCAAATTTGATGCTAAAAGTGATTAAGGAATTTTTCTGGGTTATTCCTTAAGTTCTCAGGCTTATCGGGTATTTAATAAAAGAACTTTAGTGGTAGGAGAGTCTATACATGTTGTTTTCGATGATAATCCCCTTCCGAGGAAGGATTCTAATGTGAATGATGATGTAGGTATTATAAACACACATGACGTTGGAGAATCATCATCAAAGGAAGAAGTAAAAGATGAGGAATGTAACCCCCTAGACCCAGCCTATGCGTTTCGACTAAGTCTAGTGAATCACATTATTATTCTTAAAGACATTTTCTTGAAAACCATTATTCAATCAATGTAAAATCATATTATAATTGTCATGAAATTATAATAAGTTATACTATCAAAATCCCAACTCATAAATATGATATCAATAAGTAATAAATTAATTTAAAACATGTCTTAAAATCAAAGTCACGATAAACCGAATATTAATAGCAAAAGTGTAATCACTATAAAATTCAATACTTTAAAATAAGGCCCATGTTCACCAAAATAAAGTCAACCTGAAGGTTAAAACATTACAATCAGATATACTTCAAGAGATATGTTGATCCTCCAAGTGCTCGAACCGAGGTATCTAACCAACAGTATCTGAAAGGGGGAAAACATTTTCGAAAGGTGAGCTAGGCTCAGTGTGTCCCAACATTTCCATAAAATCACAATAGGTACAAATCATAGTCCAGTAAATCTCACAAATTCGTAAAAGAGTTTAACTTTTGAAAACCATAGTTTAAACCCTTTTCTGGTACACCATCAGTAGTTCCCAAAATTATTTTCCATATAGCTTACTTTATGCACATAGCAAAAAGAAAGCCGACTCAAGGATAAGCTATGAAGCTTGTATCCTTAAGCCCAAGTCAATAAGTCCATATAGCTTACCCTAAGCACACAGCAAAGGAAAGCCGACATAATGAAACATCTTGGGGCCCTCAAGAGTCACATTAGGCCCATTTAGCTTGATCAGAGCTATTCCATCGTAATTCAAATTCCAAAATTCAATTGCACCGTGACATAAATTCCATAAATCCAAAAACATGGTAATCATATACCATTTCAAAACAAAAATTAGATAGCAGCCATATTCATAAATTGTCACATTAAATTGGTGCATCCATAAAACAATAACCAATGAATTCGGTGTACCACATATCAAAACCAATAAAACAGTTCAATAATAAGTAGGGAACACACCTCGACAATAGGTTCAAATAGCAAATCTACTGATTGCTGATTTCACCACGCTCTGCTACAGTTTTCGAACGGGTGAATACTGGCACACGTGGTTTAACTGATCTAGAATAGCTGGGTCGAGCTGTCGAACGATCCGAAGAGTCTCTTGTACCTTCAAACAATAATAATTAATCAACCCCAAATCCTATTTAATTGTTCAAAGCTAGAATTCTTAAGTATATAAGCATTTTTCGGGTTTGATTATCAATTTGGGGTATTTCGAGTCTTAATTTGGCCAAACGGATTGTAAATCGGAATCAGGACGTCGAAAAACATAAAGTATGACTTTCCGAAAATTCAGATTCTTGGTCAAAGTCAAAGTCAACCACTTTGACCGTCGATTTGGAGACTTTCGGGTTTGAATTTAGCAAAAAGGACCTCAAAAACGGATTCGAAACGTCGAAAACTATCAGGATATATATTCTCGGTCGAAAACAAAGGTCGTTTAATAGCTGGTCAAAGCCGGTCAAAGTTCTGGTCAAAGGAGGTCAACAAACTGTCAAATATTTTACACAAATAGCACCCTTTTTAAAATAATTACCAAAATAGCACCCTTTTCGAATTAATTCCAAAATGCACCAATTTTGAATTAATTCCCAGAATATCACTTTTCAAAAAATTACCAAAATAGCACCCATTTCGAATTAATTCTCAGAATAGCACCAAAACCGAATTAATTCCTAGAATAGCACCGGTCAACGGTCAACGGTCGGGTCGAGTCAACGGGTCGGGTCGGGGGTCAACGGTCGGGTTAACGGGTAAACGGGTCGTGACCGGTTAAACCGGTCAAACCCTTAAGAAAACCGGTTGAACCGGTCACTCACTCGCCCTACGGCGGCGCGTGTGGCGCGTGCGACGTCCTCCGGCTCTAAAAATCACGGAAAAATTTATAAAAATTATTTTAAGCGATTTCGAGATACTTACAAAGACCGGTTCAAATTTTTGAACGGCGGAGAGCTCGATTTTGACTCGGCCGAATCTTCAACTGATCCACCTCCCCACGCGCCGCCGCCGCCGGAGAAAAAGGAGAACACCGGTGGACTCGGAACGGCACAAGGAACACGATGGTGCGGGAGGTTTCGTAAACGGAGCAACGATCGGCGATGAATTTAGGATTTTCTAGGTGATTGAGCTAAAAAAACGTCGATGCTTTGACTTGAAATTCACGGTGTTTGGCAGCGTTCCGCTTCAATTAAATTGAAGGGTTTGTTCCTTGCTCGATGATGAACACAACGGTGGTTTCAAAACGACGATCGGAATTCGGACGACGTCTGGATCGGATTCGGGAACCAGCGTAGGGGAAAGGGAATTTGGGAGTGGTTTTCTGTTTTGAAACAGAAAACCACACCACACATATACATATATTTCATAACATACCTAACTTTTTTGGGTAAATTCAGGGCTTGGTCCCTGAATTTTCTTTAACTCTAAAACAAACTCCAAATTTTAAAATCTTTCAATTTAGTCCTAAATTTTCACCAATTTTTACAATTAACCTCCAATTTCAATTAAACATTATTTTATCGTAAAAATTCAGGTTGTTACAAGGAAACTCACGATGTTCTTGAGAATCCAACCATTGAAGAAAGGGAAGTCTCTTACCTAAGATAGTACAACTATGTCAAGGATGGTGAAATTATAGGTGATCCATCCAAAGGGGTAACAACTCGATCTTCTCTTAGAAATATATGTAATTATGTTGCATTTATCTCATGCATAGAGCCTAAGAATATTCAAGAAGCATTAGATGATGAAAATTGGATAATGGCTATGCAAGAAGAGTTAAATCAATTTGAGAGAAGTAAAGTATGGACATTAGTTGAAAGACCTAGTAATAAATCTATTGTATGTACTAGATGGGTATTTAGGAATAAGCTCGATGAAAGTGGTAATATAGTGAGAAACAAGGCTAGACTTGTTGCTCAAGGGTATACTCAAGAAGAAGTAATAGATTTTGACGAAACATACGCTTCCGTAGCTAGGATGAAAGCAATTAGAATATTATTAGCATTTGCATGTTTCAGTGAATTTAAATTATATCAAATGGATGTTAAAAGTGCATGTTTCAGGGACCGTGCCTTTCATAATTTCATCTGCACTTCTCGACTTTAAAGCATAGTAGTCTCTCCGCTATAAATAGCCCTCTCCCCCGTAAACTCACTCACAACTCTCTCTCAACCGAGAAAATAATACAACAATCCTTTCAACCAGTAAATAACACCCAACAATCCTCTTATATTTTATTCAGAAGTTCGTTCGATCTTTCGTTATAAGGTAATTTCGTTATAATATTTTTTATAATTATATATGATTATTTGAAAAAAATATACTAATTGTTTTCAATTAATTTACGTGTTTGTAAAATTGGAAAGCGGGAGCATACGTCGAAAAATTTTTGCGGTGCAGGTAATAATATAAAATTATATTATTTAAATTATTTACGTTTATGTGTAAAAAATTTATTGTGTTATATTTTCGTTCATATATTATTTATTTAATTAGGTTTGTTTTAGTTGTTTTTTTGCAGATATAATATTGTCGCACCTTTAAACTCTAAGAATGACGCGACTTTCAGTTATTATTTATTATGATGGAGAAATTCGAGAAGATGAAACCGACGTTGTTTTCGTATCAAATGAGCGTGTTAAAATATCATTCAAGAGAAACATAACTCTTGAGGAACTAATAACGAAGATTTCGAGGAAAATTCATGTTGGAAGTATAGAAGAATGTCGTCGTTGCAGTACAGATTTCCAACATCATTGTTGCCATTAACTTATACAACATTCGAACTATTAACAATGATGATGTTGAAATGATGGTTGATTCTCAAAGTAATAAGGCAGAAATAGGGTCTGGTTCTATCTTACAATGACCTTCATATCTACCTATGTAACTGAATCCAGCCTCTACTAAATACGGCCAGACACGGGTAGGTATCGCTAACTTAAGGTTCATAATAAAAAGATCTAATATACGGTCCCTCTCCTAAAATATAAATAATTACAAAAATTAATTTAGAATCGAATAATCATGCATTAAATAAATAAATAAATTATTACTAATAATTTAAATTAAATTAAAACGTTAAAATGTTACCGTATCAGCAAAATGTCGAGATATATGATTTCCATCCAAACGAAGTAGACCACCTTCCATTTTATATCTGCAAAAAAATAATTAAATAAAATATTTAAAAAATTAAATAGTTAAATAAATTACTAACAAAATACTAAATATAATAAAATATACCTTAAAGAGCTATAAGAGAATATAAAGATTATTTGAGAGAAGTTGAGAGGATTTGGTGTGATGAAAGTGATTGAGAATGGAGGTATTTATAGGGAGGGGATGGGGTGTGAACGGGCGGGGGTAGGTGGGTAATTAAGCAAAGGCGTGCTACAGGGGGCGCGCCTTTCTGACGTGTGTCATAATTGCAGGAAGGCGCGACCCCTGCACCGCGCTATAGCCCTACGTGGCGTAAGGTACCCCAGGGATGCACTTTAGCCAGCATGTATCCAAGTCAGCATAGGCGCGCTGCAGGGGGCGTGTCTTATCCCACGTGACGCCAGATCAGCGTAAAGCACGTTGCATGGGCGTGCTTTACTGTAAAGGGTGTTAGATCGGAAATATAGTGTAAATGGTGTCTAACAGGGAAAAAAGGGTATAGGGTGATTTATCGAGAGAATTGCCTTATTTATGACCCTTTGTTTCTATGTATTAGTATTTAGAGAAAGTAATTAAATTTAAAATTTATCTTTGAAGGCCCAAATTAATCGTAGTCCAAAAAGAAAAGATATATTTGACTGTTTTATGTAGTAGTCATATTGGTTTTATTAAGTTTTAATTAGTAGTCGTAGCCTAGAAAATTGGTCGTCGGAGGGAGGGGAGTTGGTGGAGCTTCTTCGACAACAAAGGGTGGCGATCGGCGTGGGTTTAGGGGTTGAAATAAAAGTTTTTAAACTTTAAGGGTTATGTGTTTTCTTTTTAAAAAATATATAATTTTATTTTTTTTAATTTTATATAAAAAATTAAAATTACCATGTTGTGGCATATGTTACTTAACGACAAAAACTACCGCTGTTAACGGCCCGAGCTCCTAAATTGCTAACGTTTGTAATGTTAGGCACCCGAATAGGCAAAAAAATGTAGGCACTTATTTGACACAAAAGGCATAATCTGAGCACTTATTTGGAAATTAAGCCATAAAAATATTATTTTTTTTGTAAAAATTTAATTAACAAATCAAAATAGATGTGTTAAAAATCTGTATATAATTTAAAAGGTAATATCTTACTCATTTTTTATGAAATAATTATAATTATTTATTATTTTAATAGTTATATAAAAAGATTATCATAAATACACTCACATTGTTTCACTTTATATGAATTTGAATCTTAGCATGTCTTAGAAATGTGGTATTTCTAATTGGGTAAATTACATGTTAATACTTAAATTATCACTTTTGTTCCATTTTAGTACATAAACTTTCTTTTTTTTCAAAATCATACCTAATGTTTACTTATGTTTCATTTTAGTACCCGACATTTACTTTTTGTTTCATTTTAGTACCCCATTGTTAACTTTTTGTTTCATTTTAGTACCTAAATTTTTAAAGGCGTGATATTAAAATGAAACAAAAAGTAAACTTTAGGTATGTTTTGAAAAAAATTGAAAGTTTATGTACTAAAACGGAACAAAAGTGATAGTTTAGGTCTAAACATGTAGTTTACCCTTTTATTTAAGGAAAACTTATTTTTTTTAATTTTTAAATGAATTAAATTTAATAAATCAGTAAAATTAATTCAGTCAATCACTTAATATGTAATAATATATATAATAAGAACCTCAAAGTGATACCAATAACCAACTGGTTTAATCATATGAGGCACTAGATTCCTTAAACAATGTCAAAAGTTCAAATCATGAATATTGCAAATGGAGTAGACTGGGTTGAAGAGTCACCTTTATCTCCGTAATATTTAATCCATATTAATTGATGAATACATCATATATGAATAGTTATATAAAAAAAACACTCGAAGTGATGGAAAATGATCCGATATCTAGTTATGTACAAAGGTGATGTGAAACAATGAATCACCCACCAAATTTTAAACTTCAAGCATCTAATCACAATACAATATTATATATTGCAACGTCGCATTCAATCAATAGTTTTGTAGTTTGCATATATGTGGGGACATAACATAAAGCAAAATAAATATACCAAGTAAAAACAAAATTTAAAAAAAAAATTCCTTCAAGTTAACTCTTCCGCTAAGCAATTTCTTAATTATTACTCATTTTGGTGAATCACAAACAACCTTTCACAACATAAAGTATGCTTAAAACTGAGGAAGAAAATGGCAAAAAAAAAAAAAAAAAACTAGGGCTGATGTAATGTCAGTCATCTAAAGTATATTATATTATTGATGTAATGTCAGTTTATTACACCTAACATTGTTTTATCACCAACTTAACCTTTTTAATCAGTTTATTAATGTATCATTCTCCCTTTGAGGATTATAATTAAAGCTCACACAACTCAAAATATAATATAACGTTTCCCCCTTTTCCCCACCAGAATTGTAACGATTGATCATCTTATGCACAAAAAATTTAAAACCATCAAATAAAAAAACACAAGTAATCTCTGATTATAGACCGTTGTTTTATTGAATCCTTTTATTATAAAATCACAAAATGATCTTCTAGTTATATGACGTTATTTTCTTAGTCACTGATTATTAAAAGTTATAAAATGATCACTCAACTATTCATATGTTGCAAATTCGTCTTTTTTGTTAAAAAATTGACAGTCGTCTGAGCTAGACGTTAACATGTTGAGTGAGATATGATAAAATATGATCACATAACCATTTGAGTTGTATCTTGTGGAACGATTCTATATTTACATTAAGCCATCAAACTAGTACTTGAAATATTGTACCGTTCAACTAGCATCTGAAAACAACAGTACTGTCAATAGACATTATTAAAATATGATTTTATCATTCAGCAAGTTAACATCCAGTTTAAATGATCATCAATATTTTAACGAAAAATGACTGGTTTGGAACATATGAATAGTCGAATGATCACTTTATAACTTTTAATAGTCGGGAGACTCGATAAAATAACACTATAATAAGGGATTATATTGTAATTTTTAATAGTAAAAAAAACAAAATAATATTATATAATCGGGGACTATTCATATACTTAATTCAAGAGAGATTGTTTTATAGAAATACTTTAAAAGAGGATAAATTCGAGTTGAAGCTGAATGTGTAAGCTTGAAGGAGAAGGATGAAATACTTTAATAGTTCATGACACAAATCCCGAAACTGCTATAAAAATACACCTTCATCATAATTATCTAACCTTCCAACTAATTCATCGTCACTTGTTGAAAACATTTTGATGTTTCGATATAACAAATTAAGTTAAATAACTTTTAAGATTTTGTAAAAGATTTTCTAAGTATATTCGATATAATTATTCGAATATCAAAATATTACTCCAAGTCTTTCAAAGTTCAATTTCAATCCTTACTAAAGTGTAAAGTTGTGTTTTATACTTAAAATATTTTTGAAACAATTTTCACAAAGTATTTCGAACAAAAAACGAGCCAAAAATTCAATTTTCAAAGAGATGTACCTATGCACTAGTCCATGCATCGATGCACTCTCAATTAAATTGAATTTCGAATGCATTTAGTGTACCGATGCACTCTCTATGCATCGATGTACTCTTGAACAAATAGAAATATCGAATGCATTTAATGCACTGATGCACAAGCCATGCATTGATGCACTAAGATTATTTTAAAACACCGAATGTATTTTACGCATCGATGCACCCTCAATGTACCGATGCACTAAGTCTTCCAATGGTCGAAATATTTGAATTTTACACATAATGTACCGATACACTAGCCCTATGCATCGATGCACCATACGCTCCCACTGTTTTATTAATTGTTTTCACACTTAAACGACTCTATTGACTCCACTAATCATCCTCAACGTTCAGAATCAATTGAAGGAGTATTTAAACAAGCTTAGAAGTCATTGATCAACAAGAAGAAACAATAAGAAACAAGAATCAAGAGAGAATCAAAGAGAAAGCATCAAACTCATTGTTTGAGCACTTCAAGCCTATTTTTCATTCAATATTCATTTTGCTTTCAAGAACACTACTTGTACTCAATTGTATTTATTATTGAGTGTTCTTTCTTTGTTCTAGAATTGTGCAAACACATTTTCTTGTGAGGTTTTTCATTAAGTTTACGAATTTATAACCATCTATTTGAGAAAGAGTGTTCTTCAAGTCATCAATGGCTGGTACTTCAAACTCCGACTTCGTTCTCGATTCAATGTCCGTCAACAATCCTCCTTTCTTCAATGGAGCTAATTATGCCTATTGGAAGAATATAATGATGTATTTCATTCAAGCAAGTGATATTGGAGCATGGAATATCATATAAGACGGATACATCAAACCTTCCACTCATCCAAGATTGTAGAGTGAAGGAGAGACAAGAATGTTCCAGCTCAACTCCAAAGCTATTCATATTATCTTTTGTGCTCTTGGACCGGGTGAATATAGGATAGTTCATCTTTACAACCGCCAAGGAAATATGGGACAAATTACAACTCATGAAGGCATAAACGAGGTAAAAGAATCTAAAATTAGTCTTTTAACTCATAACTATGAAAATTTCAGGATGAAACTCGATGAAGATGTCAAAGCTATGACGGATAGATTCTCCACGATCGTCAATAGTCTCAAATCATATGGAGAAATTATTCCAAATGACAAGCTTGTAAGGAAGTTAGTTTACTCACTTCCAAAAGCTTGGCAATCAAAGAAGACAACGATCATCGAGGCTAAGAACTTAAAATCCTTGACCCTCAATGAACTTATTGGCTCTCTCCTCACGCATGAAATGATGCTTAAAGAAGAGGAAGACCTTGAGAAAAGAGACGAGCCAAGAAGGAGACAGAGAAGAAGAAGAACATGGGAGTTGCTCTCAAATCAACAAAAGATGAGAGTGATTTAGATGAAGATGACGATGATGTGGAAATGACATTTTTTTCCAAACGGTTCAGAAATATGATGAGGCCAAATCGAGGAAGAAAATTCAAATGAAATGAAGGCTTCAAGAATGAACCAAAAGAGAAGGACCCGATCATTTGCTATGAATGCAAAAAGTTGGGCATGTCAAATATGATTGCCCACAATTGAAGAGAAATGGTCAATCAAAGAATAAGCACAAGGCTCACGTGGCTACATGGAGCGATGAAGAAGGTTCCGATGAAGATGAACAAGAAGTAGCAAACTTGTGCTTGATGGCATTCAGGGAAGATTCTAAGGTAACCTCTAACTCATTTGATTTAGATGATTTATCTTATGATGAGTTATTAGAGAGATATACTGGGTTGGCTTCGGATTATGAGAAATTATTTTTAAAATATAAAAATGATATTTCAAAATAGAAAAATGAAAATAATCTCATATCCAAGACCAACAATGATCTTGAAAGTAAAATTAAAGATTTACAAATCAAACTAGAAGAGTTTGAAAAGAAAAATTTGGATTTGAAAAATTTACTTTCAAAGGTCAATGATGATCATCAAAAGAAAATTGATGATCTTAAAGCTTCTTTTGATAAAGTTGAAACAAAAAGTTTTGGAAATGGAGAGAGTTCAAAATCCAACTTTGTTAGAAAATGTTTTAAAAATTACAATCATGGAGGTCCCCAAAGAACCTCTAATGGAAAAATCGTTAGAATTATATGGGTTCCTAAAGAACTCATTACTACTAAAGATAAGGATATCCTACATAAATGGATACCTAAAGGGACTAGGGGTACCAAAAATAAAAAATTAATCTATGTTTGTAGGAAAAGGAGCATTGCTACAAGATAAGGGAAACAAATTCAAATTCATGGTACCTTGATAGTGGATGCTCAAGACACATGACCGGAGATAAAAGCCGGTTCATAGAGCTCAATGCCAAAAATGGAGGAGATGTGACTTTTAGTGATAACTCAAAAGGTCACATTGAAGGTATATGCACTATAGGTAATACCTCTTCCATACAAATTAAGAATGTTTTATATGTGAATGGATTAAAGCATAATCTATTGAGTATTAGTCAATTATGCGATAAGGGATTCAATGTCATGTTTGATATTAATGGTTGTAAAGTCATTGACATTGCATCTAATCAGATTATGCTTGTTGGTCATAAAATAGGAAACATTTATATGGTGCATTTAGATTCTATAGATTTTACTAATTTATGCCTAGTTGCTAAGGATGAGCATGATAGTTGGTTATGGCATATGAGACTAGAGCATGCTAGCAGGAGTGTTTTACAACGGTTAATTCAAGGAGATTTAGTTCGAGGGTTGCCTAAACTAAAATTTGATAATGATAAAATCTGTAATGCTTGTGCTAAAGGAAAACAAAAGTGAATTTCTTTTAAATCCATTAATGACGTACTCACTAGTAGAGTATTACAATTGATCCATTTAGATCTTTTTGGGCCATCTAGAACTACTAGTTTGGGTGGAAAACAATATGCATTTGTATTGGTAGATGACTATTCTAGATATACTTGGGTTCTATTCTTAAGTACTAAAGATGAAGCATTAGAAAAATTCATCACGTTTTCATAAGTTATCCAAAACGAAAAAGGTTACTCTATAACTAGTGTTAGGAGTGATCATGGAACTGAATTTGAAAATATTGGATTTACTGAGTTTTGTAATTCTAATGGTATTAGCCATAATTTTTCAGCACCTAGAACCCCTCAACAAAATGGAGTTGTTGAGAGGAAAAATCGAACTTTAGAAGAAATGGCTAGAACCATGCTTTGTGAAAAAAAATTTGCCAAAATATTTTTGGGCGGAAGCCACAAATACCACTTGTTATGTTATTAATCGAGTAATGATTGGGCCTATTTTGAAGAAAACTCCATATGAACTTTTTAAAATTAAAAAGCCTAACATTAGCTATTTTCATCATTTTGGATGTAACAACGGTAAAGACAATCTTGGCAAATTTGATGCTAAAAATGATGAAGGAATTTTTCTGGGTTATTCCTTAAATTCTAAAGCTTATTGAGTATTTAATAAAAGAACTTTAGTTGTAGAAGAGTCTATACATGTTGTTTTTTATGATAATCTCCTTCCGAGGAAGGATTCTTGTGTTGATGATGATGTAGGTATTATACAAGCAAATGACGTTAGAAATGACGTTGGAGAACCATCATCAAAGGAAGAAACAAAAGATGAGGAAATTCATGATCCCCTCGAGAATCCAACCATTGAAGAAAGAGAAGTATCTTACCCAAGAGAGTACAACTATGTCAAGGATGGTGAAATAATAGGTGATCCATCCAAAGGGGTAACAACTCGATCTTCTCTTAGAAATATTTGTAATTATGTTGCATTTATCTCATGCATAGAGCCTAAGAATATTAAAGAAGCATTAAATGATGAACATTGGATTATGGCTATGCAAGAAGAGTTAAATCAATTTGAGAGAAGTAGAGTATGGACATTAGTTGAAAGGCCTAGTAATAAGTCTACCGTAGGTACTAGATGGGTATTTAGGAATAAGGTTGACGAAAGTGGTAATATAGTGAGAAACAAGGCTAGACTTGTTGCTCAAGGGTATACTAAAGGAGAGGGCATATACTATGATGAAACATACGCTCCCGTAGCTAGGATGGAAGTAATTAGCATGTTATTAGCATTTGTATGTTTCAATGAATTCAAATTATATCAAATGGATGTTAAAAGTGCATTTTTAAATGGTTTTATAAAAGAAGAAGTGTATGTGGAACAACCTCATGGTTTTGAAGATTCAAAATTTCCAAATTATGTTCTTAAATTGACAAAATCACTTTATGGTTTAAAACAAGCTCCTAGAGCTTGGTATGAAATATTGTTAAATTTTTTAATCGAAAAAGGTTTTTCAAAAGGGAAGGTTGACACTACATTGTTTTTAAAGCATAAAGGTAAAGATTTATTAGTAGTTCAAATTTATGTTGATGATATAATATTTGGTTCTACTAATGATGTTCTTTGCCAATAATTTTCTAAGCTAATGCAAAGTGAATTCGAGATGAGCATGATGGGGGAGCTCTCATTTTTCTTGGGACTCCAAATCAAGCAAAGAAAAGATGGCATCTTCATCAATCAAGCTAAGTACGTCAAGGATATGCTCAAGATGTTTGGACTGGAAAATGGGAAACCTCATGACACCCCAATGAGTTCTTTTACAAATCTTGACATAGATGAAGGAGGTAAATGTATGGATGTTAAATTATATAGGTCAATGATTGGCTCTTTGCTTTACCTAACCACAAGTAGACAGGACATTATGTTTAGTGTTTGCTTATGTGCTAGATTTCAATCATGCCCTAAGGAATCACATTTACTAGTTATTAAGAGAATCTTTAGATACCTTAAGGACACTCCTAGTTTAGGACTTTGGTATCATAGAGACTCTAGTTTTAGCTTGCACGCATTCTCTGATGCGGATTATGAAGGATGCAAATTAGATAGGAAAATCACCTCCGATACTTTCCAATTCCTTGGAAATATACTGATTTCTTGGTTTTCAAAGAAACAAAATTATGTTGCATTATCTACCACTGAAGCAGAATACATTTCAGTCGGTAGTTGTTGTGCACAAGTTTTAAGGATGAAACAACAACTTTTTTATTATGGAATTGAAGTAGGTATCATTCCTATCAAGTGTGACAATACTAGTTCTATTTGTCTCACTAAAAATCCCATCCAACACTCTAGAACTAAGCACATTGAAATTAGACATCACTTCATTAGAGACCATGTCGCTAAGGAAGATGTAATTCTAGAATTTGTTGATACTTTGCATCAATTAGCGAATATCTTTACAAAACCTTTAGACAAAGAAAGATTTTGGACACTTAGAAGAAAATTAGGTTTAACTGACCTATATTCACTTAGTGTTTAAAATAAGTTTAGCACTTTTAAATTATATTTGAAAATGCTTATAAAATAACACTTTTGATTGCATTCTTTGCTAATAGTTAGGGGGTTTATGATCTTTGGTGAAAATTAATTTTATGTTCAAATGTAGTTTAAGGATACAATTGATTGATTGAACATGATTAATTTTTAATATATGAGTTGCCAATACCACTAGAGCTAAATTCTTAAGCATTTTAAGTGTTTAAAACAGATTTTTGACATTTTTGTGCATAATGCATCGATACACTATGAAAGTGCATCGATGCATCCCTTTGAATGTGCATCGATACATCATGAAGATGCACCGATGCACTCCTTGAATGTACATCGATGCACACTGCCATGCATCGATGCATCCGTCAGGTTTTGGGTTTAAATGCCTAATTTTATTCATTTTTCTCAAACCCTTAACCTCTTAAACTCTCAGTCGCTGCTCCTCTCCCTTACCTCACTCTCAAAATTACTCCAAAACCAACGTTTTTTATTGGAATTCATTCATATTTCAATTCCAGTCCTGCTAACATCATTAAATCGTGCAAAGTATCATCACATTCATCTCAATCCAATATTTTTCAAGGTTACCAATCAAATTCTGATTCTTAAACTATGTCCAACCCTAAACGTCCTAGTTCCTCTTCGAGTCATTCTAACCGACCTCCTAATCCTATTCCTCCTCAACATCCAAATCCAAACGATCCCAATATGACCATTCTAAACTCATGTTTTAATATGCCTGGTCGTCATAGAGAAGAACTCTACCATAGGTACATGGATTATTTCCGAACATACAAAATACAGGAAGAACGTATTCCCTCTGTTCAAGCCATGGTAGATATCAACTTTGTATATATACCGACTCTCAAATCCTAGAAGTTTGATAAACTGTTTCACCTTAAACCAATTGTCTATCACCAGTTAGTCCGTAGTTTCTACTCTAATGCAATTTGTGTCCAAAATGCGAGTTAAAAGGCTACCATAGGAATTATATCATATCTTTTAGGACAATATATTAATATTGATTCTGAAACGATCGCTACTCACTTTGGACTAGATGACGATGGTTTATATAATGAGAAAGAGAGTGTGGCATATCCTTATCTTCCTAATGCTAGTGTTAGTACTTTACGATCTCATCACGATCGATTTATTCATTTGATGATCTCTTGGTGGTTTAGATCATCCGGAGGTAGTTAATCCACTCTTCGTGTTAGAGATTTATGGTGGATACATTGTATCCAGCATAATAAAAAAATAAATTTGCCACAAATCATTTTTGGTGAACTAGTAGATACTATAAATGTTGTCCCTTCTAAACATATCAAAACTTTAGTTTATGGGTGTTTAATTAGTAATCTTTTTATCAAACTCGGTCTTAGAGTTTCTCTCGATAATCACATCCCTTTTCAAAACCAAATCAATCTCACTTCCTTAAACAAAGCTGACTGAAATTGGATGAGGAAACTGGCCAATGTGTTTATCGACCCAATAAGCAAACTCCAGGGCCAGTTCTTCACGAGCTCCTCCTGCTCCTAGCTCTTCTCGTGCTCCTCCTCCTCCGGCACCGGTTGCCGACGATGATGCCGAGCTTCAATAGCTTATGCAAGATATTGACAAGGAAATACCCGACGATGATCCTCCGGCACCAGAACCAGCACAACCTGAGGAACAAATGCCTCCATATTTTCGAACATTTATGGAGTCATTTGATCTAAGGTTTGCCTCCATGGAATCTCAACTGAATGAGTTTCAATGAGATATGCGTTAACGTATGGAAGCTCTCACTCTTGAAGTGCAAGCACAATATCTTCCTCCTCCCGACCCTCCGATGGAGTAGATCTTTTCTTGCCATGCTTTCTTGGACTTATAACTTGGATTGATAAACATTTTGCTATTCTTGGATTGTTTTGGATGATTATATGTTTGGATTTATGTTTTGGATGTTTGGATTTTAGAACTTATTATATATATTTTGTTTGTTTGATCTTAATTGTTGCATCATTTAGACATATATGACCAATTTTCCATTACATATCTATTTATGAATATTGATTATGAAATTAATGGCTAACCTTTCTCTTGATTGTGATCTTAGTAGCTTAAGCTATATTTATAAATATCAATTAGCTATGTTTCAAAACTTTTTCTTTCAAATGCTTTTATTAGAGTCTTTTTGGTTTAACAAAAATGGGGAGAAGATGTATCATAGTAAGGGGGAGTAATTTCAAACTTGATTTCAAAAATGATTTTCTTAAAAAATCTTAAAAAAATACTCAAATGTTTTGTTATATCAAAAAGGGGGAGATTGTTGAAAACATCTTGATGTTTTAATATAACAAATTAAGTTAAATAACTTTTAAGATTTTATAAAAGATTTTCTAAGTATATTCGATATAATTATTCGATATCAAAATATTACTCCAAGTCTTTCAAAGTTCAATTTCAATCCTTACTAAAGTGTAAAGTTGTGTATTATACTTAAAATATTTTTGAAAATATTTTCACAAAGTATTTTGAACCAAAAACGAGCCAAAAATTCAATTTTCAAAGAGATGTACCTATGCACTAGTCCATGCATCGATGCACTCTCAATTAAATTGAATTTCGAATGAATTTAGTGTACCGATGCACTCTCTATGCATCGATGCACTCTTGAACAAATAGAAACATCAAATGCATTCAATGCACCGATGCACAAGCCATGCATCGATGCACTCTTGAACAAATAGAAACATCGAATGCATTCAATGCACCGATGCACAAGCCATGTATCGATGCACTAAGGCTATTTTAAAACACCGAATGTATTTTATGTGTTGAGTTAATCAATTGACGGAATCGGCCAAGAGGGGGGTGAATTGGCAATTAAAAATTTTGGTGGAAGCTTTTGCAGAAAATTGAAAAGATTTGCACAGCGATTTAGAGTGGTTCGACTTTCTCAATCAAAGTCTACGTCCACTACTTAGCTATCCACACTAAGGATTTTCCAACAAATTCACTAATTTGTTCTTTCTTTTGAGGCCAAAGAGATAACCTTACAACTCCCTCAAGAATATACCCCAATTCTTGAGAACACTCTTTTCTCAAAGAGAAGATTACAAATTTGCAAACTTACAAGAAAACCTCACAAGGTAAGATGTTTGCACAATTCTAGAACAAATAAAAGAACACTCAAGGATAAATACAATTGAGCACAATAAGTGTTCTTGAAAGCAAAATGAATATTGAATGAAAATAGGCTTGAAATGCTCAAACTTGAGGTTTGATGCTTTCTCTTTGATTCTCTCTTGATTCTAGTTGCTTGATGTTTCTTATTTTTGATCAATGGCTTCTAAGCTTGCTTAAATACACCTTGAATCACTTCTGAACGTTGGGGATGATTAGAGAAGATATTATAGCCGTTTTAGTGTGAAAACATTTAATAAAATAGCTTGGAGCGTGAGGGGAATCGGTTCCCCCTTGAAGGGAATCGGTTCCTAATTGTAAAATTCAAATATTTCGACCGTTAAACAGGGGGGAATCGGTACCCCCTATGGGGGAATCGGTTCCCTCCGAGCATTCTGGAAATCTCAGAGCCAAACCATTCAGGGGGGAATCGGTACCCCCTTGGGGAGGAATCGGTTCCCTCTGAGCAATCTGGAATTTTTGGCTTTGAAATGGTTCGAAATACTTTGTAAAATTATTTTGAAATTGTTTTATGATTAAAACTCAATTTTACACTTAAGTAAGGATTAAAAATGATTTTTGAAATATTTGGAGTAATGTTTTGATATTCGAATAGTTATATCGAATATACTTAGAAAATCATTTGTAAAATCTTAAAATTCATTTAACTTAATTTGTTATATCGAAATATCAAAATGTTTCAACAATCTCCCCCTTTTTGATATAACAAAACATTTTAGTAATTTTAAGATTTTTGAAATCAAGTTTCAAGTTTTGAAATTACTCCCCCTTACTTTAACACTTCTCCCATTTATCATTTTAAAACACACTTAAAACTTAAAACACACTTTCTCCCCCTTTTTGTTAAATAAAAAAGATTCAAATAAACGTGAAAAACATTTAGCCAATTGATTAGGTATATGTATGCATAAGCTGCTAAGATCATAATCAAGAGAAACGTTAGCCATTAGTTTCAAAATCAATATTCATAAACAATGTGATATGGCAAAATTGGTCATATTGCTAATAATGATGTAAATGATGCAATAACGAATAAAACATACCAAACATATAAGTTCACACCATTCATAAATCCAAAATCCAACAATCCACAAAATCAAACAATTCAAAATGTTGAAACAATATTCATTTTGTTCAAAGTTTTTAAGCTAAACACATAATCAAGCATCCGGATCGGTAGGAGGAAAACGGGCTCGCATAGCAGACATTTCATGGGTGAGTTCATTAATACGAGCGTTGGTTGCTTCATTGTTTGCACGCATCTCCCGAAAAATCTCTAATTATTGAGCTCCCATTGTGGATAAATGAGACTCTATAGAGGTAAAGCGTGAATCCATGGTCGTATATCGGAAATCAAATGTCTCCATAAAGGATTGAAAATATGGAGGCATTTGAGTCGACTGTTGTGCGTGCTCCTCGGGTTGTTCAGGCTCATCTTCAGCTTCATCGATATCCCTCATTAATTGTTCAAACTCGGGATCTTCGTCAGCTTCGGGTGGAGCTTGTGAAGAACTAGCTCCCGGAGTATTTGCAGAAGATCGAACCCATGCACCGGTTTCCTTATTTTTGACCCATCCCGCTCTTGTTAAAGAAAGAAGATTGATTTGTTTCTTAAGAGGAAATGAGGCATCTAGACCAACTCGGAGTTCGACTTTAGAGATTACTAAGGATGCAACCGTAAACTAGTGAAGAACAGAGTTTTTTATTTGGCACTAGGTTAACGGTTTCAACAATCTCAGCAAAGATAATATCGGAGAGGTTTATTTTTATATTGTGTTCAAAACAGTGCAACCACCAAAGATCTAAAGCTCTAAGAGTTGAATATCGACCCCCGGATGGTCGAAACCACCAAGTGATCATGAGATGAAGAAAACACTCATGGAGATCCAGAACACTTGCACTATCATTTCGTTTATATCGAGAGCCTAAAACTTGTTTTTCATTTGATAATACTTCATTATCCAAGCCTAAGGCATTTGCTATGTAAGCCGGATCAAGATGGAAATATTGAACTAGGAGGTAGGAACGTACTCCTATGGTTTTGGTTTTGTCACGATTTTTGATACACACGGCATTACTATAGAAAATACGAACAAGTTGATGATAGACAACGGGTTCAAGTTCGAAAAGTTTATCAAATTTCCATTCGTGCAAGATAGGGAGATATTTAAAGTTAATAGCAACCATAGCTTGAAGAGATGGTATACGTTATTCCCTAATCTTATACGAGTCAAAATATTGATAAAACCAAAAGCGATAATCTTTAGGACCCGGTTGATTGAAACAAGAATTTTGGATAGTCAAGTTCGGATCAAGATTTGGAATAGGATTTTGAGGGATATTGAGGAGGATTTGGAGGTGGATTTGGTTGACGACTAGAACGACTAGACCTAGCACGTTTAGGATTGGACAACAAATGTATGTAATTCAATTAATCCCAAAACTCAATTGAGTCCTCAATATTTCAAGGTTCTCTAAATTAATCCTATTGGGAAAAGTTTTGAAAAACTTTTGAAAAATACGATTTTGAGAAACAATATATGTATAGTTTTCATAACAACAACATAATTTAATCAAAACACAATAATTTGAATATATATTTTTTATTTCGAAAAATTTTGGAAAATTCTTGTGTTTTTGATGAAATTAGTTGTAACATCTAGTTTCTAATCACTAAATAATCAATGCCCGATCACTATTTCAACCTAGAACTAATTAAAACTAATCCTAAGTTCAAAAATAATGAAATAGAGAGTTTAGAAAAATTTACCTTGAAAGATGAAGATTGAGGGGATTTAGATGTTGTTTGCACGATTTTAATGATTCCAACAGGTTTAGAAGATGATATTTGAAGCAAATTCCGATTAATATCGTTGATTTGAGGCAAAAATGGAGATTTGAGAAGATTAGAGGGAAGAAACGGCGAAGAGAGAGGAAGAGGGTTTTGAGATTTTGGGGGTGTTCTGCCCGATTTTAACAGAACCCCAGGGGGTATCGATTCCCCTGTGGGGGGAATCGGTTCCTCTTCAAAGGGGGAATCGGTTCCCTCAAGGGGGGGATCGATTCCCTCTGCACCAAAATGCTAAAATCTGATTTTTAAGCACACAAAATGCTAAATTAATCTTTTCTAGTGGTATTGGCAACTCATATATTGAAAAATATTTATGTTCAAACAATTAAATTTGTCTTTAATCAATATTTGAATATAAAATTAATTTTTCATCAAGAATCATAAACTCCCCCTAACTAATAGCAAGAATGCAATCAAAAATTATTATAATAAGCATTTTTTAGTATTTATTAAAAGTGCTAAATAATTTTAAACACTAAGTGAATATAGGTTGGTCAAACCTAATTCTCTCCTAAATGTCCAAAATCTTTCATTGTCTAAGGGTTTTGTAAAGATATCCGCTAATTGGTGTAAAGTATCAACAAATTCTAGAACTACATCTTCCTTAGTGACATGGTCTCTAATGAAGTGATGTCTTATTTCAATGTGCTTAGTTCTAGAGTGTTGGATGGGATTTTTAGTGAGACAAATAGCACTAGTATTGTCACACTTGATAGGAATGGTACCTACTTTCAATTCCATAATCAAAAAGTTGTTGTTTCATCCATAAACTTGTGCACAGCAACTACCAGCTGAAATGTATTCGGCTTCAGTGGTAGATAATGCAACACAATTTTGTTTCTTTGAAAACCAAAAAATCAACATATTTCCAAGGAATTGGCAAGTACCGGAGGTGCTTTTCCTATCTAATTTGCATCCTCCATAATCCGCATCAGAAAAAGCATGCAAGCTAAAGCTAGAGTCTCTAGGATACCAAAGTCCTAAACTAGGAGTGTCCTTAAGGTATCTAAAGATTCTCTTAACAGCTAGTAAATGTGATTCCTTACAACATGATTGAAATCTAGCACATAAGCAAACACTAAACATAATGTCCGGTCTACTTGCAGTTAGATAAAGCAAAGAGCCAATCATTGACCTATATAATTTAACATCTACACATTTACCTCCTTCATCTAAGTCAAGCTTTGTTGAAGAGCTCATTGGAGTGTCATGAGGTTTCCCATTTTCCAGTCCAAACTTCTTGAGCATATCTTTGACGTACTTAGCTTGATTAATGAAGATGCCATCTTTTCTTTGCTTGATTTGGAGTCCCAAGAAAAATAAAAGCTCCCCCATCATGCTCATCTCAAACTCACTTTGCATTAGCTTAGAAAATTCTTGGCAAAGAATATCATTAGTAGAACCAAATATTATATCATCAACATAAATTTGAACTACTAATAAATCTTTACCTTTATGCTTTAAAAACAATGTAGTGTCAACCTTCCCTTTTGAAAAACCTTTTTCAATTAAAAAATTTGACAATCTTTCATACCAAGCTCTAGGAGCTTATTTTAAACCATAAAGAGCTTTTGTCAATTTAAGAACATGATCCGGAAATTTTGAATCTTCAAAACCTGGAGGTTGTTCCACATACACTTCTTCTTTTATAAAACCATTTAAAAATGCACTTTTAACATCCATTTGATATAATTTAAATTCATGAAAACATGCAAATGCTAATAATATTCTAATTGCTTCCATCCTAGCTACGGGAGAGTATGTTTCATCATAGTCTATGTCCTCTTCTTGAGTATACCCTTGAGCAACAAGTCTAGCCTTGTTTCTCACTATATTACCACTTTCATCAAGCTTATTCCTAAATACCCATCTAGTACCTACAGTAGATTTATTACTAGGCCTTTCAACTAATGTCCATACTTTACTTCTCTCAAATTGATTTAATTTTTCTTGCATAGCCATAATCCAATGTTCATCATTTAATGCTTCTTTAATATTCTTAGGCTCTATGCATGAAATAAATGCAACATAATTACAAATATTTCTAAGAGAAGATCGAGTTGTTACCCCTTTGGATGGATCACCTATAATCTCACCACCCTTGACATAGTTGTACTCTCTTGGATAAGATACTTCCCTTTCTTCAATGGTTGGATTCTCAAGAGGATCATGAGTTTTCCTCATTTTTCGTTTCTTCCTTTGATGATGGTTCTCCAACTTCATGTCTAACGTCATTTGTATTTATAACACCTACATCATCATTCACACAAGAATCCTTCCTCGGAAGGGGATTATCATCGAAAACAACATGTATAGACTCTTCTACAACTAAAGTTCTTTTATTAAATACTCGATAAGCTTTAGAATTTAAGGAATAACCCAGAAAAATTCCTTCATCACTTTTAGCATCAAATTTGCCAAGGTTTTCCTTACCGTTGTTTAAAACAAAACATTTACATCCAAAAGGATGAAAATAGCTAATGTTAGGCTTTTTATTTTTGAAAATTTCATATGGAGTTTTCTTTAAAATTGGCCTAATCATTACTCGATTAACAATATAACAAGCAGTATTTATGGCTTCCGCCCAAAAATATTTTGGCAAATTATTTTCACAAAGCATGGTTCTAGCCATTTCTTCTAAAGTTCGATTTTTCCTCTCAACAACTCCATTTTGTTGAGGGGTTCTAGGTGCTGAAAAATTGTGGCTAATACCATTAGAATTACAAAAATCAATAAATCCAAGATTTTCAAATTCAGTACCATGATCACTCCTAACACTAGTTATAGAGTAACCCTTTTCATTTTGGATTATTTTTGAAAAAGTGATGAACTGTTCTAATGCTTCATCTTTAGTACTTAAAAATAGAACCCAAGTATATCTAGAATAGTCATCTACCAAGACAAATGCATATTTGTTTTCCACCCAAGCTAGTAGTCCTAGTTGGCCCAAAAAGATCTATATGGATCAATTGTAATACTCTACTAGTTGATACGTCATTAATGGATTTAAAAGAAACACGCTTTTGTTTTCCTTTAGCACAAGCATCACAGATTTTATCATTATCAAATTTAAGCTTAGGCAACCCTCGAACTAAATCACCTTGAATTAGCCGTTGCAAAACACTCATACTAGCATGTCCTAGTCTCTTATGCCATAACCAACTATCATGTTCATCCTTAGCAACTAGGCACAAATTAGTCATATCAATAGAATCTAAATGCACCATGTATATATATTTCCTATTCTATGACCAACAAGCATAATCTGATTAGATGCAATGTCAATGACTTTACAACCATTAATATCAAACATGACATTGAATCCCTTATCACAAAATTGACTAATACTTAATAGATTATGCTTTAATCCATTCACATATAAAACATTTTTAATTTGTATGGAAGAGGTATTACCTATTGTACCAATACCTTCAATGTGACCTTTTGAATTATCACCAAAAGTCACTTCTCCATTTTTGACGTTAAGCTCTATGAACCGGCTTTTGTCCCCGGTCATGTGTCTTGAGCATCCACTATCAAGGTACCATGAATTTGAATTTGTTTCCCGTGCCTTGTAGCAATGCTCCTTTCCCTACAAACATAGATTAATTTTTGATTTTTGGTACCCAAATTCTTTTGGGTCCATATTCATTAGTTTCCAAAATCCTAGTCCCCTTAGGTATCCATTTGTGTAGGATATCTTTATCTTTAGTGGTAATGAGTCCTTTAGGAACCCATATACTTCTAAAGATTTTACCATTTAAGGTTCGTTGAGGATTTCTATGATTGTAGTTTCTAAAATCTTTTCTAACAAAGTTGGATTTTGAATTTTCCCCTTTTTCAAAAAGTTTTGTTCCAACTTTATCAAAAGAAGTTTTAAGATCATCAATTTTCTTTTGATGATCATCATTGACCTTTGAAAGTAAATTTTGCAAATCTAAATTTTTCTTTTCAAACTCTTCTAGTTTGATTTGCAAATCTTTGATTTTACTTTCAAGATCATTGTTGGTTTTGGATATGAGTTTATTTTCATTTTTCAATTTTGAAACATCATTTTTATATTTTAAAAACAGTTTCTCATAATCCGAAGCCAACCCATTATATTCCTCTAATAGCTCATCATAAGATAAATCATCAAAATCAGATGAGTTAGAGGTTACCTTAGAATCTTCCCCCGAATACCATCAAGCACAAGTTTGCTACTTCTTGTTCCTCTTCATCGGAACCTTCTTCATCGCTCCATGTAGCCACATGAGCCTTGTGCTTATTCTTTGATTGACCCTTTCTCTTCAATTGTGGGCAATCATATTTGACATGCCCTGGTTTTTTGCATTCATAGCAAATTATCGGGTCCTTCTCTTTTGGTTTTATTTTTGAGGCCTTCATTTCGTTTGAATTTTCTTCCTCGGTAAGGTCTCATCATTTTTCTGAACCGTTTGGCAAACAATGCCATTTCCTCGTCATCGTCATCTTCATCTGAATCATTCTCATCTTTTGTGGATTTGAGAGCAACTCCAATGTTTTTCTTCTTCTCCTTCTCCTTCTCCTTTGGTGTCTCTTCAATCTTATCAAGGTCCACCTCATCTTCAAGCATCATTTCATGAGTGAGGAGTGAACCGATCAGCTCTTCAAGAGTTAAGGATGTTAGGTCCTTAGACTCGATGATTGCCATGATTTTGGGAGGGAGTAGACTAACTTCCTCACAAGCTTTTCATTTGAAATGATCTCTCCATATGATTTGAGACCATTAACAATCGTTGAAAATCTATCCGTCATAGCTTTGATATCTTCATTTGGTTTCATCCTGAAATTTTCATAGCTATGCGTTAGAATACTAATTTTAGATTTCTTTACCTCATCGGTACCTTCATGAGTGACTTGAAGTTTGTCCCATATTTCTTTGGCGGTTGTACAAGAAGAAACTCTTCCATACTCTTCTAGTCCAAGAGCACAAAAAATTATATGGATGGCTTTGGAGTTGAGCTGGAACATTTTTGTCTCTCCTTCACTCCACAATCTTGGATGAGTGAGAGGCTTGATGTATCCTTCTACTACGACATTCCATGCTCCCATGTCACTTGCTTGAATGAAGTACATCATTCTATTCTTCCAATAGGCATAGTTAGCCCCATTGAAGAAAGGAGGCTTGTTGACGGGCATCGAATCGAGACCGGAGTCGAAGTTTGAAGCGGAGGCCATTGATGACTTTGATTATCGATATAACTCTTCCCAGATCTACTCAAGAGGCGGTTAAACCTTCAAATGAGTCAAGCTCTGATGCCAATTTTTGAGTTAATCGATTGACAGAATCGGCCAAGAGGGGGGTGAATTGGCAATTAAAAATTTCGGTGGAAGCTTTTGCAGAAAATTGAAAAGATTTGCACAGCGATTTAGAGTGGTTCGACTTTCTCAATCAAAGTCTACGTCCACTACCTTAGCTATCCACACTAAGGATTTTCCAACAAATTCACTAATTTGTTCTTTCTTTTGAGGCAAAGAGATAACCTTATAACTCCCTCAAGAATATACCCCAATTCTTGAGAACACTCTTTTCTCAAAGAGAAGATTACAAATTTGCAAACATACAAGAAAACCTCACAAGGTAAGATGTTTGCACAATTCTAGAACAAAGAAAAGAACACTCAAGGATAAATACAATTGAGCACAATAAGTGTTCTTGAAAGCAAAATGAATATTGAATGAAAATAGGCTTGAAATGCTCAAACTTGAGGTTTGATGCTTTCTCTTTGATTCTCTCTTGATTCTAGTTGCTTGATGTTTCTTATTTTTGATCAATGGCTTCTAAGCTTGCTTAAATACACCTTGAATCACTTCTGAATATTGGGGATGATTAGAGAAGATATTATAGCCGTTTTAGTGTGAAAACATTTAATAAAATAGCTTGGAGCGTGAGGGGAATCGGTTCCCCCTTGAAGGGAATCGGTTCCTAAGTGTAAAATTCAAATATATTTCGACCGTTGAACAGGGGGGGAATCGGTACCCCCTATGGGGGAATCAGTTCCCTCCGAGCATTCTGGAAATCTCGGAGCCAAACCATTCAGGGGGAATCGGTACCCCCTTGGGGAGGAATCGGTTCCCTCTGAGCAATCTGGAATTTTTGGCTTTGAAATGGTTCGAAATACTTTGTAAAATTATTTTGAAATTGTTTTATGATTAAAACTCAATTTTACACTTAAGTAAGGATTAAAAATGATTTTTGAAATATTTGGAGTAATGTTTTGATATTCGAATAGTTATATCGAATATACTTAGAAAATCATTTGGAAAATCTTAAAATTCATTTAACTTAATTTGTTATATCGAAATATCAAAATGTTTCAACATTATGCATCGATGCACCCTCAATGTACCGATGCACTAAGTCTTCGAACGGTCGAAATATTTGAATTTTACACATAGTGTACCGATGCACTAGCCCTATGCATCGATGCACCAGACGCTCCCACTATTTTATTAAATATTTTCACCCTTAAACGGCTCTATTCACTCCACTAATCATCCCCAACGTTCAGAATCAATTGAAGGAGTATTTAAACAAGCTTAGAAGCCATTGATCAACAAGAAGAAACAATAAGAAACAAGAATCAAGAGATAATCAAAGAGAAAGCATCAAACTCATTGTTTGAGCACTTCAAGCCTATTTTTCATTCAATATTCATTTTACTTTCAAGAACACTACTTGTACTCAATTGTATTCATTCTTGAGTGTTCTTTCTTTGTTATAGAATTGTGCAAACACATTTGCCTTGTGAGGTTTTTCATTAAGTTTGTGAATTTGTAAATATTCTCTTTGAGAAATAGTGTTATCAAGAATTGGGGTATATTCTTGAGGGAGTTGTAAGGTTATCTCTTTGGCCTCAAAAGAAAGAACAAATTAGTGAATTTGTTGGAAAATCCTTAGTGTGGATAGCTAAGGTAGTGTGGATAGCTGTGCAATTACTTTCAATTTTTTTCAAAAGCTTTCACCAAAATATTTTAATTGCCAATTCACCCCCTCTTGGCCGATTCCATTGATCGATTAACTCAACATCACTCAACATTATGTTTGGGCTGAGAATTTTGTCATCCGTTTTGAAAAATCAATCGATATGTGATGATATTTCTCCATATAGTAGGTTTAAAAATATGAGTGATACAACTTGGGATTTGATAATTTTAAATAGTAGATGTTGTGTGTTTAGAATTGGGTATGTTAAATCTTAATACAGTTCCAGACTTCATTCATAAGCTTAAACATTTGAGTACCTTGATCTTTCTTGGAATGATCTTAAGATCCTTCCAAAGAGTATTTGCAAGATTCAAAATTTGCAAGTGCTGAAACTTGACTGATGCTTTGGCCTTAAAGAATTGCCAAAGAAGATTGAAAAATTTGTGAATCTTACATATCTTCTATGTGTTGTTTGTCAGGGGTTAACTCATATGCCACGTGCAATTGGGAAGCTGACTATGCTTCAGACGTTAAGCATGTTTGTTTTAGATAAAGATTGTTCCCTTAGTGCATACACAACAGTTACATCTATGTCGAATATCTGTCTGTCAGTTTTCAGTAACAACTATGAATATAAACCAGCCAAACCAAGCATGTTGAGATACCCAACTACCTGAATTCCAATAATTTGATCCTAATGTTATCTTACAGAATGAAAATTCCATGTAATACAAGTAGTTCCTCACAGATCATTCTTAATATTCAGCATGATAATAACAAATTCCATGCATTTTAAATGTATCTTCATTGATTAGATTGAGAACAAAAAAAAATTGGAAAGAAGAAACTTTAGGGTGCAAAAGAAAAAAGAATACCACCAAAATGGAGAAAGGAAAACAAATCACTTCTATGCCGAACAAACCAACAGTAAAAGTTAGACTGTTACCATGTCGCGTCATCCTCTCTTTGCTGCCACATCCGCCAGTTTTTTCCATGTCATTTCTATTTGCTCTTCAACCTCTTGCGCTCTGGCTTCTTTCTCTGCAAACTCTCTCTGACACTCATCGAACAACTCAGCACCCATTTCCATGAACATCTTCTGCACATTCACGGTCAAACCATGAACTGCCTGATTTCAATGACTTCGGGTATTCCTCTCCAATGCCTCAAATATGATTGGTAATATCATCTGACAATTCAGGTAAATTAAGCTCACGATGTGTTCATTATTCCATAAGAAGAGATCTCTCTCTGCAACCTGCAACACAACAGGGTCTTAGTAAGAATTCTGAAGAAAGTTCTATCTTATTACAAATATACAAAGCAAGTTGTAAAGAAACCAAAAATACCTATAACCGGCTCTCTCCAACAATTCTAAATTGTAAGCAGCACAATAAAAAGCTTATTAATAAAGCGAGCTTATGAATAAAGCGAACAAAAACAAGTCCAAAATTATATCTTCTATGAAAGGTAATCCACAACAGGAGTAACTTACCTGAGCAAGACCAATTTTGAACTATCCAACCATATGACATATTTTACCCAATCCTCCTTGACAAAAAGAGATCCATCACAAGTGAAACTTAGCTAAACAAGATCAGTTAAGAACTATCCAACCATATGGTATTTGAGCCAAAATGCGATCTAAAGACTTGACACTGTGTATGATAGGAAGGAAGATAAAGTGAAGGGTAATAGGTGATGAAAGAAAAAAAATGGTGATGAAAGAAAATCATCTTTCTATCACTGAGTTTGAAATCAAGGGTGGAAAATATAAGGAAAGAAAGAGGTCAGGAGAAAAGTTTTAAATAAAATTGCTCATTTAATTTTAAGGATTGGATTTGAAGATAAAGGTACATATCTACCATTTTCCTTCCCTTTCTACTCCCTCCTACCAAAGGAAAAGATAGACAGAAAGTAGTTTTCGTTCCTTTCCCCCTACCAAATACAATATGAAGGAAAAATGAATAAGCAAAAAGATGCAGTGCAATAAATCAATAAAGGAACACCTGACTGAAGATTTATAATAAAGAAATGATGAGGACAAAATATCTAGAATTTACGGGGAAGGATTATACAGCAATCTATGGAACCAAGCAATAAGTAGTATATCTCGAAACGGCCACATGTGCTTAAAATGAATATCATTTGAGAAGGAAGTTTATTCCAGTTTGGTGAAAATATGACAAGAGGAGCAGCTATACAAGAAAATGAAAGAACGCACCTAAAATGAAACAACAGAAAGAACTTCTAAACAACCACAAGTTGACCTTTGGATCATCATATATCCATTCATAAGAACAATAACTGTTCGCGTAGAAACAAAATATTATCTACAAACAAAGAGGACGATTATAGAAAATCAATGATGCAATACACTACACAAAGAAGAAATAATTGATGTTTGATAGAGTCTCAACCAGCATATAACCAGGAAACAGCAGCACACTCAAACAAACACAGATAAACAACACAGTGGCAGAAAGTAGAGACTAGCTTAGTGAATTGGGCATTGACCTACTCTACAGTTATTTCTTCTGGATTCAGAAAGAATGAAGCAAACCAGAAGCAAATATAATGCCCAAAATTAGGCAACACAGAGAATAACTTTCCAAAAACAAATCAGAACTGAGAAAAAAAGTATATGCATCAGAAATACAAGAAATTACATAGGAGGACCATAAATTTATACAAGAAATTACATCCAGGAGCACCAGAGATCCATCCAAAAGTCCATCAACCAATTTTATTCGTTGCTCTTGAGCTAGAGCCTGCTGAGTGAGGGGCAACTGAAGAACATGTCAACATAGTCATACCAATCTTGAAGACAATTCAGTTTATCTCCCATTGATGAGGATGTAGAGACTGATTGAGATGCCCTCAATCGGTTCACATATTCAGCAATCTTTGAAGTGATGGGGTGTTGCCTTAAAGGCAAACTGTTTGAGCGAGCATGGAAAGAAGGCTGGACATTCAGAGGAGAGGCTGCCATTTTCTTTGAGTTAGAGAAGAAAATGGCCTTGAAATCGTGTGTTTCAACTCACACTGGCTATCTGATGTCTTTCCATTACCATCTACTGAATATATATCAAAGGATGAGGGGAGACATGAGGAATCCCATTCAAATTAAAAATAACCATATGTAACTTGGACTTATTTGGATCTACACCATTATCGCGAAAATGTTCATATTTTGTCTCTTGTCCACAATCAAAACAACTCATTACCCATTAACAAATACTACCAATAATTGGTTAAATAATGTGATACTAATATAATAATAATAATATACAAGCAATGGCCATTTTGTCTTTTTTGTTCTTCCCTTGTAAGAATGAATTATTGCTTTCAACTTGTTTGACATAAGGGAGGTAAGATCTGCATGCATACTATAATTTTAGCAGCAAAGCATACGTTGGATACATTTTCTAAGGTGGCATACTTCTTGAAGATTCAGTTGTCCCCTAACTGAAATACAGCTAAAACAATTTTCTGTAATGCAACTCCTGTATGATCTGATTCAACCATGTGAATGACGATTGATTATTTTACTAAGGTTTGATAATTTGTCCTGGTTTGAGACAGTAGGAATCTTGACATGGAAGAAGATACCCAAGGGTATCTGAGTTTTGTCAAGAGTTCATTCTGTAGACTTATTTCTCATTCTTTTCTTTTGATTGAGTTAGCTATGTCCTTATCTGGTTTAGAACTTTCAATCAAATTGATCAGAACAAACATCATCAGTGGAACTAGAAATATTTAATTAATGGCATAAAATGTCATATGTTTGAAATTCAGTCAGGTTTTCTGGGTAACTTGATGTTTAAAAATGAATGGATCCTAATCCTCGTACGTGATATTGAAAGTGGGAGGGGGGAATGCAAATAAATTACAGAAAAAAATTGTAGTATAAAAACTGTATTTCATTGATTATATGTATATTTGATTTATGTACAGGAATGGTGTTGACATGATTTTCTAAGATGGTATCTGATATGATTTTCTTCAGGATAATGCCTATTGGCTAAGGATGTTGAGAACAGAAACTCTAGTTTTGATCAAGAGCCTTAGCAAGCACTCCACTCCATCTTCAAGATCTTGATTGCTTGACTCCAATTTGTGTATCATCACTGCTCATTTTTCCAGATTTTTTGGTCTTGTTACCAATGACAGTGCACAAAAATGCATCCATTTTCTCGAATTCGTTGATTTCCGTTGCTTTTCCCTCGCATGTTACACGTTTGGAGCTCATCCTCTTTGGTGTCATTTGGTAGATTTTGATTCCATCTTTGACCGAAAGATAAAAGAAAAGAGAGATTCAAACACTGTGAATGTTACTCTTTCAACCTCTGAACATGCTAAATGTGGCTTCGCCGTCGTTTTCTAACTGAGCAAAGATACATTTACAAGCTCTCAAAGACTTATGTATTAACTTCTTTGTTTTCTTCCTTGAAGCCAAGTATTCCTTAGCTTTATTTGTGAAACCAACTTCATTGCCTCTTCTTCTCATAATTGATTGAAGTTGTTGTGTATCTTTCTTGGCCTGCAATAGAACATCCTTGGCCACGCCACACACATCCAAGAGCTTGAGAGACTCATTCAATGACATAAGGTTGTGAAACCATCTTAGTGTTACCATAAGTAGAGTTAGATACATGACCTTGGTGACAAAAGATGTGACAGAGGAATACAGGGTTAAAGTTACACATAAAGTGACAACTACAGCGAAAACCATTATCAATATTCAGAGGTGAGGAGGGAATTCATCAGTTAACTTTTTTGCTATAAACACACAGAAGACAACAACGGGAGCAGCAATTAAGATGACGGTGAAGAAAATGGATCGCAGATCAGGTTCAAATATAATCATTCCTCCCAAAAGAAATATATGCAGAAAAAAGAACATTGAGATAAACCATAGTTTAAACAAATGCATAAACTTAAATTACTTGTTAATTTCCACACAATTATTTTCACTAATCTACACTTACAATTATATTCTCTGCGATTAAAGTTGCGTCAGACCGAAAAATCTTAACATTCCAGAGTTGCATACAATAATGTGAGGCTTAATCAATTTCATAACAAAGAGAAAATTGGCGAAGATGAATCCTAGAAATTCCTCAAACATTCAATCCCATCTTTCTCGAATCAAAATACTGTAATTCGACAATGTTGAAAGTCAAGCAATGCACCAAATTAAAAGTTCAAAGTTTGGCAACCAACTTTGAAAAAATGGTTTTCAAAGTTTGGTAAATGTTTCTTTGAAAATGGTTTTCAAAGTTTAATAAATGTTTCTTTGAAAAATGGTTTTTCAAAGTTTGGTAGATGTTTGTTGAAATATTGTAATGGGATAATCATAATTAGTCACTAGACTTTAGGGTATTTACATGATTAAGTCCTTAAGTTTCAACTATAAATACCCTAGCTCATTTAGCTTCAAAACCATCCCAAAAATCATTTCTTTCTCCCAATACTAGAGAGTTTTCTTGTTAGTAGTGAGTATTTTGTAAACACCTGTAAATTTTCTATCTTAGTAAAAGATATGCAGCAGTCCGAAGACGTAAGCACAATTGGCTGAACTCCGTTATCAATTTCGGGTATTATTTTTCCGCTTTTATTTTGCATCATCACTAATCTGGTTATAGAGAAATTACTTGTACTCGGTTTATTTCCCAACAACTGGTATCAGAGCTTTTGGTTGTGAATTTTATCAATTTTTGCGAGGTTACTATTCATATGAATAGTAAAAATTTTGTCGGCGATATGAGTTTGTCGACGGAGGTGTTATAATACACGGTGGTTCGCACAAATTGTCAGAAACGATCCAAAGAAGCCAGATTCGAGTGGGAGCGATGGCTGCAGACGAAGGGAATGTGAAAATTGAAAAGTTCGATGGTGCGGACTTTGGATTTTGGAAGATGCAGATTGAAGATTTTCTGTACCAGAAAAATCTATATCAACCTCTCTCAGGAAAACAACCAGAGGGCATGAAGAATGAAGACTGGGCTCTTCTCGACAGACAAGCCCTCGGAGTTATCCGACTGACGTTGTCTCGAAATGTTGCTTTCAACATAGTAAAGGAAAAGACCACGACGGGTCTTATGGCGGCTCTCTCCAGTATGGATGAGAAGCCATCGCCCTCAAACAAAGTTCATTTGATGAGGCGATTATTCAATTTGCGGATGACGTAAGGGACATCAGTGGCTCAACACCTAAATGAGCTCAACACAATCACAACCCAGTTGAGTTCCGTGGAAATTGAATTTGATGATGAAGTTCAAGCTTTAATTCTCTTATCATCTCTACCAAACAGTTGGAATGCTACTGTTACATCAATCAGCAGCTCGTCAGGAAACAGTAAATTAAAATTCGACGATGTTCGGGATCTAGTATTGAGTGAAGAAATTTGACGAAGAGAATCGGGTGAAGCATCAACCTCCTCAGCCTTGCACACGGAGTCTAGAGGGAGAACTTCAGAAAGAAATTCAAACCGAGGTAGATCGAAATCCAGAACGGGAAAAATCAAGAACGGGAAAGAAAGATTTTACCTGTTATAATTGCGGCAAGAAGGGTCATTTTAAAAGAGATTGTCGAGCACCGAAGAAAAATACCGGCGCACAGGATTCTGCCAACGTGATAGAGGAGACAGGTGATGCCATGATTCTAAGTGTTAACAGTCTGATTGAATCATGGATCTTGGATTCAGGGACATCTTTCTACTCCACCCCATGCCGAGAAATCATGGAGAACTATGTCAGTGGTGATTTTGGGAAGGTTCATCTAGCCGATGATGAAACCTTGAAGATCGTCGAAAAAGGAGACATCCGATTAAAGTTGCCAAACTAGACCACCTGGACGCTGAAAGGAGTGAGACATATTCCTGGCCTAAAAAAAATTGATTTATGTAGGACAGCTTGATTGTGAAGGATTTAGCACAACCTTTTCAGGCTGTGAATGGAAGATTACCAAAGGAACACTCGTCATTGCTCGTGGTAAGAAAACTGATACTCTCTATATAACCTCAAATTTAGAGAATATCATTGCAGTAGCAGATGCTGATGGAAAATCAAACCTATGGCACCAAAGGCTTGGCCATATGAGCGAGAAAGGGATGAAGACACTTTTGTCAAAGGGGAAGTTGCCGGATCTAAAGAATGTAGATGTCGGACTATGCGAGGATTGCATCTTTGGCAAATAAAAGAAAGTTAGTTTTGCAAAGATTGGTAAGACACCCAAGGCTGAAAACTTAGAGTTAATTCATACTGATGTATGGGGACCATCTCCAGTTCCATCTCTTGCAGGCTCATTATATTATGTCACCTTCATCGATGATTCTACAAGGAAGGTGTGGGTTTATTTTCTGAAGAAGAAATCAGAAGTCTTTGATACCTTCAGAAAATGGAAGGCCATGGTGGAAAATGAGACTGGTCTGAAAGTCAAGTGGTTGAGGTATGACAATGGAGGATAGTACAGAAATCGTAGATTCAGATATTTCTGCGCAAACAATGGGATCAAGATGGAGACAACAGTTCCCATGACACCACAACAGAATGGCGTATCAGAGCGCATGAACAGAACTCTGAATGAACGTGCCAGAAGTATGAGGATACATGCCGGATTGCCCAAATTTCTATGGGCTGAAGCAATCAACACTGCAGCTTACTTGATCAACCGTGGGCCCTCGGTTCCTTTGGATGGCAGAATACCAGAGGAAGTTTGGAGCAAGAAAGAAATAAATCTTTCACACTTAAGAGTGTTTGGTTGTATTTCTTATGTACACATAGACTCTGCTGAAAGAAGTAAACTTGATTCTAAGTCCAATAAATGTGCCTTTGTTGGTTATGGCGGTGATGAGTTCGGTTACCGGTTTTGGGACTACGAGAATCGAAAGATCATCAGAAGCAGAGATGTCATTTTCAATGAGAATGTGATGTACAAAGACAAGTCAACCGTAGAATCAAGTAGCTCCAATACCAAAGCTGAAACAAAGGAATTTGCTGAGTTCGAGGAGATTTCTAGAAATGATGTTCAGATCAATCCTAAAGCAGTTTAAGAAGAACCAGGCACACCAGAACTGAGACGCTCCTCCAGAATTCCTAAACCAACCAAGCGGTATTCTTCTTCTTTGCACTACTTGTTGATGAATGATAATGGTGAACCAGAGTGCTATGACGAAGCAATGCAAGTGGAGGATTCAGTCAAGTGGGAGTCTTCCATGAAAGATGAGATGGACTCGCTTATGTCAAATAAGACATGGAAATTAGCTGAATTACCACCACGCAAGAAAGCACTTCATAACAAGTGGATTTATAGGATCAAAGAAGAGCACGATGGGAGCAAGCACTACAAAGCAAGATTTGTTGTCAAAGTTTTTCAGCAAAAAGAAGGTATTGAATACAATGAAATTTTCTCTCAAGTTGTAAAACTGTCTACAATCAGACTGGTGTTGAAAATTGTAGCTGTAGAGAATTTACATCTTGAGCAGTTAGATGTAAAGACAACTTTCCTTCATGGTGATTTGGAGGAAGAAATCTATATGAGGCAGCCAGAAGGCTTCATAGAGGTAGGTAAGAAAAACCTGGTATTCAGGTTGAAGAAGAGCTTGTATGGTTTAAAACAAACTCCTAGACAGTGGTACAAGAAGTTCGATAGTTTCATAAGTAGCAGTGGTTTTACCAGATGCCAAGCAGATCATTGTTGTTACATCAAGAAGTTCGACAACAACTTCATTATTTAATTGTTGTACGTTGATGACATGCTCATTGCAGGTTCAGACATGCAAGAGATTATAAACTTGAAGCAAAAATTGTCGAAGCAATTTGCAATGAAAGATCTAGGTGCTGCAAAGCAGATTCTTGGGATGAGGATCAAGAGAGACATAAAGTCAGGGACTTTGATGTTATCACAGGCTGAGTACATCAACAAATTACTCTCCAGGTTCAACATGCAAGATGCTAAACCAGTAAGTACACCTTTGGGTGTTCATTTTAGACTCTCCAAAGAACAGTCTCCAAAGACGGAGGAAGAACGTGCACACATGGTGAGGGTGCCATATGCCTCAGCAATTAGAAGTGTAATGTATGCCATTGTTTGTACTAGACCATATATTGCTCATATAGTGGGAGCTGTTAGCAGGTACATGAATAATCCGGGCAAGGTACACTAGGAAGCAGTCAAATGGATCCTCAGATATCTGCGAGGTACCACAAACAAAGCACTTTATTTCAAAGGTGGAGATACGATACTGACAGGTTATGTAGATGCTGACTTAGCCGGAAATGTTGACATCAGAAGGAGCACTACAGGGTATGTCTATACTCTAGGAGGAACCGCAGTGAGTTGGGTTTCTCAAATACAGAAGATAGTTGCTCTCTCCACAACTGAAGCAGAATATGTCGCTGTTACGGAAGCCAGCAAGGAGATGGTGTGGCTCTAAAGTTTCTTGAAAGAGTTAGGCAAGAAACAAGAAAACAATGTCTTGTATTGCGACAGTCAAAGTGCTATACATCTAGCAAGGAATCTGTCTTTTCATTCCAGGATGAAGCACATACAATTGAGATATCATTTTATCCGGTCTCTTCTGGAAGATGGGATTTTGAAGCTTGAAAAGATTAGTGGAGCTCAAAATCCGGCAGACATGTTGACAAAGACGGTGACCACGGACAAACTGAAGTTGTGTTCAACTTCAGTTGGCATGCTGGAGTAACAGGACCAGAAATGTTGCTGTATTGATCGAGGTGTGAAGACAGATTAAAATCAGTCTTCAAGTGGGAGATTGTTGAAAGTCAAGCAATGCACCAAATTAAAAGTTCAAAGTTTGGCAACCAACTTTGAAAAAAAAGGTTTTCAAAGTTTGGTAAATGTTTCTTTGAAAATGGTTTTCAAAGTTTGGTAAATGTTTCTTTGAAAAATGGTTTTTCAAAGTTTGGTAGATGTTTGTTGAAATATTATAATGGGATAATCATAATTAGTCACTAGACTTTAGGGTATTTACATGATTAAGTCCTTAAGTTTCAACTATAAATACCCTAGCTCATTTAGCTTCAAAACGATCCCAAAAATCATTTCTTTCTCCCAATACTAGAGAGTTTTCTTGTGAGTAGTGAGTGTTTTGTAAACACCTGTAAATTTTCTCTCTTAGTAAAAGATCTGCAGTAGTCCGGAGAAGTAAGCACAATTGGCTGAACTCCGTTATCAATTTCGGGTATTATTTGTCCGCTTTTATTTCATATTATCACTAATCTGGTTATAGGGAAATTACTTGTACTCGGTTTATTTCCCAACAGACAACCTTTTCTTTGCATTTGCAATCGCATATTCAGCCATTTCAAAGGATCCTAGAAAAACACAACACCTCTATCAAAGCATGGATACCAGAAACACCACATGACCCGTGAAGAAGAAGAAGCAGAGAAACTGCGAAACCAACAAAAATCAGATCTATTGAAAAATTGAGAAGATAAGTATGGTGCAGAAGAAAAGGAGGAAGACCCAGATAAGGAAATGGTTAAAGGAGTCGAAGAATTGGAAGAAGGAACGGTGTGAAGTTGATGGGAACTAAGAGTTGCGGTTTGGAGAGTGTTATAGCAAAATAACTGCCGACGCAACTGGTTTATTTCAAGGATATCTACAACAGGTTGCCCTTTTCTCACTTCCCTTTCCGAAGCCTTTTGCAATGACTCAATCGCAATCATAGTATATCATCATGGATGCAAAAGGAACATTATACTGAATTCAAATAGGACAATGTATATGATAGGATAATTAGAGATAGAATCACCTTTCCCATGCATTTCTCGAAGTGAGGAGCAAACCTCCCTGCAACAATTGATCTCCCACAGTTCATGCATTCAAATATTTCACTGGCAACAGAAGGGTGTTTTTGTCCAATATATCCACCACATACTTGTTATTTGTTTTACCACTGTTATTAGGATCAGCTACACTTGTTTGGGCTTGGGCTGATAACCTCATTTCTTCTTCCTCTTCCTCTTCCTCTTCCTCCAGGTTACGATCAAGGCCTAACTTTGCTATCCGATGACACTCAGATGCAACATCAACAATTATGGAGTCCAAGAGATCCCCAAAAAAGTGAGATGAAAGCTGCAACAGAATTCCATCCAAACAAGAGAAGTCGTACAATTCAATATCTGTAAAGCATGTCTCAATCTTTAAAATGGCGGCGGGGGAAAACATGGACAGATCTCATGTACAAAAAATCATGAATTATACTGAAAAATAAACCCTTATTTATGATAAATAAATTCAATCTAATGGTTTAAAGTAGGAAATATCACAAGATATCAGATAAGCATCATCTTAATCAATTGTGGCGATGTTAAATAAACCCTTAGAAAAGAGATAAATAAAAACGGCCAAAGAACCGAAAAATACCAAAAAAATATAAGAAATGTGCATACAAACAGATGAAAACGTGCAACACAAGCGAATTTATTGAAAAATAAAATAAAATACAGACATGATATGATATAGAAGAGAAAAAAATAAAGAATAATTACAGTCGACAATCAACATTAAAGTTAGTGTTGCCGCCGATCAACAAAGATGAAAAAAAAGAGATGAGCAGTACGAGAAAACTAGGTTTTTAGAGTTTTTCAAGAGATGTAATAACTTGGTCTTGATTCCATTCAATTTTCACTTTAAAATAAAGTAAATTAATATTTTTTATTTTTTTTTATTTTTATCATTAAAATATTTTTACATAAAATCGTAATTAATATTATATTTGATACTTTAGTCTTTCATCTTATATTAATATTAATTCAAACAAACTATTATTTTTATTAATCATGTGACAAATATTCAACTTAGTGTAGTAATTAAGTGTTGATTTATATTTTAGGCCCTAAATTATATTTTCTTTAAACTTATTCCATATGTTCCTTAATGACATTTATTGATTATAATTTATTTAAATGATATGTTTTATTAATTTTTTATTTAACTAAAATGATTACAAAGTATTATTTATTCTAAATACGCTCAATCACTCCTGATACATTAATTGATGTTTGAATTTGAAACTGTTGAAGAATCGGTAAAATAAAACGGAAGAACACAAGAATTTTTAACGAGGTTTAGCAATGTGTTTACGTCCTCGGTGCCTAGACGGTGCTAGAAGTTTTATTCAATTCAATGTCTCATAGGTTTAGGTTACATCTCCTTTTATAATAAATAAACCTTGGTACATATTTACAAAAATAACCCTGTACCATACCGCGGAGCCACAGCTCTCGCATGCCCAACCCACATAATCGTAACCCCACTATGAGACTTTCTCGGTATATTTATGAGTCATACCTAACAAATCTCCACATTGGCGAATATTCAGCCCCTTAAGAAACATTCAATGTGGGTTAGGTTACCTTACTTCTTTAACAACTCGAAACACTCAACAAGTCCAAGCAATGCATGAACTTGTCTATCACAACTGGCTTGGTGAACATATCAGCGACATTCTCATCAGTATGTACCTTCTGAAACAAAATCTCTCCAGATGTAACCAATTCTCTGATATTGTGAAACCTTACATCAATATGGTTAGTTCTAGCACGATATACCTGATTCTTATCCAAGTGAATATTACTTTGATTGTCACAAAGCAACTGAACTCCACCTTGCTGAACACCCAACTCCTTCACTAAACCAGTAAGCCATAAAGCTTCTTTTGCAGCTTCAGCCGCTGCCATATATTCAGCTTTAGTTGTAGATAATGCCAAAATATATGGAACAATAGACTTCCAACAAATAGGCCCTCCACCAAGAGTAAAGACATACCCTATCGTAGATCTTCTATTATCCAAGTGACCCGCATAGTCTGAATCCGCATATCATGCAACCAAAGGATTATCCCACTGACTACCAAAAATAATTCCATGTCCTACAGTACCCTTTAAGTACCTAAAGATCCACTTGACTGCTTCCCAATGTTGCTTACCAGGTTTAGACATGTACTTACAAACTTGACTAACAACATAAGCTAAATTAGGACGAGTACATACCATTGCATACATCAAGCAGCCAACAACATTAGAATACAAAACTTTTTTCATATCTTCAGCTTCCTTATCTATCTTAGGGCACTGTTCTAATGAGAGCTTAAAGTGATTCGCCAATGGAGTGCTAACTGGTTTTGCGCTGCTCATCGCAAACCTTTCTAGCATTTTCTCAACATAACCCCGTTGAGATAACCACAGTTTCCTTGAGTCTTTGTCCATGCAAATTTCTTTTCCAAGAATTTTCTTTGCAGCACCTAAATCTTTCATATCAAATTCCTGACTCAATAAAGTTTTCAAACCGATAACATCATACATGTTCTTCACATCAATTAACATATCATCAACATACAGTAACAAAAAAAATAAAAGAACCATCATCAAGGCTCTTAACATAGAAACAACAATCATACTCATATCGCTTGTAGCCAATCTTGATCATATAGGAGTCAAACCGTTTGTACCATTGTCTCAGATATTGCTTCAACCCGTACAAAGATTTCTTCAATCTGCAAACTAAATGCTCGTTTCCAGGTTAAGTGAAACCTTCAGGATGTCGCATGTAGATATGCTTCTCTAAATCACCATGCAAAAAAGCAGTTTTCACATCCATATGCTCTAAATACAAATCCCAACTAGCCACCAATACAAGTACTGCTCGGATTGAAGTGTGCCTGACCACAGGAGAAAAAATTAATCATAATCAACTCCTTTATGCTGTGAAAAACCCTTTGCTACCAAGCTAGCCTTGAACTTCTCCCCTTCTTTTTTCGTTATGATGGTTTCTTCTTATACACCCATTTGCAACCAATTGACTTCTTACCCTCAGAAAGGCGAACTATCTCTCATGTACGATTGTGATTCAAAGACTCTATCTATAACATCCTCCATACCAGGTTAGTGATTAAATTGTGAGATTTAAAATTCAGTGACCAAATTGGATAAATTGAAAAGTTCAAGGACTTGATTGAAATGTTTCGTGTAGGATCAATTAGCAAAGAATGAATAATTACAAGGGTAAATGAGTCTTTTAGCAGAGAAGTAATTAAATATTACTTTTGGAGGGATATTTTAATACCCACGTGGAAGACAATTGGGGAGAACCAAAGTTTCAGATTTCTCTTCTTCCTCATTCTTTTTCTCTGCCGTGAAGCCAAGCTAAAGGTAAGTTTTCTTGTTGATTAAATTCTTGATGAATTTAATGTTGCTTATTGATCATTAGATGATAACTAAGCTTAAGGAAAGCTTAAGTTATCTTAAAATCAAAGGATGATGAAGTTAAGGGAGATTAAAGTTTAGGAGCCATTAAATGAAATCTTGGAATAGAGTTCATAATAAGAATTGGAAGTTGGATTTGACTTGTCATCAAGCTAATTAAGAAGTATGAGGTGTTAGAATTAAATTTAGAATATGTTGCAAAGTTAGTAAAATTCTTGAATTACATATAAATGATACAATTTGGAGGTTAAAGAAGTTATTATTGAGTAGAAATTGACTTCTTACCCTCAGAAAGGTGAACTACCTCTCATGTACGATTGTGATTTAAAGACTCTATCTATAACATCCTCCATACCGGGTTAGTGATTAAATTGTGAGATTTAAAATTCAGTGACCAAATTGGATAAATTGAAAAGTTTAAGGACTTGATTGAAATGTTTCGTGTAGGATCAATTAGCAACCCCCTAAAGGAAAAATAGAATATTGATTCATTAAATTTATCTAAGCTATTAGAAGCAAATTGCAAGGTTTAGGCATCTGATAATCATCTTGAAAATTTTATTTATGTAGAAACAAAGCCTAAACAAGTTCCAGAACAATTGATCAGTAGGATCGATCGAGGGAAAGGTAAAGAAATATATGTGAGTGCATATGCATAACATGATTATTGTAGTGTATCCAATATTAGACTTGTGATAAGTCTAGATTCAATACATTGATACATGATTCATTTCATATTATGAAACATAATAGGAATTCATACTATGTGCATTGTGTAGTATGTTTTAAATGAATATGTATGCAAAGTTATATGAGTTATGTGATGAAAGTAATGAATTGACATATCTATGTGATATACTATGTAAGTTAAGAAAATCTCATGTTATGTAGATGAGAACCATAGGTATAGTTGGCATGCTAAGAGTAGAGGGTCTACGCAGTCCTTCGAGACATATATGTATTCTTTGGAACATGTATGAGGTCTTTTGAGACACATATTTGGTCCTTAGCATATGTATATGATTCTTAAGGAATTTTCTACGTGGTCCTTAGGGACATCTTATATGGAACTATAGTACATTTCTACATGGCACTTCGGTGCAATTCTATGTGGCACTTCGGTGTATTTATACGAGCTGTGGTGACAGCATAGTACACAACCTCACAGTACTCACATACCTTAGGTTCTCAGTATGGTATCATGGGCTAGTGAACTGATTAATATGAACTTATGAATGTTAATTTGATAAGTCTATGTGTAAGAAACATGGTTAGGGATATTGTACCGTTTGAATGCATATGCTTATTGCACTCCATTTCATCTTGGTATTCTCATTATATTTTCTTGTGATTATTATATTCCCTCACTAAGTCGATGACTTAGCGTGTGAGTGTTTCACACGTAGGATCTAATAAAGTAGATGAGACAGATTAAGCAGCTGGAAAATATTACTCCTGCAATTATTAGATCAGAAGCAAGTTAATCAGTAGGTCATTTTGTTATGTAAATGAATGTTGGCATGTAATCAAACTGTTAAGTTGTGTATGCTCTGAGCATTTTGATGAACTTTGTATAAATCTATGTATATTATCGTAAGTCCAAATGTTTTATCATTTTGTTAAGAATATTGTTTTAAAAAGTCAATGTAACATCTCGGACTCGTATCTGGGTCGGGTACGGATTGGGGGTGTTACACCATCTCCTTAACCATGATAACCATCCACTTGTCATTTTCCTGATTAGTAACAGCATCATGAGAAGTAACCGGATCATCATTGTTAACAGTACGTGCAAAAGAGACAAAGTCTTCAAAACCCAATATGTTCGTAGGCTTTATATATTAGTCCGTCTCACCCTGTCTCTGGCAAGACTATAATCTTGCAAATCATCCGTAGCGGAACCACCAAAATTCGGTTGAGAAGTTTCTATTTCCTCAACTGGAAACTGCTCAAAATCCACCACTGTCATGTTTTTCTTCTGCTGTAACATGGACTGTTCATAAAAAATAGCATCTCTACTGATCACAATTTTCTTCACAACTGGATCCCAGAACTTAAATCATTTGACACCTTTCTTGTAACCTAGAAAAATGCACTCATTCGATTTTGCATCAAGTTTAGATCTCTCATCAGTAGGTACATGCACATAAACAGGACAACCAAAAATCTGTAAGTGATCAAAAGTAACATCATGACCAATCCATACCTCTTCTGCAACTTTCCCAGCCAATGATGCCCTTGGCGATATATTGATGAGATAACACGCCATGTTAACAGCCTCAACCTAGAAGTGTTTTGGAAGCCCCACATTCAACCGCAAAACATCTGGCTCTTTCATTCAATGACCTGTTCATTCGTTCCACAACACCATTCTATTGTGGTATCTTGCGCACTGTAAAATGCCTCTTAATCCCATGCTCCTTACAGAAGTGTAAAAAATGTGAATCTGTGTACCCCGTACCATTGTCAGACTGCAAACACTTGATTTTTTGTACTCTTTGGTTTTCTACCTCAGCTTTCCACAACTTGAACTTCTAAAAAACGGCAGACTTCTGTTTCAAAAAATACACCCAAACTTTCCGTGAAAATCGTTAATAAAAGTAACATAATACCTAGATCTACCCAAAGACGATGTCGTGGAAGGCCCCCATGCATCAGAATGCACATAATCAAGAATCCCTTCAGTTGTGTGCTTGAAATGTTCAATCGAGCAGCATTAAGTCTAGCTAATTCAGGAAAGAAGAAAATAAATAAATAAATAAATGACTTCTATATCCTATTACCATCTCCAGTTCAAAGGTTGCATATTGCAACAATTGCGATTGATGAAGTCCTCCAGTAAAGTGCACCAGCCAAAGTAATTGTTGTAGCATAATGGAAAGGAGTGAGTTAACAACAATTTAAATAAGTCATAAGAAAGGCAACAAACAAGAAATGATCCATAAAGGGGTAAAAGATAATACACTATTTTCCCTTTTTAATGATACGTTATCTCAAAAGACCATGGCTCATTTGATGCCTAGATGATATATAACTCCATTTGGTTGATGAAACATCAGGAAATTGTCAACTTCACACAAAAAAGGTTCGATGGATTTAGTTTGCCAAAATGATCTCCGATGAAGTAAATACCTACAGAAATCTACTCTCAAGAAATATCGCTGATACTTGTAACATATATATAAATAAACTATGATTTCATTTTCATCCTCACCTGTTGTCCCCATATATGCTCAATGACTTCACAGTGGCTTCATCTTTCTATATTCTAGAACCTACAAGAAACATCCGTATAATGGTGATGCCAGGCGTAACAACTGTTAAAATTGATCCATGAAACCCAGAACTACAATGATAAGTAAATTTCCTTCTGAACAAGCTTATCCAACAACTTGATTGCCTGATTAAACTTATTCTCCTTGCAAAAGTTCTCAATTAAGACACCATAATGACCAGCCTTTGATGGAATACTCAATCGAATCATTGCCTTGAGCATATCAGAAGCTGCCTTCATATCACTGGATTTGCATTGACTATTTAACAGCTTGATGAAAATTGGATTATCCTTGGGTGTAATATACCTCTCCACCATATCCTTTAAAAAAGTCTTAGCCTCATTTGTTTTGCCTGCATCACATAGCCCTGGCAATAAATTTGAATACGTTGGTGCATTAATCCTTAAAATTTTATTCCCCAAGTGCACACAATTCTCATGAACAAATTATATTGAACAAGAACAGAGACGACGAAAGCTAACCTCATTCAAACGACAAAATAATATTCAGACCTGAATATAAAAAATCAATATAAAAGAAATTAAATCCCAAATTCATAAACAAAACCATTCAGCCATCAACTCAAATGCAATACAAAAAATCATGATTAACATGAATTTTGATAAATAAAGAAAACGGGAGATTTTGTTTAGTACCTAACAAGATCCTCGAACAATCTCCTCAAATTTTTAAAAGAAAACACCTCCCTTAGAACTTGAGGGTAAATGGACATTGATCAAAAACGAAAAAAAAATGAAAGATTTGATTCAAAACGAAAGGAAAAGCCAGATTTTATCAAACCATGAAAGAAAAAAATTGAAAGATTTGAGGTTAAGCACGCAAACATTGAATCCATTGCTTATGAGGAGAAATGTCAGACACTTATCTTCTCGTTGATGAGCTTTTAGAGGATGATGAAGAATGTTTAGGTGCTTTGAGAAAATTGATTAAGTAATTGAAATAGAAAGAATCTAAGGCTGGGGAAATGTAAAAAAAAAAAAACAAGTCTCCATGGGTAGAAGCAAAACATCCCACATCCAAGAGGAAAGCATAAAAGAAATGGTTTATATACTTGAATTCAATTAATGTCTAAGAGAGCCGCCATGCCTGTGGGCTTTGTGATCGGTGTTGGGCTTGGCTCCCTGGCTCACTCCCTGTAGGCCGGAAGAGACTAGGGGTGGTGGGCGGACTTTTTAGTTTTGGGTATGCTTTTTGGGGTTATGGTTTACTAGGGGTTATTAGGCTTTAATAAGGGTTACAAGGGTTTACTAGGGTTTATTAAGGTTTATAAGGGTTTACTAGGATTTACAAGGGTTTACTAGGGTTTATTAGGGTTTACTAGGGTCTATTAAGGTTTACTAGGGTTTACAAGGGTTTATAAGAGTTTATCAGGGTTTATAAGGGTTTATTAGGGTTAAAAAGGTTTATTAGTGTTTACTAGTGATTATTAAGGTTTATCAATGTTTACAAAGGTGTATTAGTGTTTACTAGGATTTACTAGGGTTTACAAGGGTTTATTAAGGTGTACTAGGGTGTATTAGGGTTTAATAAGGTTTACTAGAGTTTATTAGGGTTTATAAAGGTTTACTAAGGTTTATAAGAGTTTATAAGGGTTCACTAGGGTTTAATAAGGTTTATAAGGGTTTAGTAGTATTATTAGGGTTTAGGGTTTATTAGTGCTTACTAGGGCTTATTAGGGTTTATTAGGGGTTTATAAGGGTTTACTAGAGTTTATAAGAGTTTACTAGGGTTTATAAGGGTTTATTAGGGTTTAATAGAGTTTACTAGGGTTTACTAGGGTATACTAGGATTTATAAGGGTTTACTACGATTTAATAGGATTTACTAGGATTTTGCTAGGGTTGTAAGGGTTTTGCTAGGGTTTACTAGGATTTATTAGGGTTTAATAGGGTTTACAAGGGTTTACTAAGGTTTGTTAGGAATTGTTAAGGTTTATAAGGGG